>NW_022103906.1:10753347-10754818 GCF_000313985.2 Echinops telfairi
CCTCCCCCTCTCCCATGTCCCCCCGGAACTGTCAGTCCCGTTGTTTTCTCCTCCAGATTGTTCATCCAGCCTGTCGTATCCAGACAGGCCTCAGACACACTTTTCTTACTCAGATTTGTAACCATATCATCTCTCTACCCAGGCCCCACCTGCAGCCATATGACATTCACCTAGAATGTAGCTTGAAGCTTTTATAAGAAAGTATCAATAGAAACAAGTCGTTTGAACTGGCTGGGAAAAAAGTTAGTCACAAGCTTTATTTTGTGAAGTACTACAGATTCAGTGGAAGGAGAGAAAAAGAATTTTTGTGTAGTGAATTATTATAACTACTCTTCATTTCCCAGTTTTTCTGTGAAATATTTAACCTATAATGTAGCTGCAACATCTTTGCAATAGTTTTGAAATACCCATAACTTTAAAAACAAGAACCCACAGTTAAAGGACCATTTATCCTGAAAGGGTTGGTTTACCTTAAATGCTTATGACTGAGTAAAAAAATATCAAATTAGAAAATTATTTGTACAAAGGAGGACTTTTGTTTTAAATTCCAAAAGGCACTTCCAAACCTTCAAGTTATCTATTAAATCTAATTTTTTTTAGATGAGGATAGTGAAGATATTTTTCATTTATTTTGGACATATTTTCAGGAGGAACTGTCCCCGGAGAGGGACATCATACTTGGCGAAGGAGAAGGTCATTGAAAGAGAAGAAGACCCAATGAGACTGACACAGTGGCTGCCAACAGACTCAAACATCACAATTATAAGAATGGTGGAGAAGTGGGCAGTGTTCCATTCTAACTCAGTATGAGCTAGGTCATATGAAATGTCACCTTAACCAAAACATAAACTATTTTGGACAGTGACTATTCCCAAATCTTTAATATCAGTATTTGAATTTTGTAACAGAGACCATTGAAAATGCCCCATTGAATAATCATTGATAAAGATATGAATACAGAACTTTAGATATGTATTCTATATATATCTTTTTTTAATTAAAAGTTCATTTTATTGGGGGTCTTACAACTCTCATTATAATTCATACATTGATTGCATCAAGCATGTTTGTACATATGTTCCCTTCATTCATTTCTAGACATTTACTTTCTATTGGGCCTTTGGTATCAGTTCCTCATTTCCCCTTCCCCCCACCTACCCTCGTACCCCCTTGGTAGCTTATTAATTATTATTATTTTCATATCTTACATCAACCACTGTCTCCCTTTCCCCGTGTTTTCTGTTCCTCTCCCTAGAGAGGGGTGTGTGCTTATGTGTTGATCATTGCAATAGGTTCCTCCTTTCACCCTTATTTTTTATTTTTTTTATTTTTTAAATCATTGGCTCATACAACTCTTATCACAATCCACACATACATCAATTGTGTAAAGTACATTTGTACATTCATTGCCCTCATCATTCTCAAAACATTTCCTCTCCACTTAAGCCCACAGCATTAGGTCCTCATTTTT
>NW_022103906.1:10756772-10784890 GCF_000313985.2 Echinops telfairi
TCAGATTGGGTGCAATTCCCACACTGTGTCTCTGGTGCTGTCCCCCGCAGGGCCATGGGTCAGTGAGGGGCATCATGTGTCATAGTGGAGGTGGCCATTTGGTCTTCTCTGTGGACTGGCTGCTCTATTTGGGGTCATCGTCCTCAAGGCCTGGAGGTCCAGGATGTGCTCCAGTCTCTCCTCCTTCCCCATCATCTGCTCCTGTGTGCTCCAATCAGATATGTCCCTCTCCTGGAGCTGCAGATTCAGTGCCATCCTTTGAAATAAATTCTTCTGGGGGGAGGGGCAGGCATCCATTTAGTATTTGGGACTGGGGCCAGGGAAAAAGCTACTGTACACAACATTTTTGGGGTGAGGACCGGGTAGTATGGCAGGGACCAGATCAAATGCAGGGATGCACATAGTAGACAACTGGGAAGAAGGTGGAGAAAGGGGGGAAATATGATGAAAATAAGGAAGAAAAGGATAGCGGGGGGGCACAGGGTGCTAACCTTTCTCCCTTCCCCCCCTTTATTCCTACCCTTCTGGTATCGCTATTCCCACTCCTGTTCCTGTATTCCGTGTGTTGTGAGCCCTCCTCTTTTCTATACCTCTGTACATGTTCCGGTCTAGTCTGATTTGAGAAGCAGCACTGAGGTCATGATAGTGGGGGTTGAGGAAGCCTCAAGGACCCAGAGGAACATTGTGCCCTGTGCCCTGGTTGACTCATCCCTTCCCTATGGCTCCTCTGTAGGGGGATTGTTCCATTGTCTACAGATGGGCTTTGGGTCTATGCTCCACCCCACCTTGTTCTCAACCATATGATTTTGTTTGTTTGTTTGTTATGTGTCTTCTGATGCATATTACCTGGTCCTGAAGACTCCTTGTGATCGCACCAATGGTGTGCTTCTTCCACATGGGCTTGCTTCATGGTTTCACTCCACTTATGTACCCAAAAGAATTTTAAACAGATATTAAAACAAATAATTTTATATGAATGTTCATAATAGTGCTAGTCCCAGTAGCCAAATGCCTATCAACTGATGAATGGATAAACTAAACATGCTATTCCTGAACAAGAGGATATTATTCAGCGATAAGGTAGAATGAAGTGTGTATACACACCATTGTGTGACAAAAGCTCCAAAATATTCAGCTAAGTGAAAGAAGCCTGATCCAGAATGTTACACATTGCATGATTGTATGTTAAATGGCATACCTCGTAAAGAAAAGTCATGGAAACAGAAAATAGATTCAGGAATGTCAGGCACTGAGGAAAGAGAATGGAAAATAGCTGCTGAGTGTCCTACTGAGGTGAAGAAAACACTGTGGAGCAACAGAGAGGTGAGGGATGCACATTTGGAAGTGGTTCGTTTTGTGTTAGTTGAATTTTGCCTTAGTTAGAAAAGAAAATAGGACTTCATTCAAAAACTACTGCTAGCAGGGTTCCAGACCACACTTGCACCAAAGAAAGATGTATGTAAGCATGCCTCTGCCATCCATGAACGACTGCAGACACGTTCTCAGTGATATACTTGTCTCAGGCTCTATAGAAAACCTGCAAGAGGAAAGGTGGGGGGGGGGAATTATATATCTTGTGCTGTGGGGGCAAAAATAATGATTTCTAGATTAGGACTATTATCAAATTTTTAATAAAACTTCAAGATCTTCCAAAATGAGTAACATAAATAAAAATTACAAAAGTCCTGAGAGAAGACCATGGTTGCGAACACACACACATTCTCAATGATCTGTTACTGATTTAAGCAGTAGGTAAAGCTTTATAAAATCATATATTTAAAGATGTTGCTGTCATTGTTAGGTGCTATAGAGTTGCTCGAGACCCTGGACAACAGAAGGAAACAGTGTTGGGTCCGATGCCTTCTTCACAATCATTGTTATATTTGAGTCCATTGGTGAAACCACCGTGATCATCCATCTTGTTGAGAAGCTTGCTCTTCTTCACTGACCTCCTTTTCCAGGCAGGATGCCTTTCTCTAGAGACTTCTGTCTTCTAATAACAGGTTCAAAGTACATCAATACCCTAATTCAAAGACATCCATTTTTCTTTGGTCTTCCTTATTGATTGTCCATCTTTCACAAGCATAAGAGATGAAAACGATAACATGGCTTAGAACAATGCACCTATGTCCTTAAAACGATACCTTTGCTCTTTATTACTTTATTATTAGAAGTCTTGTGAAGCCCATCTACCCAATACATCTTATTTTCAAATCATTTTATTAGGGCTTTTACTGCTCTTATAACAATCCATACATCAATTGTATCAAGCACATTTGTCCATATGTTGCCATCATCATTTTCAAAGCATTTTATTTCTACTTGAGCCTTTGGTATCAGCTCCTCTTTTTTCCTTCCCTCCTCCACCTTCCCACTCTCATGAACCCTTGATAAATTATAAATTACTGTTGTTTTCGTATCTTATACCATCTGCTGTTTTCTTTCACCCACGTTTCTGTTGTTCATCCCCCTGGATGGGGGGGGGTGGGTGTTATATGTTGATCATTGTGATCAGTTCCCCCTTACTCCCTCTTCTCCCTCCAACTTCCTGCTACCCTCATGGTATCACTACTCCCATTACTGTTCTTGAGGGATTTATCTGTCCTGGATTCCGAGTATCTAGGGTTCTTATCTATAACAATGCACATGCTCTGGTCTAGCTGGATTTGTAAGGTAGAACTGGGTCATGTTAGTAGGGGTGGGGGGACATTAAAGAACTAGAGGAATGTCGTGTTTCTTGTCAGGGGTATACTGCACCCTAGCTGATTCCTTCCTTCCTTGTGACCCTTCTGAGTTAGTTAATTGTGCCAGCCTGGCCGATAATCACATGTGATGCTGGTTGAAAGGCGGAGGGATAAATGGGTGGTGAAGCCTCGCCTTTCTAGTTCTCGGGTCTCTTGTTTTGTGATGGTTGCACCGGGTGCAGCTGCCTTAGCAGTTCCCTGCTTCAGCTTGCAAGATTGACATCCTACAAGACATCCCCAAGGAGAAGCCGCATGGATCTATCCCGATGCAGCCCTGGGTGCTGGAGCAGCCGTGTGGAGACCCTTGCCAGTGCTGAGATGCTTACATGTTCACGGACTCAGCTTTCCTCCTGCAGTCAGCATCATTGCCTCTGTTTTGTGAGGTGGAGAACTTTGTGGACTGGTGTTGGGTTAATGGGTTAATGTTGGACTTGTGGGCTTGGGCAGCATTGGGTTGGGATGTTTTCGTGATGCACCTTTTCTTTACATAAAACTCTCTCTTATATATGAGTTGCTGTGGATTTGTTTCTCCAAAGTACCCAGACTAATACACCTTCTGTGAGGGGAAGTTCACTGGTCTACAGATGGGGCCTGGGTCTCCACGCCAACCCTCCTTGTTCACATGGATATGATTGTTTATTTTGGCTCCTCAGTGTCTGATTCCTCATCATGTCAACACCTTGTGATCACACAGTCAGGTGTGCTTCTTCCATGTGGGTTTTGTTGCTTCCCTGCTAGATGCCTGCTTGTTTAACTTCAAGTATTTAAGACCCTAGATACTACATCATCTAATATTCGAGCACCATGAGCTGTCTCAACCACATTTGTTTGTGCACCCATTTTGTCTTCAGAGGTTGTGTTGGGAAGGCAAACATCAGAGAAGGCCAGGTTATTAGAACAAAGAGTTCTTGTGTTGAGGGAGGGTTTGAGTAGAGTGGCAATATCCATCTGTTACCTTAACATATAAAATATGTGCATTGATATATATTCCTATTGTTATATATTAATGTGTTTACATAGATACATACCTATATTTATACCTCAATAAATGTATTTTGCCTCCTAATTCTTCCCCCTATTTCCCCTTACTTTCTTCGTGTTCCACTATCATGTTCAATTTTCATTCAGCTCTCCACTACATTACATTTTATCAGACCCCACCAGGCATTCTCTGCCCTCCTTGTCATCAAATTTGGATCTCTTGTTGTTCCCTTGTCCCTGAGTTCATTGGCTCGCCCTCCCTTTCCCTTGCCTCCTCCTCTCCCATGCCCTCCCACCCAGAACCGTTGGCCCTGTTGTTTATTCTGCCTGTTTTATATAGATAGAGAAAAAAGAAAGAAAAAAATGTTTTAACTATAAATAGTTGCAGGCCTGTCTGCTGACTCATGAATGTTTTCTGTTCAGGTCTGATGAGGTGCCAAGGCCTGCCCCCCAAGTCCGAAGTCTAATTTTGGATTCCTTGGAAACTCCGTTGCTTTGCTCCCCTTGTTGCTCTGTTGCACTCTCTTCATGTTTCACTCCAGTGTAGGGGATGAGACCAGGCACAATGTCTGCTGTGTCACTAGTGGTGTCCCCCATGGTGCTGTGGTCCAGTGAGGGGAAGTCGTCTCTCATGGTGGGGCCAGCCGTACAGTCCTCTCTGTGCCGTGGCTACTTCAATCAGGAGGGTGCTCCTTGAGGTTAGGTGGGCCAGGATATGATCCACACTCTCTCTCTCTCATTCCCTCTTAGTTTGCACCTATGTGGTTTGGGGAGACCCGCCACTCTCCCCGGCTGTATCTTCAGCGCTGTCATCTGTAGTGCATTCTTCTGGGGAGGGAATTGACTTAGCTGGCATTGAAGCCAGCCCACAGACCTCTGTGTTAGTTCACTGCTTCGTGCTGATATGTTACCCTCAAGGTGTGGCCCACCAGATTGAAGTCTGACCTCTCTCTCCCTTTCCCTGTGGAGACATGAACAATACTCTCCCCCTTGGTGGGTTAGTGCCCTGTTCCCCCATTACCTGTACTTTTTAAAGTGTACCTCAGTGGACTCATGTTGTACTTGTCTTTTGTGCTTGGCTTATTTCACATAAAATAATTTCCTTCAACTCTCCCCATGCAACAGTGTGCTTCATGCATTCATCACTGCTTTTTAGGGATAGTACTCCATTGTAAGTATGTGCCACAGTTTTTTTTTAATCCGTTCATCCATGATGGAAATTTAGGTTGCTTCCAACTCTTTGTGATTATGAACTGCTCTGCAATGAACATTGGGCCACAGATGTCTGTCCGTGGTCTGTTTCTTACCTATTCTGGATATATGCCCAGTAGGGGATTTGCTGGGTCACATGGTAGCTTGATTTCCACTTGTTTTAGGTATTGTCAAATCAATTTCCATAATGGCTGTACTTTCCTAGAGGTCCACCAGCAGTGGATGACAGTCTCACCAGAGCCCCTCCAACATTTATTGCTTTCTGATTTTTTTAATTGGGCTGTCTTTGAGAGTGTTAGGTGGTATCTCAGTTGTTTTAATTTGCATTTTCCTTATGGCTAATAAACATTTTCTCATATGTTTATTGGCAATTTGGATTTCTGAAGTTGTGAAGCTTCTGTTCAGGTCTTTTGCCCACCTCCTCAGTTGGCCATTTGGTTTTTTTGTTTTTGTGATCTTATTGTAGGCCAGCAGAGTATTGCAGATTTTAGTAACAAGTCCTTCTTCTGATGTGTCATTTCTAAAGCTATTTTACTGTTTTATGAATTTTCTTATTACTCTTTTGGCAGTCTTTCTAAGTACACAGGTGTTTTATCTACAGTATATCCCACTTGTCAATTTGTGCTCCCTCTGTGTTTGTATCCTTCCCTATTTCTAATAGCCTATGTATTCCCTGTGCCAAAGTTCTTAGGTTTGTTACAATTCCCTCATTAATGGCCCTAATAGTTTGCAGTTTTACCTCAAGGTCTGTGATCTACCTTGAGTTTATTTTTGTGCATGCAGTTGAGAGAAGGGTCTTGTTTCATTTTTCTGCAGGTAGATGTCCATGTTTTCCCGCACCATGTGCTGAAGAGGGCATCTCTTCCCATTTGATATTTTTAGGCCCTTATCAGAGATCAGTTGTCTGTATGCTGATTATTTCATTTCTGGGTTTTCAGTTCTTTTACCTTGGTCTGAATATCTGTCATTATACCAGTAACATGCTTTTTGGCCACTGTGGCTGTATAATAGGTGCTAAAGTCAGGTAAAGCAAGCCCTCCCACTGTGTCCTTCTTCTTGAGGAGTTCTCTACTAATTCTACACTTCTTCTGTCTCCATATGCAGTTGCTAGTTAGTTTTTTCCAATTCTTTCAAGAAAGATGTTGGTAGTTATATCAAAATAACATTAACATAGGGCCTTGGGCAGGACTGTCATCTTTACTATATTAAGTCTTCCAATCCACAACCGTGGGATATTCTTCCATTTGTGAAGGTCATTCTTAGTTTCTTGTAATAGTGTTCTGTAATTTTCCTTGTACAAGTCTTTAGGGGGGTTTTTTTGGCTAGGTATATCCCTAGATATTTCAATTTGTGCTTGACTATTATGAAGGGCACTACATTTTTTTTATCGCTGCTTCAGTGGTCTTGTCCAATATGTAGAGCAGCCCAATAGACATCTGTTTGTTGATCTTGTATCTTGTCCCTCTGCCATCTCTTTCATATTACTCTGTCACTGCCAGCACTCCAAAGACTGGAGAAAAATATACCAAGCAAACGGCAATTCAAAATCCGCAGGAGTTAAAATCCTAATCTTGGAGAGCGGAGTATTACAGTCACCTACTATGATTGCTGAGCTTGTGATTTCGTTTTTCATCTTATGGAATGTTTGATTGACGAATTCTGTGAGTCCCTAATTGGACACGAATCTATTATGCTGGTTCTTGATCTGCTGTTACCTTGAGCATTACATAGTACTCCTCCTTATCTCCAGCCTTTGATGCTAAGCTTTTTTTTTTTTTTTCCTGCAAGCTTGAGATGTGTCTCTTGTAGGGAGCACATCAATGGGTTGTGTTTTCTAAACCAGTCTGTTGATCTCTGTCTTTTAATGAGCGAGATTAGTCCATTGATATTCAGTCCTTAAGATATCACTCTCTGGTATCTTCTTGTCCTTTTGTGTTGGGTGTTTTCCTACCTCCTTTCTTATCAGTGTGTTCTGAGTGTGTGGAGAGGATCATTCTGGCCTTATTTCACCATTGAGCCAATTCTATATAAGGGGTTCTTTTCTATGTGTTGATCTCTTGGGGAAGTTGTTCCACGTGGTGGTCTCCTATTTGTGCTCACTGTGTGGTGTTCTTTCTCCCACACTGGATCAGCAAAAGTTTTTTATAGAGCTGGGTGGGGTATTTTTTTAACATATATGTTAAACTCTTGTATTTCCCTTTAGTGCAAGGCCTTTATCTTTGAGAGGCATTTTTGGTTTTGGTTTTTGTCCTGGAAGACTTTTACTTCTCCGTCTATCTTGATAGATAATTTGGCTGGGTAGAGTATTCTTGGGTTTGCATTATTTTCATTCAACTTTCAGAAGATGTTACTCCACTCTCTCCTCTTCTTCATGGTGTCTGCTGATAGATCTAAGCATATTCTTATTTGGGTACCTTTATAGGTGAATGCCTTTTTTCCCTTAGCTGCTCTTATGATTTTCTCCTTTTCCTCTAAGTTAGATAGTTTAACTATTATATGCCTTGGCAAATTTTTCCTGTGATTCAGTCTAGCTAGTATCCTCTTGTCTTCCTGAATGATTGCCTGCTTTTCATTCATTAAGCAAGGGAAGTTTTCCTGTAGGAATTCCCTCACTATTTTTGTCATTGATTGCTTCATTGGGTCTCGTTCCAGTAATCCAACTATTCTAATTCAATTATCTTGTTTGACTGCATTTCCTGTTTGTTGAAATCTGTCTGTCTATCCTAGAGGTTGCTTATATAGTTCTCCACTTCATCCAGTCTGTTGGTGAAGTCTGTTAATTTGTTATTTGCTTTTGTTACCTTGACCCTTAACTCTTGTATTTCCCTTTAGTGCAAGGCCTTTGTCTCATCTATATTTCCATTGCTTCCCTTATCTCCTATATGACTCAAGCTGCATTCTGAAGAATTCTTTCTGTGGTAAATAACTTCTGCTTCTTGTATGCATGTTGCCAGGTTCAGGACTTCCTCCAACAGGGCATATTGTTTCTCCTGGGTTTTTTTGTTGAGGTTGTTGTAGCTGGTTGTTATCTGAGTGTAGTTTTGGAGGAGCTCAGCACCATTTTCTGGAGAGTCAGATTCCTGGGTGCTCTCTTTGTGAGTCTGGTAGGAATGCTTCTGCAGGCTGCCTGTAGCAAACAGCCCTGGGGAGTCAGGGATGGGGTGTGTGTGAGAAGTTATCTGTCTACCATTTTGACCAAGTAGGGTTTTTCTCTCAACTGTGGAAACTGCTTACCAATGGCTGACACACTCCAACCACAGTGGTGCAGGCCTTGGTCTGAGGGTGACTGCTGGTCTGGGTGTGGGAATGTGTGATGTGTGGGAGGGAGCGGTTCTGGGGGCATCCATCCATGGTTAGAGGCACTACAGGAGGGTGGTGGAAGAAGATCCCAGCTGCAGCTGTCAGCTCCATGCACAGACAGTGGGAGAGCACTGGGCACAGTGAGGAAAGGCAGGAAAATGCCAGTCGCGAAGGAGGGCTCCACCAGCAGGTGGAGGGAGAGTCCCAGGCATGGCTGGTGAGCTTGGAGTGCAGTGGGCCGGGGCATGGGTAGATGACCCAGAGGTGGTAGCTGCAGTGGAACCTACAGCACCCTGGGCAGCATGGGCTGGAACAGCACTTGCACCAGGCTGTAGGTCCCCAGGACTCCTTAGTAGGTGTAGGAGAGGGGGTGAAAGTCAGTTCCTGGTTCAGTGTAGTGCACTGGCTATCTGAAACTAACCAACAGGCTTGGATCCCCCACTTGCCCTCCCAATCTCCCTACTCATCAATCTCCACAGAGCTTCCAGTGCAGGCTGCCTACCTGGTCTCCATCTTGCCAGAAGTACTCCATTATTTGACTACTTGACTGTGCTTCCATGGATGTTGATTGTGGATTCAAATAACATGAAATCATTGAAAACTTCAAATTCTCCCTCATTTATCATGATTCACTTATTGATCTAGTTGTAAGACTTGTTTCTTTCTGTTGAGGCATAAGGCATACTGAAGTTTGTAGTCCTTGGTCTTCTTCAGTAAAATTTTCAAGTTCTTTTCCCTTTCAGCAAATAAAGTGGTGTCATCTGCATATTGCAAGTTATTAATGAATATTCTCCAATCCTGATGTTTCATACTTCATCTTATAAATAATTTTCTCAGATATTTGCTCAGCAAATAAGTTGAATAAATTTGGTGAAGTAACACAGCTGTAGCATACATCTTTCCTGAATTTAACCATGCAGTGTCTTCTTTTCCTGTTTGAAAGACTGCATGAGAGTGAATGTACAGGTTCCACTTAAACACAACTAAGTTGTTCTGGGATTCCCATTCTTCAATGCTACCCACAATTTGTTATGGTTCACACAGGTGAATTCCTTTGCATAGTCAATAAAATTATTACAATATAAAGAAAGAAGTTATTTACCAATTAATCTATATTCAATTAAAACAACTATTCGATGATTCCTTTTGGTGTTGTTGTTGCTATAATTTCTATGGTAGTTACATAATCTGTTGTCAATTTGAGACTTAAGTGTGAAGGGGTGGAGTTTAGCCTGTCAATCAGGTTGCAGCTTGATGACCTAATTTGGAGGTGCTAAGGAGATGAATAGCTCATTGGAAGAGGGCACATGCTTACTCCCTAGAAGACATTGCAGCTAATAAGACACATGGAGCTACACTAGTTCCCTGAGCTGGAGGAACCAAATGGAGAACCCTGCCAGTGCTGAAATGCTTACAATGCCACGGGACCCTCAAGACTTCCCACCCACTAGCCTGTTATCTTCCTGCATTTGGCAAATTTTCATGTGTTCCATGAGTCTGAACACTTTCTAGATTGGGATCAGACATATGCGTTAATAATGGAATTTTGAGCTTGAGCTGGACTGGGCTGAGGTGTTTTCTTAATATACAACTACTCTTTATATAAAGCTTATTCTTATACATATATATGAATGTCTATGAATTTGATTTCTTTCATCTACCCGGACTAACACAATATCATAGCAGATCAAGGAAGAAAATTATAGTCTCTCAGCTAATCGGGTGAATTTCTTGAGGATTTGAGCTGGATCCTACTCATCTGGGAACCTCGACCTAGAATATTTATAACAGCTGTTCCCGGTTTCTTTAGTATCTTCCTTTTCTTTCTATGACAAATAACTTCTACCAAATCCCTAGATCCTGTGTGTCCCTGAGCTAATTCTCTGTAGTTCTTTCCTAATAGAGGAATCATATCGCTTTCCATGTACTATAGTCGAGATAAAAACGCAATCTTGTCCTTCATGATTAAAAACGTGTTATCAATTTCACTTGCTATATCTAGTCTGAATCTCTGGTGAAACTAAATAATTTCAAATAGAAAATACTAGGCCTCTCTTCCCCAACAGTTTATCATCTTGTGGGTGTGTATACATATATATTATTTTGCTTTAATCAGATAATTACATTCTATGTCAGATCAAATCAAAATTCTAACACTTAACTAATGTTGCTTTAAATGATAACAATTTTTTGTATAAAAAGCTCAAACTTTTTGGCCCTTCATGATCACACATGTTGGTGTGCTGCTTCCATGTGGGCTTTGTTGCTTCTGGGCTAGATGGCTGCTTGTTTACTTTCAAGCCTTTAAGTCCCCAGATGCTATAGGTCTCGATAGCCGGGCACCATCAGCCTTCTTCACCACACTTACTTATGCACACATTCGTCTTCAGCGTTTATGTGGGATAAGTGGTCACACAATGATGGTTTTTGTTCTTTGGTGTCTGCTGCCTGTTTCCTTCAACACCTCGTGTTCGCACAGGCTCCTGTGCTTCTTCTCTGTGGACTTTGTTGTTTCCGAGCTAGATGGCTGCTTGTTTGCCTACAAGCCTTTAAGACCCCAGACACTATATATTTTGATAGCCGGGCACCATCGGCTTTCTTCACCACATTTTCTTATGCACACATCGGTCTTCAGTGATCATGTCGGAAAGGTAGATATCATGAAATGACCGTTTAGCTGAGCAAGGTGCTCTTGTATTAGGGGAGTACGCATGAGGAGGCCCAATGTCCACCTGCCACCATACTACCAAACCTATAATTATTTACACCTAGATCTGTTCCCCCCTTGATCTTAAATATATTTACATATGTACATGTCTGTATTTAGGGATGGGCAACAGAGGGGTAGGTGAAGGGAGACGCCGGGCAGTGTAATATAAGATATAATAATAATTTATAAATTATCAAGGGTGCATGGGGGAGGGGAGCAGAGGAAGGGAGGGGAAGGGGAGAAAAAAGGAAAATGAGCTGATTCTGGGAACCCAAGAGGCAAGCGAATTTTGGGAATGATGAGGGCAACAAATGTATAGATGTGCTTTACACAATTGATCTATATATTGTGATGAATTTTATGAGCCCCAAGAAATTGATTTTTTTTTAAATAAAATGTAAAAAAAAAGACAAGAGAGAAAAGATCAAAGTGGAAAAGAAAAACAAAGAAGCTCAAACTAGGGAAATTTAGTCTTCTATTGAAGGATCTGAAGTAAAACATATTTTATCCCAGGAGGCATGCAAAAAAAGTTTCATCTTTAAAATTTTTAATTAGAATGTATGTATTCAATGTCTCAAATTTTAATATCAATCCTCTTAGAATAATCCCTGGCCATGGGTTTTCATATCAAGTTATACTTTTGATCAAATCAGGAAGTAAACAGATGATAGATGGCAGTGCAAATGGATAGTAGGTTAATAAGTGTTTTTCCTAAACAGATACTTTAATTACTAACTTGTTAATACAATAAACATTAATATAGTTTTATTGCCATGAAGCGTTTACATCTATTAATTCTTAAATAAGTGTCTTTTCTATTAAGCGCATTGTAAAACTCCAGTTAAAAACGATAGATTGAGACATCCAGAAAGAAGATGGACTAAGCAAACACCCAGGTGTTCTACAATGAAAATCCAGCACAACAAATGAAATAGATGATCATTTGATGATCCTGGTTCCCTGAGTTTCAGTATAAAGGATAGAGAAGTGGATTATACATTTACTGGAAGCTGAACAAAAATGGCAAGAGAGGAGACCAACAGATATGGTGAATCGTAGCTGTCTCTTACAATGAAGTCTTTTTGAGTGTTCAGTCAGGACAGCAAAGTGATCATTGTCTCTGCTTACCCAGGACATCCCAAATGCCCTCATGGATGGCTGTTCACCAGAAAGGTGAGATCCTCTTGCTCCCCACGACCCTCCTTGTGATGTGACCAGAAGCACAGGGAATCCCCATACTTGTCCACCCAGTGACTGGTAACACCCCTTCCTCACAGTTCATGTTCTGCCTGAATCAGAGGCATGTTCTTATGAATTGGACATCAGGTACATACTAGCCCTGTGTTAGTAGGTACCCACACTCCACCTTCTCAGACCAGGAGAATGCAAACTGCCAGTTAGGGAACCTCATTTGAGCCAGTGAGGCAGGAACTCCTTCTGAACCAAACACGCTGCCCCTAGCTTCCCTGCTATCACATGAGCCAGCATGAACTCCTTTGGGTTCAGGCATCTTGACTTCAGATACCGTCTAGGCTTGCATGAACTCCATCTAGAACAGAGTACCCTGACTCTCTACCCACAAAATCTCCTTGGCTTACAGAGGGTCCCCACCCATAGCTAGTTCCTTGTCCACGGGGGTTTTCTCCTTTCTATACTTTGTCTTCTCATTCTGATTTTCTCTTTTACTTCATTTTCCCCCATTTCTTTAACTTCATTTGTTTTTTTCACTTTATTTCTCTGCTTTTCTTTTTTCTTATTTGATTCTCTTTTCTTCTTTTTCCCCTACCTTTTTCCTCATTTCTTCTTAGTTTTTATTTATTATCATCTTATCTTTTTTAATCCTTTTATTGAGGGCTCTAATTGCTCTTATAACATTACATCATCAATTGTATCAAGTATATTTGTACATATGTTGCCATCATTATTTTCTAAACATTTACTTTCTATTTCAGCCATTGATATAATCATCTTTTCTTTCTATATTTTTACCCAACCCAGATTTTTTATTGCATCTTTTCTTTTTATCTTTACCAACCTCTTTTTTTTTCTTGCTGTTGTTTGCCTATTTCCCTATATTTGCATCTTTTTTGTTATTTCCTTTTTTCACTGCTGTTTGTTTTTATTTTTCCTAGTCTTTTTTTCCCCGATGCCACTAGAAGAAAGATGTCAACCATTTCCACACAGACCAGCCACACCTGTATCTCCTGCAGTCCCACCAACTGGGCTAGCATCATTACCCACTACTGTAGCAGTATATCAACAATAGACAGCTGTAAACACCGGCCAAACTCTTCTTCAACTTCAACTACATGAAAGAGAACAGAAGTCAGGAGAAACACACATTCTCTGTCACACTCACCAAAAGACAGTGAGTGCCTAAGAACCAACCACAATACAGTCATCAATTTAATACAAATACAACACCACAAAGAAGGAATGGAAGGAGAATCAATAGGCTAAAGGAGCAACAGATATTAACTGGAGTGAAAGGGAAGATAATTTCGATAAGAGGAAGATATTTTAAATGGAGCAGGAAACATGGCAAGCTATGGAGAGGGTGAATAAGTTGTTTAAAATTTTTAATACAAAACTGAAAGGTAAACCTCCACAATATACATTTTTAAAAGCTTTAGAAATATTTTTTAAAGAAAGCAAACAAAAACCCCTTTATTTCCTGTTATGTAATATATTACATCTTAGAACTTTAATTAATTCATTTTTCCACATTTAAAACTGATTATATACATTATTTAAATATATTCATTTAAATTAATTCAGAGACAACAGGAAATTTCAGTTCACATGAAGAAGCAAGATAGAATAGTTCAAACAAGCTATCAAAATACCTTTCTGAAGAAGTTACAGCATTAGGTACTTTCAGCATCTTAAGAAAAAGATGAAGAAAAATTCAAATGAAATCAAGGAAAGCACAGGCATAATGTTATAAGAATTCAGGGGGAAAAACTATGAAATAAGTGAAAACTTAAAATCATACAAAAACATAAAATTCTAGAATTTAGAAATAGATAATACATTGAAAGGGTAAGCACATTTAATTAAATCACTGTAAAGCTGGTTTAGTGAGCTAAAGACAAATCTGTCAATACTGATTTCCTAGAGGAACAGAATAAACAACAAAAAATCTGAAGAAGGCCTAAAAAGTATGTGGGACATGCTCAAGGAGAATGGCTTATGTGCTTATGTGTGATTGTAATTCTAGAATAAGAAGAGAAAAAATATTCACATTTCAAATTACTGAAGAGTTATTGTAAGAAAGCTTCCCTACTATCATGGAAGGCAAGAAAATATGCATTCAAGAAGCTCATTGGAGCTCAAATAGGATAGACTTCAAAAGAAAACTAACAAGAAATATCATAATCAAACTTTCGAAGCCAAATACAAAGAAAGTATCCTGCAAGCAGTTTGGAAAAAATGAAAAGCTACATACAAAGGAGAACCATTAAGACGAGGCTCTGACTCTCCACAGAAAGCATGCAGAGAAGGCAATAGGAGGATATGTATATAATTTTAAAAGAAAATAATTGCCAAATAAGAATCATATCCCCAGTAAAATTGTTTCTCAAATATTCCAGTGACATTATGACATTTCAAGATAAATAGAAATTAAAGGAATTTTCAAAAAC
This sequence comes from Echinops telfairi, assembly GCF_000313985.2. Taxonomy (NCBI): domain Eukaryota; kingdom Metazoa; phylum Chordata; class Mammalia; order Afrosoricida; family Tenrecidae; genus Echinops; species Echinops telfairi. Next base: position 10,771,364 of record NW_022103906.1, read on the forward strand.
AAGATTAACCTTATAAAAAAATACTAGAGTTCTTTGGATAGCAAAACAACATCAGACAACAAACTGAGATGAACATAATACACTACCCAGAAGTCAACCCACATATAAAATATCTAAAGTAAACAAAACTGCAACACTGAAAATAGGAAACCAAGGATATCAATTTGTGAGTGAAGACAATTACAAAGAAGAGAAAAGAGCGTAGTCACAGGAGCTCCAAATATAAAATGAAGGCAATTTCAACATTGAACAGACTGTTTTAAATCCTCTGTGCAATAGAATCCAACTCCCTCCTCACAATTATTGTCATATTTGAGCCTGTCATTGCAGCACTATGTCAATCCATCTTGTCAAAGATCTTCCTGTGCTTTTCTGCCCCTCTATTTTACCAAGTATAATGTATTTCCCAGGGACTCCTGAAAATATTTCTAAAGTATATGAAAGAAAGTCTCACCATCCTTGCTTCTAAGGATGTACTTCTTCCAAAACACAATAGGTTTATTCATCTGGCAGTCCTGGAGTTTTCAATATTCATCACCAGTATCATAATTCAAATATATCAATTCTTCTCCTGTCTTCTTAATTCAATGTCCAATTTTCATATGCATATGAGTCAATACCAAAATATGATAGCATGGTACAGGTACACCTGAGTCCTCAAAGTAATATCCTTGCTTTTCAATACTTTCAAGAGATCTTATGTAGAAGATTGACCCAATGCAATGCAACCTTTGATTTCTTGGCTGTGACTTCCATGAATATTGATAGTGGATCCAAGCAAGATAAAATCCTTGACAACTTCAATCTTCTATCCATTTATCATAATGTTAACTATTGGTCCAATTGTGAGGAGTTTGGTTTTCTTTACATTAACTTATAATCCATACTGTAATCCTTGATCTGCATCAGCAAGTCCTTCAATCCTTCTCACTTTCAGCAGACAAGGTTGTGTCATCTGCATATCAGAGGTTGTTAATAAGCCTTCCTCTAATCCCGATGCCATGTTGTTCTTCATATAGTCTAGCTTCTCTGATAATTTGCCTAGCATACAGATTGAATGAGTATGGTAAGACTGTACAATCCTGATGCACACCTTTCATGATTTTCAAATCATGCAGTTTTCCCTTGTTCTGTTCACATAATTGCCTATGTGTAGATTCTGCAGTAGCACAGTGAAGTGTTCTGGAATTGATCCACACAGGTGAATGCCTTTGCATAGTCAATAAAACACAAGTAAACAAATTTCAGGTGTTCTCTGCTTTCAGCCAAGATCCATCTGACATCAGCAGGTATAACCTGTTCCTCTTCTGAATCCAGTTTGAACTTCTAGCCACTCCCTGTCCATCTACTATTGCAACCATTGTTGGACAATCCTCACTAAATTTCACTTGGAAGTGATATTAATGATATCTCCCTGTAATTTGTGCATTCTATTGGATTCCCCTTTTCTTTGGAATGAGTACAAATATAGACCTCTTCCAGTCAGTTGGCCAGATAGCTGTCTCCCACATTTCTTGGCATCAATCAATGAGTGCTTCCAGTGCTTCATCAGCTTGTTGAAATATTTCCATTGGTAATCCACAAATTCCTGGAGCCTTCTCTCTTGAAAGACTGGGATTTCTACTCTCATAAACAGTCTCCAAAACCCACCGGGGGTTACTATGAGTCAGCATTAGTATGATGGCAGTGAGTATTTCTCGCTTAAGACTTCAGTGTAGCTTGGATTTCTTCCTTCAGTACCATTGGTTCATGCTCATATGCTACATCCTGAAATAATTGAATGTTGACTAGTTCATCTGTGTACTTTAGAGAAACAAATCCACAGAAACTCATGTATAAGAGAGAGTTTTATATAAAAGTTAAGTGCACATCAAAAAAACATCCCAACCCAGTGCTGCCCAAGTCCACAAGTCAAACATTAACCTATATGTCCAACATCAACCCACAAAGTCCTCCTCCATCTCACAAAACACACACTATGACGCCAACTGCAGGAGGAAAGCTGAGTCAGTGAACGTATAAGCATCTCTGTGCTGGCAGGGGTCTCCACTCGGATGCTCCAGCACCCAGGGCTGCATCAGGGTAGGTCCATGTGGCTTCTCCTCAGGGACGTTTTACAGGAAGTGAGCCTTGCCAGCTGAAGCAGGGAACTGGCTAAGGCAGCTGCACCCTGGTCCAACCATCACAAAGCAAGAGACCCAAGAACTCTAAAGGCCAGGCTCACTGAGTCATTTATCCCTCGGCTCTTCACTTAACCCCACATGTGTTTATCGGCCAGGTTGACACAATAAACTAACTACCTCAGGTACAATAACTGTTTTCTTTCCATCTGTATCTGATACTTCCTACATCATTCAATATTTTGCCTATAGAAATCTTTTAATATTGTATCTCAAAGCTTGACTTTTTATTCAGTTCTTTCAGCTTAAATTATGTTGAGAATGGTTATTCCTTATTGTTTTTCTAACTCCAGGTGTTTTCACATTTCATTGTAATATTTTACTTTGTTTTCCAAAACTGTCCTTTGGAGGTTTCTCTTCAGCTCTTTGACATCATAATTTCTTCCATTTGCCTAAACTACTGTGCAACCAAAAGCAAGATTGTTAGTCTCTTCTGACACTCACCTTGATATTTTATTTATTTCCTGTTTTACAAATGACATTTTGCTTTCTTTGTGAATTACGTGCTTGATATCTTCCCACAGCCCATCAGATCTTCTGTCATTAGTGCTCAATGCATTAGATCTGTTCTTGAGATGTTCTCAAAACCAGGTGGTATATACTGGTCATATTTTGGCTCTTGTGGCCTTGTTTTGAAGTGGTATAATGGTTATACATTGGACTATAAATCACAAGCTCAGTAGTTCAAAACCACCAGCAGCTCCTCAGGAGAAAAATGAGGTTTCCTATTTCTGCAAACAGTTATGGTTTCAGGAATGCACATGATCAGTTCTACTCTGTCTTATGGGGTCGCTACAAATCAGAATTGACTTGATGGCAATGCATTTGTTTTGTTGTTTTTGTTTGTACTTGTTTTAATTTTTTTCAGCTTCAATCTAAACCTACATAAGAACAATTGATGTACTATTCCAAAGTCATTCCCTAGCCTCATTTTGGCTGATGGCTTTGAGTCAATTTGATTTCAGTGTATTATTCCATCTGGCCAAGTTCAAATGTATTGTTACCTTTTGTGTTGCTGAAAGCAATATATTTACAATGAGGAATTTGTTGGTCTTGCAAGATTCTATCATGGGATGTCTAACTTTTCTATCACCAAGACCATAATTTCCAACTTCTGCCCCTTCCTTTCTGTTTCTAACTTTTGTATTACAACCACCAATAATTATCGGTGAATCTTGAGTGCATGTTTGATCAATTTCAGACTGAAGACATTTATAAAATCTTTGTTTTTTTAAAATCATTTTATTGGGGGGCTCGTACAACTCTTATCACAATCCATACATCCATCCATTGCATCAAGTACATTTGTTGCTCTCATCATTCTCAAAACATTTGCTTTCTACTTGAGCCCTTGGTATCAGCTCCTCACTTTTCTCCTCCTTGTCTCCCCTTCCCTCCCTCCCTCATAAACCCTTGATAATTTATAAATTATCATTATTTTTCCATGTCTTGCACTGTCCGATGTCTCCCTTTACCCCCTTGTCTATTGTCCATCCCCCTGGGAGGGCAATATAGATAGATCATTGTGATCAATTCCCCATTTCTCCCCCCACCTTACCCTTACCCTCCTGGCATTGGTGCTCTCAATATTTGTCCTGAGGAGTTTACCTGTCCTGTATTCCCTGTGTTTCCAGCTCTTATCTGTACCCATGTAGATGCTCTGTTCTATCCAGATTTGTAAGGTAGAATTAGAGTCATGATAGTGGGGGTGAGGAAGCATTAAATAACCAGAGGAAAGGTGTATGTTTCATCGATGCTCTATTGCACCCTGACTGGCCTGTCTTCTCCCCGCAACCCTTCTGTAAGGGAATGTCCAATTGCCTACAGATTGGCTTTGGGCCTCCACTCCACACTCCCCACCCCCTTTTCACACTGACATGATTTTTTGTTCTGGGTCTTTGATGCCTGATACCTGATCCCATCAACACCTCATGGTCACACAGGCGGGTGTGCATCTTCCATGTGGGCTTTGTTGCTTCTCAGCTAGATGCCTGCTTGTTTATCTTCAAGCCTTTAAGACCCCAGATCTTTTGATAGCTGGGAACCATCATCTTTCTTCACTACATTTGCTATGTACCCACTTTGTCTTCAGTGATCATGTCGGGCATCTCAGAATGCCGGATTATAAGAACAAAGTGTTCTTGCATTGAGGGAGTACTTGAGTAGAGGCCCAATGTCCATCTGCTTCCTTAATACTAAACCTATAAATATATGTACATAAATCATTTCCCCATAATCATATATAAATATATTTACAGATGTACATGCCTGTATTTAGACCTCTATAAATGCCTTTTGCCTCCTAGTTCTTTCCTCTATTTCCTTTAACTCTCCTCTTGTCCCACTATCATGTTCAGCCTTTATTAGGGTTTCAGTAATTCCTCTCGGTTACATTGCCCTTGATCAAGCCCTACCAGACTTCCTACACCCTCCTTACCATCAATTTTCAGTCACTTGTTGTTCCCTTGTCCCTGAAAATCTTTATTTCTTCATACTAGCTTTAGTCACTGATACATAAATTTGAATAATAGTTTATTGACTTTCTTTTTATGTGGATAGATATTATCCTATAACAGAGGAAATTGCACTTCACTATAGATCTTGAATTCTTTTCTTTTTTTCAATGAATGTGATGTCATTCTTCTTGAATTTGTCAGTCCCAATATAGTAAGCTGTATGATTGTCTAATTAAAAATAGATATAAAAATAGATATCAATCCATTCCAGTTCACAAATGCCTAGGATATTTAGTCTATTTCTTGTTTGAAGGCTTCCAACTTCCTAGATTTCATACACTCCAAGTTCCAGTTATTAATAGATGTCTGCAGCTGTTTCTTCTCATCTCCCAATAAAAGTCCTAAAAGATTCACTCCATCCATGTCAGTACGGTTGACTCAACTTTGGCAAGGCAGCTTTCTTGGCAGTCCAAAAATAGCCCTTTTTACCTGAGGGTCTGATCTTCTGGCGATGTTCTGCTGCCATTCATGAAGTTTTGCGTTTCTGATGATCTTTCACTCCTACTTATCAGGTTTCCGTGACTAGTTCCTCAGAAGTGGGTAGTCTATTCCTTCATCTTTTTCTGCTCTTAGTTTGGTAACTCTGCTGAAACTTGTTCATTTTGAGTGGTGCTGTTCATATTTGAAACCTCAGTGACACAGCTTTCAGCATTACAGCAACATGTAAGCTACCACAGTACAACAAACTGACAAGTGGTGGTAAAAATGTCTTCAACACAACCAAATACCTAAGCATGTGAGTCACTGGGCATCAGGACTCAGGACTGAAGTTTCAGGAGACATCAAGGCCAACTGGAATAATAGAAGTGGTCTACAAAGATATGAAGAAGAAGGTTGCATCAGGATTGGAGGAAGGCTTATTAACAACCTTTAATGTGCAGATGACACAAATTTGCTTGATGAGAGTGAGGAGAACTTAAAGCACTTACTGGTGAAGTTCGAGGATTGCAGCCATCAGTATAGATTACAACTCATTGTAAAAGAGACCAAAATCCTTGCAACTGGACCAATAGGTAACATCATGACAAATGGAGAAAAGGTTGAAGTTATCAAGAATTTTGCCTTTCTTGGATCCACAAAAATGTTCATAAAAGCAGCAGTCAGGAGATTGAAAGTTGTGTTGCACTAGGCAAATCTGCTGTACAATGTGACGTTAGGTACCTGGGCTGTCACCCATGAAGGAACTAGCGAGCTCCAACCCCATGTGGTTTGTTAGAGTTCAGAGATAAGCAGCACTCGCATACACACATACTCAAACAGCAGCAAAGAGTAAAGCCACCGTTTTATTAAAGCACAGAGTTGTTTCAAGACATGGAGCTCTCGCAGGAGTTGAAAAGGACAGCTTAGCATAGATAAGACATACTTTGCTCCAGGAGCGAAGCCGGTTCCCCTCTCAAGTTGAAATGAAGATATGTCTAGGGGAACTTTCCTAGCTTTTAAATGACACTTTGAAAGGAGACGAGGTTACTGCTCTGTAGACGGTCAAGCAACTTTCTTATTAGTTGCTCAGTTCATCCTTAGGTCTCATACATCGTTTCTTTCCATTTTATCTGGACTGCTGCTCTGAGTCAGCATGTTTCAGAAGGATAGTCCTGAAGTGCAGTCCTGTGCCAGAATTATACTGGAGCGTGGCTACAACATTAAGGTGTTTACCAAGCCAGTTCTCACAGAGTCCTTTGTTCATTACTTGTTTCATAGGGTCCTTTGTTCATTCCAGTAACAGACAGAAGTCCCTGTTCTGCCCCTGTCACTACTCCTTGAAGACAAGAGAACCCTGAATTCTTTGGTGGAAATGGAGAAGGCTGATCTGACTACTTCAAGCTGTTATGAGTGGCATTGCCCTATGACTCTGCTCTCTTCATATTCCTTGGTAAGAACCTGTTCTTTAGATCCTATTCTTTATCCCTTTTCCTGCTGGAGAAGTGAACTATCAAACAGCAGACTGGTCTTCACTGAAGAATGTGCCTGCAGCCTGAGCGATGCCTTGTAAAGGAATTGGATGATGTCTGCTCATCATTATTTTATATGGAACCGCTGAAACCAGTAAGACACAAACTTTACTAGAGTGTTAAATAGGAACAGGCCAAAAATGAGTAGTAGGACTATCAAAAGCAAGGGCTTTTAGAGAGTAAGAGCCAGCTCAGGAAATGAAACTAGAATTTATGGATTCACACAGCTTCTTTCCACCAAGCTAAATAACAGAGGCAGACCATCACAAGAGCTTTTGCTCAGATGCCAGTGATCTGAGAAAGTGGTAGGGAATACATTAATGTGAAATCCATTCAGCTCTTCTGCTCCGGTTTCTGCTTCTAAAGAGGAGTTTCACCCCGTCCCAGGGTTCCCAGTAGTACTGGTCTTTGCCTTGGTGGTATGAGCTCATGTCAGGGCTCTGTGATGATTCCTTGAAATTTGACATTTATGCTCTGCTCAGATTGGTTCCAACTGCATCTCTCTCAGCTTTCACAAGAACCCAATCTCCAGGCTGGACAGGAGATTGGATGCCTAACGGAACTGGCCCTGGGGCGATTTTCTAGCCATAGTCTAGTAAGGCCTGCTGCACTTACCCAAGGTCTATAATGGATTTTAGAAAATAATTCACCTCACGTGGGTTTGCTAGAACTTGCATGGAAAAGGGCCTGCCTTTTATGAACTCGTTTTGTGGTGCCTTTGAGATAAAGTGAGGAGGCCTCTATTCTCATAAGATCTGTAGGAAGCAATTCTATCCAATTTCTGTGTGTCTCCTGGAAACTTCAAGGATCCTCTTGAGGATCTGATTCATCCTCTCTACTGTGCCTAAGGACTGCAGATGATAGACCAGATGGAGAAAATATGGTATGTGCTTTGGAAAGTGATTGAGTTATTTTTGACACAAATGCTGGCTCATTATCACTTTGTATGCTTTTGGACAGTCTGAATTTCTAGGTGATTTCTTGAAACACTGCCTTTGCTACTTTGGTGACCTTCTCTGTTCTAGTAGAAAAGGCTTCCTGAAAATGTCCCTACTCGGACTGGGAGATACCTAGATTCTTCACAATATGCCATTGCAGTAAAATCTGCCTGCCAATCTTCACCAGGGTACCTGACTTTCTGTTGTAAAAGTGGAAGAGGCCTTACAATTCCTTGTGGGTTATTTACCTGACAATGAGCACCTGCCTGAGTTACTTTTTTGGAGAGCTCTCTTAACTCTTTAATGACAGACACTTGTTGGGCCAATTCAAAGAGGGTTTCTGGGCTAGTGTGAAATGCTTTGTGAAGGCTTATCAGGAATTTCCAGGCAAGACCTGCAGGAATATAAGGTTTTTCCTCCTTAACCCACCAACCTGTAACTTCTCTGACCATCGCTTGATCTTATGCCCACTGCTCTTCTTCTCCTGAACATGGGAGCCTTTCTCCCTCTTCTGGAGACAAAGGCTGGGAAATTAAGGCAAGAAGATTCTCAAAGGATTTGGGCTGCCTGACTTTATCTCTAGATGAACTTTTTTATTTCCCTCTGCTGTTTACCCTTCTTTTTGGTATCCTCCACACTGTAGAGTCTACAGTGTGTGACTGATAGTTCAGCCGGAATGAGCAGTGATTGTAAAACCTTTGGATTTCAGGCCCATACTTGATAGGTGTATTTTGACTGACAACAAGCCTCTCTCTTTTCATATATTTCCATGTGAATAAATAATTAAAACAACAATAATTAATCTCCAAATAAATCTGAATATGTTTTCCTTCTGCTGACTCTAAGGCTTGTCTGAGGGCCATTAGTTCTGCCTTCTGTGTTAAAGTACGTGGAGGCAAGGTGAACTTTCCATTACTTCTGAGAGGAACACCACTGCCTAGTCTGCATGACTTTTACCATTTATAACTGAACTACTTCCGTCAGTGAACTGTATATGATCTGGATCTTCTAATGGGCTCTCACTGAAATCTAGGCTCTCGGCATAACTCAACTGCAAAGCTTCCTCACTGCCATGCTGAAGATTGGCAACTGAGTCCCTGTCTCCTATAGCAGGTAATAGGGTAGTTGGATTAATAGTTTTGCATGCATTCAAAACAATCTCTGGATTTTTCTAGCAGAATTAACTGGTACTTTAGCATTCTAGAATTAGAGAGCCATCTACTGCCTTGATTTAAGAGCAAGGGCTATAAGGAGTTTGAAGCCCAAACTGTAACTTACTTTGTAAATGTCAACTTTGGGGTCTCTTTGACCAAGATGGCAACATCTACTACCACATTTAGTCAGTGAGGCTAATCTGCTGCAACTTTGTCTAGATTCTCGGACAGATATGCTACTCTCCATGTCTCAGGTCCTATAAACTGGAGCAATACACCAAGAGCTACTTGTTTTTCTCTGTAACACAGAGGAAAAAAGGCTTTTCTAAGCGAGGCATACCTCATGCAGGAGCAATCAGTAGGGCCTGCTTGAGAGGTGTACAGGCCTTTTCACAGGTGCTGTCCCATGCAAGTTCTTCTAATCCTCTTCCTTTGAGGGCCTCAAAGCGGTTCAACATTACCAAAATTGGGAACCCAGATTTTATGATGACCAGCGATGCCCCCAAATCATCATAGTTGTTTCTTAGTTTGGGCTAGGCAAGAACAGTGGCTTGGATTCTATCATGTGGCAGTTTTCTTTCTTCGGGTTCTAAAGTGAATACCAAATATCGTACATGGGGTCAACACAAATGGGCTTTTTCTGCAGAAAATTTAAACCCTTGATCTAGTAAGAAAGTTGACACAGCTTTACTATCTCATACAGAGGCATTAAAGGACTGGCTGTAGAGTGACAGTTTGTTTATATATTGCAGCAAGACTCTTGGAGGTACAGCTGGAGTAAGAAAAGCCTCTCCCTCCCAAATATTTCCAAAGAACTGAGGTAAATCATGGAACCATTGTGGGAGGACTTTCCCTTGAAACTGTGCAGCGCTTCTAGACACAGATTCCCTCAAAAAAGGGGTTGAGACCCTTCATGGAGCAGTATTGTGATAGGTAGGCTTATTATGCCAACCTGGCCAATAGGAACATGTGGGATTGATCAAGTCACAGTTCAATTGGAGGGCAAAGAGATAAATGGCTCTGCAAGGCTCACCCCCACTTCTCTTGCTCTCTAGTGATCAAAGAGGGCTGGAGTGTTTGTGCTGCTGCTGTAGCGAAGTTCTCTGCTTCAACCTGTGAGCTACACCACTTGTGGGCCCATGCCCATGGAATCCACTGGTCGTGTCATGTTCCTCATCATCCTGAAGCAGCTGGCTTGATAGAATGATGGAATGGCCTCCTAAAAACATGACTACAGCATCAACTAGGTGGCAGCACCTTGTGGGGCTGGGGCAATGTTCTACAGGAGGCTGTATATGCTTGAAACCAGTGGCCAATATATTGTGCTGTGTCTCCAATACTCAGGATTCATAGGTCCAGAAACCAAGGGGTGGAAGTCAGAGTGGCACCATTCACTATTTCTCCTAGTGATCCACTTGCAGCATTTTTGCTTCCTGTTCCAGCAACCCTATGCTCTTCAGGCCTAAAGGTCCTAGTTCTGAAAGAAGGAACTCTTCCACCTGGAAACAGCACTGATTCCACTGAGCTGGCAGCAGAGAATGCTCCCTGGCCACTTTGGGCTTCTCATGCCTTTGGATCAACAGATCAGAAAGGGTGTCACTGTACTGAGTGGTGTGACTGATCCTGATTACCAAGGAGAAATTGGACTGGTGCTACATAATGGAGGTAAAGGAGACTATGTCTGGAATCCAGGAGATCCCATAGGCCATCTCTTAGTACTACCATGCCCTATGATTCAAGTAAATGGTAAACTACAACAATCCAATCCTGACCAGATGTCTAATGACCCAGAACCCTCAGGAATGAAGGTCTGGGTCACCCCACCAGGCAAAGAACTATGGCCAGCTGAGGTGCTGGCTGAAGGCAAAGGTAATACAGAATGGGTAGTAGAAGAAGGTAGATTTACCTATCAGTTACAAGCACATGATCAATTGCAAAAGTGAGGTTTGTGATTGTCAGTATTTCTTCTTCATAAGTGTTTATTGAATATCTTGCCTTTGTTCATGTGCGATGTGCCTGATACAATTAGATTCAGTGTGTTTTCATTTCTATGTATGATAGATGTATGATGTTAAATGTAAGTGTTATTTCATTAATGGCTGGAAATTATATATGGCTAAAGAGTTGTGTACAGGTGCCAAGTTGGCAAGGGGTAGACAGTGACAGGTTTGTTCAATAGGTCACTAGGAACATGTGGGATTAATCAGGCTGCAGTTTGATTCAAGGTCAAAGACTAAAATGGCTCTGCAAGGCCCGTTCCCCACTCTCTTGCTCTCTGGTGATCAAAGCCTGCTGGAGCATTCATGGTGCTGCTAGAGCCAAGTTCTCTGCCTCAACCTGTGAGTTCCACTACCAGTGTGCCAGGCCAGCCCATGGATTGTGTTGCTAGAGTTCGAGCCTCCTTCAAGACCTTATTCATCACACTGCTGGTGCATACATCGTGCGTCACTTGAGCTTAAGGCTGATGAATTCTGCTGTCTGCCTCCTTGAGCTTGGACCCAGCAGCCCATGTGAACTGAAGGACTTCTAGTATATTCACTGTTCCACAGAAGTGAGTTGAATTTAACCCTCTGTACTGCTGTGTGGACTAATTCACTGTTATATTCCTTCTCACTGTATAATATATATATTATTATATTAATATATATATATATTCATCGTAATTGTCCTGGTTTCGTTTCTCTAGAAAACCCTGCCTAACACAGGTATCAAAAAGAAAGCATCTTTTAAATCTAAAAAGATGTAAAGCACTGGGCACTTGAAGGAACTTTCATTATTAGAGCGTAAGAATTAGTGACCACTGGGTACCTTGGGAGTACTATCTCATCGATTGTTCTCAGGTTCTGCAGTAGCTTCCATTTCCCATTCTGTTTTTGGACTGCCAAAATGAGAGTATTATGTGGGGATGGTCTTTCTACAATCATAGCTTCCTCTTTAAGTTGGCAGATAATGAGGGCAAGACCTGGGATTCCTTGAGGTGAAAGCCTATATTGATGTCTCTTAGGGTAGTCTGCCCCAGGCTTTAGTTTAATAGTTACTGACTCCTCATTGATAGCTTTTGCAGGTTTTCTGTCCACCTAAACCTAAGGGTCAATGTCATGATGGTCTGGTAGAAAACCTGTGCCTGCTGAAGCTTAATTGATTTATAACATGCTAGGTTCAGGTGTAAAAGTCATCTGAGCTCTTAATTTGAATAAGAAATATCTTCCTAAAAGTGAATGGGAGGGGACTCAGGAATAATTAAAAATTGATGTGAAAATAAAGAGAGCTATCACAGGTGCAGGGCAGAAGCGGTGTGAGAAACCTCTTAGTTTCAGCCAACTAGTTGCTGACAACATGGAAGTGGGAGGAAGTTAAAAGACCACCAAGAAAGTTTAGTTCTCAATATGCAACTCCTATGTTCAGCAAAAAGCAGATGGCCTTACCAGCAATGCTCACACTTACTCACAGCTCTTCAAGTTGCTGGCAATGATATCGCCATCAAGAACGAGGGCATTGGGACCCTTTCAGTCAACAGGATCTGTTGTCACCAAGACTCACTTGGGGCACTCAGAAACTTGATGTTCTAGAGTCCCACATCAGAAACTGGTGGATTGAGGCTTCCCTCCCAGCCCCATATTTTAGGCGAGGGATATGGCCTGACTTCCCACAGCATAACACAATCATCAGGATTGGGATCCTGGGGAAGCTGACATTGGCTGCAATATCAGATGCAATAATTTTAGCTTTTTGGTGTTCCATCTTTTCCTCCTCCAATTCCCAGTTGTTATAAACTAAGGTTGCTGCTATTAGAAGTTCGTTTTCAGCACTTTCCAGTCCCATAACTTTACGTTGCAGTTTCCTGTGAATGTTTGGAGTAGACTGATTAATGGGTATTTATAAAAAAAAATTCTCAACAAGTGTTTCTGGATCTATATTGGTTAATCTCTTAATTGCCTCTACTAAGTGGTTTCTGAAACTAGCAGGGCTCTCATCCTTGCTCTGGATTGCTTCCGCTAATTATGAATAAATCAGCAGTCTAATCTGAATGTCTTTCATTCCTTCTATGAGACAGGCTTGCATGTAATCTCTAACTGCCAACACATCTGCCCTGCTGGACCCTCCTGATAATCCAGTGTGGATTCTGTTCTGGGACAGCTGTGGCTCCATGAACTAAAGTTGCATTTGGGGCATTCCTGCAATCAGCTCTCTTCCTAGCAGCCTCAGCAGTGCATTGTTTTTCATCAGTGCTGCAACAGTAAGACAGGAAGGCCAGGAGGTCCTTCCAGGGCAATTCAAAATGAGTCACTATGTGCTGAAATTCTTCAATAAATCACCCATGGTCGTCGGAAAAACTTCCCGTTTTATCTTTGTAAGTTTTCAAATCTCCCATACTAAAAGGAACAGGTACTGTCATGATATTTCTTAATGTCTTTTTTGTAGTGTCTTCACTGGCATTCAGGAATCCGATTGATTTCTGGTTATTGCTTTTTATCCTGCTACCTTGCCAAACTCCTCAATCATTTCCAGTAGGTTTTAGTGAAGAGTTTTGGATTTTCCATACATAGGATCACATCCTCTGTGAATAGGGAGAGTTTCACCTCTTCTTTGCCTATCTCTATTCCCTTGATTTCTTTTCATTGTCTGATGACTCTAGCTAAAGTTCCAGCACAATGTTGAGTAAGAGTGGTGAGAGGGGACATCCTTGCCTGCTCCGTTTTCTTTTTTTTTTTAACATTTTATTAGGGGCTCATACAACTGTTATCCCAATCCATACACACATCAATTGTGTAAAGCGCATTTGTACATCG
>NW_022103906.1:10787063-10809161 GCF_000313985.2 Echinops telfairi
CCTTTCCCCACCTCCTCCCCAGTTGTCTACCATGTGCATTCCTGCATTTGATCTGGTCCCTTCCATATTACCTGGTCCTTACCCCAAGAATGTTTGTATATAATAGCTTTTTCCCTATACCCCTTTTGCATTTTTTTTTTAATCGCTTACCTCAGCGGACTCATGTTGTACTTGTCCTTTTGTGCCTGACTTACTTCACTTGCCTGCTCCATTTTCAATGGGAATGTTTCTAGCTTTCCCCATTGAGTATGATGCTGGCTGTTGGTTTCCCTTATATGGCTTTATGTTGGGGAATGTACCTTCTATTCCAATGTTGTTGAGTGTTTTGAACAGAAATAGGTGTTGAATATTGTCGAATGCCTTTTTTGTATCTATTGATATGATCATGTGGTTTTTATTTCTTACCTTGTTTATGTGGTAGATTACATTGATTGTTTTTCAAATACTGAACCACCCCTGCACACCTACAATGAATCCCACTTGGTCAGGATTAATTATTTTTTTGATATACTGCTGTATTCTATTGGCCAGGATTTTGTTGAGAATTTTAACATCTATATTCAAAAGAGATATTGATCTACATGGCAGTTACATAATTTCATGTAACTAGCTAAATAAGGGGTGAAGTCTAGGCTGTAAATTGGGTCACAGCCTGACAATGCTTCCTTGTGGGTGAGGCCCCTCTCATGAGGATTCTGGCAACTTCCTCTATTTCTCCAGAGGCGGGCCACATACTCTCTCTGCTTGACAGTCCTGTTGACAAGCCACATGGAACCACGCTGATGGCATCCAGAGCCTTAGAGATGTGTCCACTGCCACTGGACCCACAGGAGTTTCTGCATTTGGCATTATGCATGTGCTGCATGAGTGTGAAGAGAAATTCTTGGGTTAATATTGGACTTATAGACTTGACCTGGGCTGGGATGTTTTATTGATGCATAATTACTTCTTGATATAAAGTTCTCTATTACATATATATATGAGTATCTCGGATTTGTTTCTCAGGTCGACCTGGAAAACACATTGTATAATTTTCAATCTTTGTGGGGTCTTTGCCTGGTTTGGGAATAGTGTTACACTGGCTTCATAGAATGCATTTGGAAGTTTGTTGTCTTTTTCTATGTTCTGAAAGATTTTGTGTAATATTGGTGTCAGATATTCTTTGAATATTTGGTAGCATTCCCCATCTGGTCCTGGTCTCTTTGTGGTTGGTAGTTTCTAAATGACCTGTTCTATTTCTACTTTTGTTATGGGTATGTTCAGTTTTTCAATACCTGTCTGCATTAAGTGGGGTGCTGTGTTCCTAGGTATCTGTCCATATTTTCTAGATTGTTGAATTTTTACTACAGTGTGTTATTATTTTTTTTATTTCATTTGGATCTGTTGTAATGGCACCGTTTTCACCTCTTATTCTAGATATTTGCATCTTTTCTTTTTTTCCCCTTTGTTAAGTGTGCCAGTGGTCTGTCAATTTTGTTAATCTTCTCAAAGAACCATCTTCTGTCTTGTGAATTTTTCCCATATCATTTATTTCTGCTTGATCCTCATGATCTCTTTCCTTCTTTTATTGGAGGGATTGTGTTATTGTTCTTGCTCCAGGTCTTGGAAGTGTTATGTTAGGGTTTTGATTTTAGCTTTCTCCTCTTTTTGTATGTGTGTGTTGATAGCTATAAATTGACATCTTGTGGCAGCTTTCACTGTGTCCCAAAGGTTTTGATATGTTGTGTTATCATTTTTTATTTGTTTCAAGGACTTTTTAAAATTTCCTCCTTTATTTGCTTTATTACCCAGCTATTTTTTAGTATTAAGTTTTTCAACCTCCATAAGATTGTCTTTGTGTTTCTGCACATTTTATTGTTGATTTCCAATTTTATGGATTCTTCAACTCATAGTGGCTCAATAGGACACAAGAGAAACTGCCCCAAAGGGTTTGCAAGACTCTCGCTCTTTATGGAAGCAGAGTGCCACATCTTGCTCCCACAGAGAAGATTTATTGTAGGATCTCTATTTTTTTTTCATTTATTGAGGCATGATTTGTGGCCTAGCATGTGGCCTATTCTTAAGAATGTACTATATCTCCTTAAGAACATATATTGTTGTTCCGTTGGATGAAGCAGTCTGTATATGTCTATGAGATCATTTTTATTGATTGTGTTATTGAACTTTTTTGTGTCTTTGTGGAGTTTTTTCCCTGATGTTTTCTTACCTTACAAATGGTATAATAAAGTCTACTTATTATTGTCAGTGCGTCTATATCCTTTTTCATTTCTGTGAGGATTTGATTGACATATTTTGAGGGTCTTTCATTGGGTGCATAAAAGGGAATACCCAACCAAAAATAAATAAATAATACATTTTTCCAGCTAGGCGAGCATCAAGCAACTTGCTCTGATGTTCCCTGGGGTCTTCACTGCTCTGCTCCCCTTGCAGCTCTGTTGCACATCCCCATTGTCTTGCCTCGGTGTGAAGGACTCAGGGTGGGCACAATTCCCACGGTGTGTCTCCAGTGTTGTCCCCCGTGGTGCTATGAGTCAGTGAGGAATGTTGTGTTTCATGGTGGGCCCAGTCCTATGGTCCTCTCTGTGTATTGGCTGCTCTGAGCAGAAATATTGTCCTCAGGGTTTGGTAAGCCAGGATGTGCTCCACTCTTTTTTCCTCCCCTCTCATTGGCTTCTGTATGCTCTGATCAGACACATCTCTCTCCTTGAGCTGTAGCTTCAGTGCTGTCCTCTGAAATGAATTCTTCTGGGCGGGGGGGCGGGGGGGGGGCGCTGTCCACTTGGTTGCTAGTGGGGCCAGCCCCTCAGGCCTCTCTATTTGTTCCCTGTTTCATTGCAGTGTGTTGCGTTCTTGTCTTGGAGCACTGGGTTGAAGTCTGGGCCCTCTTTCCCTGTGGAGATATAAACAACACCCTCCCCTTGGGTGGATTAGTGCCCTGTTCCCCTGACTCCCCATGTCTTTTTCCCCCCCTCCTTTTTAGTTGGCTACCATATGTATACCTGGGTTTAGTCTGGCCCCTGCCATATTACCTGGACCTCACCCCAGGTATGTACTTATATAGTAGCTTCTTCCCTATGCCCCTTTTGTGTTTTTTTTAGCTTACCTCAGTGGACTCATGTTGTATTTGTCCTTTTGTGCATGGCTTACTTCACTTAGCATAATGTCCTCCAGTTCTTCTCATGTGGGGATGTGCTTCATGTGTTCATCACTACTTTTTAGGGATGCGTAATATTCCATTGTATGTATGTACAATCCATTCATCTGTTGATGGAAATTTGGGTTATTTCCAACTCCTAAGCAACTTTCTCTGAGTTAGTGAATGCAGTGGCATGGCCTGGGAAGGTTCTCTCTGGTCAGTGTGAATTTTTTCATAAAAGCAATTTCACTCAAACCTCATATTTGGTGATGGCCAATTTAAGAGAACTGGATGTGCCTGTGAAATTTTGTTTCCTGCTTGAGAAAAAATGTTGTAATGTTGAACACAGCGTACAAGAACAGTGCTATGGGAAAAACTAAAATGTATGTGTGGTTTTCTCATTTCAAAAAAGGTGAAATGTCGATTGATGACAAACCTCCTTCTGGACGTCTGTCAACTTACCAAAGAGATGAAAATATGGACATGTTTTCATGTACTTGTGCTTGAAGACCAACAATGGACCATTGAAGACATGGGGAATTTATCTGGACTATTTTGCAGCTCAATTCAGTGAATTAGATTTGGGAATGAGAAGGGTCACTGCAAATTGTGTGGCTCGGGTTCTGAGTGACCAGGAATAAGAGCATGAAGTGGAAACATGGGTTTGCTTTGAAAGAATATTTCCGAAATGACCCAGACTTTTTTGCTCAAGGTCATTACTGGTGAGGAGACATGGTGTTATGACCCCAAAAGTAAACATCAATCAAGCCAGTGGAAGCCAGTGGAAGACAACATCGTCACCCCCACCAAAAAAAGAGCTCAACTGAAATAAGATCAAGACAGTGCTCTTTTGTTTTTGTGTTTTTGATGAGGGGGATAGTGCATTTGGAGTTCATTCCATTAGTCAGACTGTTAATCAAGCTTTCTATTTAAAGGTTCTGAAAAGATTACATAACAGTGTGCAACAAAAGAGGCCTGATTTGTGGTAGACGGGGAATTGGTTTTTGCCACCATGACAATGCACCTGCTCATGCAGTCATTTTGGTGAGCCAGTTTTGGGCAAAAAACAGCATGCCTCATTTGCCCCATGCACCTGACTCACCTGACCTCGCTCTATGTGACTTCTTTTTGTTTCCATGGATAAAGAGGGACATGAAAGGAAAGCAATTTGACAATGTAGAAGAGGTGAAGAAAAAAAACAAGGGAGATGCTGTCACCCATCCAAATACATGAATTTGAAAAATGTTTCCAAGAATGGAATCACAGATTTGACAAATGTATTAAGTGTTATGGAGAATACTTTGAAGGTGCTGAGCTTGTTTATTAAAAAAAATTTTAATTCAAAGCTTTGAAGGAAAAATTCCAGTTTTTTCCATTTATAGTTTTGTAAAAAAAAAAAAAAAAATTAAATACATAGCTTTGGGGGGGGGGAAAAACCTGTCTTTTGAGGGGTACCCTTTCATATGTCTATTATAGCTCTGGGTTCCTGAGCTATTGTTCCCTTGATCAGTATGTAGTGATGGTTCCTATCTCTTATTACATTGTTTGCCTTGAAGTCTATCTTCTCAAAGATTAATACTGCTACCCTGGCTTTCTTTTGGTTGCTGTTGGCTTGGTATGCTTTTGTCCAGACTCTGACTTTTATTCTGTTCATGTCTTCGTGAGGTGTGTTTCTTATAGGCAACATAGTTGGATTTTGTTTTCTTATCTATTCTACTAGATTCTGTCTCTTAACTTGTGCATTCAGTCGATTTAACATTCAGTGAAATTGCTGATATGTATGCATTTGTTATTGCCATTTTATGTGTGCTGTGTTTATTTCTTTGTTCTTCCTGTGTTATTTCCTTGTTTTGGGTGTTGGTCTCTGTATGTTGGTTTTTGTGAGGAATTGTCAAGTATGTTAGTTTCAGGTTTGCTGTTGGTTTTTTGGTCGTGGTACATCATTGAGTATTTTTTGTAAGAGGTGATTTGTTTTCATGAATTCTTTTCATTTCTCCTTGTCTTTTATTTTAATACTTTTATGTCTCCTTCATATTTGATTAATGGCCTCACTGTATAGATGATTCTAGGTTGACAATTTTTCTTTCCTCCAGTACTCTGTATACATCACTCCATGTCTTCTTGGTTTATGCTGAGAAACTTGAAGTCATTGCAATTGTTGACTCTTTGTATGTAATTGATCTATTTTCTCTGGCTGCTCTTAGAATGTTTTTTCTTATAATTGATGTTAGACATCTTGGCTACAATATGCTGCCTGTAGACTCACGTCCCCCCACCTCCCCATCCCCCATCCCCCATCCCCGGCCTGTGTGGCTCAGTAAGTTGTGTTGTCGCTGTTGATGGGGATCCCGATCCATGGTGTTTCCACCTGGTTTCTTCTGGTCTGAGTGGAGGGCCTAATCTATTTTTGTTTCTATCTGCCCTGCACTGATCCCTTAGAACTACATGCTGTTGTTCTGCTTCCTCGCAGTCCTAGGTAGCTTCTCTCCACAGAACCGGGGAACTGCGCTTTGCCAGTAGAGTGCATTGGGGAAATGACTCAGGGGCTTCCAATAAGCAGACATCACTCCTCTCTGATTTTAGTAAATTTGTGTCTACTTATCTTTTATTACCCCAAACTGGCAGGCTGTGTGCAGAAATGGGGTGAAATGGTAGTAGGGTGGCCCACATCATCCCTCTGGTCCTGGCAGGGGTGAGGTAAAGTCAATGAATGGGTGAGCAGAAAGGGAAGTGCTGGGGTGAGCTCTCGAGGTTTTCCATGGGGCATGGGACTATGACCCGCTCTTGGGCAGCAGCCTGTCTGGGAAGATTATAGCACACGGGCGGGGCTCGCATCTAGGATGGTGGATGCCATCCTTGTGGTTCTGGTGGGGGTTAGGGAAAGCCTGCTGGCCGGCGCAGTGAAGTTCACGGACCGCAGTGAACCTCTCAAATCACTTCGCAGGTGAAAACTGGAAGGGCAGAATGGAACCACCAACCCTAGGATATTGGTATTGGAGTTCTAGTTCCCAGTTTCCTAGGATTTGCCTCATTACCTTTTGATTTTCTAGTCTAACAACAGGAGCCCAGAGCTGGTGGTTCTACAGGGGTGCCATCTTCTGCGTTCTCCATCACTTCCATGATATTTCCATTACATTGTGCGACTTCCTGTAGGGGGCATAGTACAGAATACAGGGTTCCCCTACTCCTGTAACTAAAGTCAGGCTGGTTGCTGCCTTATCATTAGTAGGAGCCATTGGCTCCTGTGTTAGGCCAGGTTAACGAGAAAAACAAATCTAGTGACACTCATAAATGTATAAGAAAGCTTTAGATCAAGAAAAGCTTTATACCAACCCATTCCAAGTCCAAAAGTCCATTACTAGTCCATAAGTCCCTTTTCAGAATCACATAACCACATGCAATAGTGCGGAATGCAGGAAGAACGCAAACCGGTGGCTTCAGAGTCGTGTGGATACAAGGTCAGTAGAAATATGGCAGGGTGCTCCAGCAGCTTTCAGGGTGGCCAGCAAACAGGAAAGTAAGGTGGGAGAGAAATTAGTTCCCAGGGTCTCATTCTTATGCCATCAAGGAGTCATCAGACTGTGACTCCATGCTAGCCAGGAGTGTCGAGTTGACACTAACTACCATAAATTCTGTGGATATGCTCGGGGAGAAAGCTTCTCGGAGGACTCCACTCGGGCTGGTTTAGCTGAGGCTGTTAAGGAAGATTATAGCACAGGTCTCTGTGCTCTCTGAGGAACACGGATGCCTGCACACAACGTGCTTCACTCCATCTCCCCACATTTCGATTAAACAAATCTAATTGAAAGATGATACTGTAATTCAGAGGTCTGTCGGCCAGCCAGGCCTCAGAAGCTCCAAGTTGATATAAAGTCCAAGTGCTATTACAAAATAAAATCATTTTTATTCTGTGTCAGGCTATCTAAAGATAGCTCGAGTATTTTCCCCCAGTGTTTTAGCAGGCATCCCAAAAGACTGTGGTCAAAGCACTGAGGTATTGTGCCCCATCCGCTGTTAAGGATAACAATTAGAAGGGAGTAAAAATCTGTGGCTATCATGTGCTAATGACTAGCGTCTCCTACAACTCCTGAGGGTACTTCAGGGTATCCCCTGGTAGCCTCCTTACTTCTCACTGGAGGTGTCCCCCCTCTCCAGGTGGGGCCCTCTTCAGCCCCTGACAGGACAAATGCATACAACCGAGACCACTCCTGGCACCCTCCCCGCTTCTCCACAGTCAGTTCAATGATGAAGGCAAATTTTGATGTTGGGTGTAAATGGAATCTCTTCACTTCTTCAAAATACCCTAAGCAGAGAAGGTTAAATCTAGATAAAAGTCCTCCAGCCTGCTGAACACTTAACAAGCCCCTAACTGGGAGCTCCCTTCCCCAGGATTTCCATAACTGATGCCCTATTATCATGCTCTTTGTAGTTGATGAGTGTAAGGCCACGCCCAAGCTTCAGAAAAATAATAGTCTATGTTCCCATGCCCAACTATGGGCTAATTATCTCAAAATTTTAGTAAAATTCAACATTTGTATCAACCTCTTAAGGCTTTCTTTAAGGCTGCAACAATAGAAAATCATTTTCCTTAGGCTAGAAAGTCCAGTGCCTGGCAGTGTCCCAGATGAACTAAAAAGCTCCAAAGGCTCTTAAAGGCATCTTCCTGATAATGGCTACCAAAGCCTCTGGTGATTTGGTACAAAACTCACAGAGCTATTATCACTCCCCCTCTGGTTGCATTAGGTCCTGTGAGTATCTTGCAGGCAGAAATGGATGGCCAAACAATGAGAAACCTGGGAGAGAACTTCAGCTTGAGTAGAAACATGGAAAGGCAAAGATCTCTCAACTCCTCTCAAGGGACACATGTCATGGGAGTGTACTGCTTTTTCGGTCTAAAGGCTTCTCTGGAAGTTACTGGGTCAACTGCACCTCTATGAGATGTCTCATTCTCTCCTGATGGGAAAGGGATCCGGGCTTAACAGTAACCAAATGATTCAACCCCTGGATGTACCCCCACTATTTTCAGCCATGGGCATGCAGACTTAAACACAATCTAATTTACTGTTCTATTATTTGGACCAGTGAGGGACTTGCCCCCTTCCGGCCTCATAAACAATACAGGGAGTACTGCCTTTCTTCAGACTGTAGGGATATTTCTCACCCTTCACAGTTTCATAAACAACCTAGCTGAGAGAGAGGAGAACAAAAGGTGGGGATGAGGGAGAGAAGAGAAATTGAGTCAGAGAGAAAGAAAGAGCTTTGTTCAAAATAAAATGAAAACACAAATGCTGGGAGAACAATTTAATTCCCCCAATGGCTTCCCTGTGTAGTCACTCACAAACCTAAAGGAGAGCAATGGCACATGAGGCTGTTATCTCCATAGGATCTAGCTCTGATCCTGGGGCCTGGCTTCAAGGTTAAGGTGTTTACCAAGCCAGTTCTCCCAGAGACCTTTGTTCATTCCCTCAGTAGGCAAAGCAGAAATCCCTGTTGTGTCCCTGCCATCCAAGACCTCTTAAGAGTATTTAAAAGCAATACTTTGAAAAGGATGAAGATGCACCTGACCCAAACCATGGTATTTTCAACTGCCTCATATACATGGGAAAGTTGAACATTGACTAAGGAAGACTAAAGAAGAGTCCATGTATTTGAAATATGGTACTGGCGAAGAATACTGAGAGGGCCATGCACTGCCAAAAGGACAAACAGACCTGTCTTGGAAGAAGTATGTCCAGAGTGCTCCTTAGAGGCAAGGATGGCAAGACTTCATCGTACATCTGTTGGATATATTGTCAGGAGAGATCAGTCCCGGGAGAAAGACATCATGCTTAATAAAGTGGAGGGGCAGTGAAAAAGAGGAAGGCCCTCAACATAAGGACTTGACAGTAGCTGCAACAATGGGCCAAGCACAGGAACAAATGTGCAGATGGTGCAGGACTGTGCAGTGTTTCCTTCTGTTGGGCATGCAGTCACGATGGGCCAGAACCCACTCGATGGATCCTAAGCACAACAAAGATAATGTTCTACAGATTATTATATTCCTAAATGTTCTATTTAGGAATCACATATTCATAGATGTATTTGGCCTACGAGCCTCTTAAATCACTTACTCTGCACCTCCATGACAATTAAAAATGTGTTACTACAGCCCACAATCCAGGACAAAATGTGATTATCTACTTTTGCAATCCCTTTAAGTCATTATAGAAGCCCTGGTAGAACACTGGATACATGTTGGACTTCTAACTATGAGGTCAGCAGCTCAGGGGGAGAAAGACAAGGCTTTCTACTCCTATGAAGAGTTATAGTCTCTGAAACTCACAGGCGCAGTTCTACCCTGCCCTGTAGGGTTGCTGTGAGTCAACATCTACTCCATGGAAGAATTTGGATTTTTTGGTTTGGATGGTTTTAGCACCTACCAAGGGGTGGTATTTTCCTCTTTGGGAAATGTTGTGCTACATCCTTTGGTGAGTAGTGACTGTGGTCTTAAAAGCTCATAAGCGTGCATCTAAAGTGCAACTCTTTCTTGTCGGAGGGACAGAAGTAGAATGAAAACTGAAAGTGCAAGGAAACAATCAGTCCAATTTATTAAGGGACCCTGGTGACACAGTGGATTACACATCAGATTGCTAATCACAAGGTTAACAATTCAACTTCAACTGTTCTGAGGGAGATAAAGATTTAAAGTCTATGAAACACCAGGAAGCAATTGTACCCTGTCCTATACAGTTGCTGTCACTCAGACTTGACTCAATGGAAATTGAGTGGATTGTTTGGTTGCGTGCTGAGCCATAGGATGTGTTTATTTCTACACCTTAAACATTCCAAAGAACTACAATCTGAGATGCCATCAATTCTGCCTCAGCAGTAAGCCCATTCTTTTCATGATTTCATGGGGTTGGCCACATTTTTCTCCCACCCTATCCAGGATCTTCTAATGTGATCAGTGGGTAGAATAGTCAGGCACTAATTCTTCTGGTCTCTGACTCACGGACACTGATGTTCCTATAGTCCATTATGGTCATCACCCTTCTTCCCTGCGGACGGGCAGAGACAAATAATTGCACCTTAGATGAACACTCACAATCAATGAAATTCTCCACATTAACAGAAGATAGGAAAAATAAAATAATTGTCAGCACAGAAGGGTAATAAGGAATAGTGTTAGTGACCCCACTACAGCTAAAAACAAGTTTGAAAACCACTGTACTATAAAAATTAATACATTTTAAATAATCTCATTAAAATCCTTTCTCTTGCCAGTTATCATAAGTGATAACCTCTATTTGATAATAGGACCACTCTACCCAACACCCTATAACTCAGAGCTACCCCACACAGTCTAAGCTATCAAAAAAATCAATTATTTAAAATACATACAGATGTATATAATTGATAGCATCCATTATGTGGAGTCAGAAGATCTGAGGGAAGTCAGAAACTTTTCAACGTATTTCCTGGTCACCCAAAGAAAGAGAGCAGTTTCGGAGATCCCCTTGCAGAGGGGTCTCGGGGAGGAGATGAGCCAGTCAGGGTGCGATGTAACAATGATGAGAAATACAACATTCCTCTAGTTCCTAAAGGTTTCCTCCCTGCTCCCACTACCATGACTCGAATTCTATCTTGCAAGACTGGCTAGACCAGAGGAGGTACACTGGTACAGATAGGAACTGAAAATACAGGGAATCCAGGACGGATGAGCCCTATAGGACCAGTGGTGTGAGTGGCAAAACAGGGAGGGTAAAGGGAGAATGGGTAGGAAAGAGGGAACCGATTACATGGAACTGTGTGTAACCTCCTCCCTGGGGGACAGACAACTGAAAAGTGGATGAAGGGAGACGTCGGACAGGGCAAGATATGACAAAATACCCATTTATAAACTATCAAGGGCTCATGCGGGAGGGGGGAGCGGGGAGGGAGGGGGAAAATGAGGACCTAATGTCGGGAGTTTAAATGGAGAGAAAATGTTTTGAGAAACGATGTACAAATGCGCTTTACACAATTGATGTGTGTATGGGTTGTGATAAGAGTTGTATGAGCCCCTAATAAAATGTTAAAAAAAAAGACAAAGAAAAAAAAGACAGCAGTTTCTAATCTACCTGCCTTGCTGTGGTTGGGTGCTGTCAAGTTAGTTCTGATGCATAACCTCCCAGTATCCACTGAATAAAACGCTGCCGTGCCCTACGCCATCCTTAACATGGTTGGAACTATAGCTATTGTTGCAACCATTGTTTCCATTTGGTTTTTTGAGGGTGTTATCCTGGTGGGGTTATCAGACCCCATGCTGCCACCGCCATGCTGGGCTCATGATAACCCAAAACCCAAAACCACTGCCCCCAAGTCAGACACATAGTGGCCTTATATAGCGTTTTTCAGACTATAGATCATTATGGAAACCAGTGGCTGGTGGGTTTGAACTTCTGACTTTGAGTTACCTGATAGTGCCCTCAGAGCTCCTGGGGCATATGTGATACTTGAAATTTTTTAAAAAGACCCTCACCATCATTGAGTCAATCTCAACTCATAGTGACCCTATAGAACAAAGTAGGGCTGCACCTGTGGGTTTCCAAGGCTGTAACTCTTTAAGGCAGCAGAAATCCTCATCTGCTTCCACTTTCTCCCATGGACCAGCTGGTGGATTTGAACTGCTGACATTGTGGTTAGCAGTCCAACAGCTAACACCCTATGCCACCAGGGTCCGACAGCTCAGTAAGTTATCTCCCTTGCAAGAGAGTGAGACCTATGGAGAGTTAACAAAATATTTTTTTATGATTTGCTTCATGAATTCTGGGAGAAAAGGTAACTTTCTTCCTTTGTTTTTTATGAGAAGTTTTTTAGAACATTTTTTCCTATCATGCAGGTAGATAAGGAAATAGAAGTCCAATGGCATTGTTCGGGTCTCTGGAATAAGACACATAAAATCAGTCATTCATGCTCCCCTACACATGCACATATAGTTAGCATGATGCTATATATTGGGGGGGTTTTCTATTTAAGCTAGTTTTAGTTGAATTTTTATCACCACTAGCAAGGGAAAAAAACATCTAATGAATATCTTCATGGAATCTGGAATTTCATTGCTTTTCAATAGACATATTTTTCCAAGCCTATGGTTATCCCAAAACACAGTCTGCTCAAAACGTTTGGAATAAGGTCTAAATAAAGATAATGATAGAGGCTCTCTGTTGGTTTTCCTTGACGTTTGAGTCATTGTTATGGCTGTGTAAATTTGTATCTCTCTCTTTTTAAAAAAATCATTTTATTGAGGGATCATACAACTC
Source organism: Echinops telfairi (assembly GCF_000313985.2). Lineage (NCBI taxonomy): Eukaryota > Metazoa > Chordata > Mammalia > Afrosoricida > Tenrecidae > Echinops > Echinops telfairi. Next base: position 10,799,481 of record NW_022103906.1, read on the forward strand.
TTATCACAATCCATACATACATCCGTTGTGTCAGGCACATTTGTACATTTGTTGCCATCATCATTCTCAAAACATTTGCTTTCTACTTGAGACCTTCAAATCAGCTCCTCATTTTCCCCCTCCCTCCCCACCCTACCCCATGAACCCTAAATTTGTATCTTTTTATGTAGAAATTATTGAATTTATGTGGCTCTATTGTGTAGATTCTCAATAACAAGGACACAAAATAAATTAATTTTGAAATGTGTATCTACTTACGTAGACATTTCTTTATATTGCATGTAAGATGACAACACTGAAGTATATTAAATAATAAATAGCAAAAGAAAGAAAATCAAGTGGGTTGTTATTTAACAATGATTCAGACACCATGAAATTGTTATCACGTTTATTTTATTTTATTTTATTTGGGGGCTCTTACGGCTTTTATCACAATCCATACAGATATCCATTGTGTCAAACACATCTGTACATATGTTGTCATCGTCTTTTTCAAAGCATTTTCTTTCTACTTGAGCTGCTGGCATCAGCTCCTCATTTTCCCTCCCTCCCTCGCCCATATCCCCTTGATAATTAATAAATTATTCTCCCCCCCCCCCATATCTTACACCAACCACTGTCTCATTTCACCCACTTTTCTGCTGCCCATCCCCCTGGGAGGGGAGCCACAGGACGATCATTGTGATCAGTTCCTTTACTCCCCCTCCCCACCACCCTTACCCTCCTTGTATCACTGCTCCCCTTACTGGTCCTGAGGGTTTTATCTGTTCTGGATTCCTTGTGTTGCAAGCTTTTATCTGTACAGTATATATGTTCTGGTCTAGCCAGATTTGTAAGATAAAATCGGGGTCATGGTACTGGGGGTGGGTGGGCAGGGGAGCAATAAAGAACTAGAGGAAGGTTGTGTGTTTCATTGGTGCTACACTGCACCCTGACTGACTCTTCTCTTCCTTGTGGTTCTTCTGACAAGGGGTATCCAATAGACTACTGATGGGCTTTGGGTCTCCATTCTGCCCTCCCCCTTATTCCCCTTGATATGCTTTTTGTTTGTTTGTATTATCACATTTTTAATAAATCTTCAAATTCATTTTTGAAAATGTATAATAAAATCTTTCAGATGGAGATTTATATGATCCTCTTTCACTCCTTGAAACTGTGTACTCACAGGGAATCCAGGACGGATGAGCCCTATAGGACCAGTGGTGTGAGTGGCAAAACAGGGAGGGTGGAGGGAGAGTGGGTAGGAAGGAGGGAACCAATTGCATGGAACTGTGTGTGGCCTCCTCCCTGGGGGACGGACAACCGAAAAGTGGATGAGGGGAGAATTCGGACAGGGCAAGATATGACAAAATACCCATTTGTAAACTATCAAGGGCTCATGCGGGAGGGGGGAGCGGGGAGGGAGGGGAAAAATGAGGACCTAATGTCGGGGGTTTAAATGGAGAGAAAATGTTTTGAGAAACGATGTACAAATGCGCTTTACACAATTGATGTGTGTATGGATTGGGATAACAGTTGTATGAGCCCCTAATAAAATGTTAAAAAAAAGAAAAAGAAAAAACAAGCATGTTTATAATGCAACAATAAAATAAAAATGAAGTCATTCATCAAGAAAAAAAAAAAAAAAGAAACTGTGTACTCAAAAAATTAAATCCCAGTAGATCTCACAACCATTCTATTAGAGGTATTAAGACCCTTAGAGATAAAGTAGAAATTGAATTAGACTTTAATGCAATTAAATGATAGCTCAAAGGAGGCTGATACCTGTGATGCATAACTGATTTGGATATAGCAATTTATCCATCTTTGCAATCACTTTTCCATACTGTGAAAATGTTTTCCTTACTTGTTATTATAAATTGAATCTTTGCTCCTAAAAATATAGAAGTAAAATGATCCACATTTGATCTCTATTTCCATTTCCCAATGATATCACTCTCCTTAATTCTGTCACAACAGGAAAAAAAGGTACCTCTGATTTGACAAATATAAAAAGATCTGGAAACCAGAGAAAAGTTAAATATTATATCAATACTACAACCATAACAAATAATTGTATATCCAAAATGAAGATGAGGTGATTTTACATATCAGTAGCTTTTCCATGTCATGGAAGATAGTTCCTTGTGACAAATAGCATGTGTCTCATTCAAAGCAGGAAGTGGATGAGAGTTCAGTCAATCTATAGGGAAAGGAAACTGTAGCATCACTGATATTTGCAGCATAAGTCTCTAAGCAAATCATAAGGATGGACTCATTGAGCCATGAGCACAGAGAAAGTTGAGAAAAATAGGGTTAAGCATAATTGTCCATTCCTATAATGAAGATGCTCAAACTATGCTGTGTGTGAGCAGGAAAATGCAAAATAAGTTAGTGGAGATATACAAGTCCTACAGGCAGTTAAGTCACCTATTGAATTAGAAAACCCTTGTGAAGTGATGGCAACAGGAAAACAATTTACGGAAACATCTGCTGAAGGAAGAGGCTCCAGCTCATTGGAACTTCACTTACTGAATTCTTGAATGAGTCCCAGAGAAACAGAAGTCTGTGCGTCATTATGTATGCAAAGAGAAAATATGCACGGGAATTGCTGCACTGACAGTCACCGCTCACCATTAACCGATTTAGCTATCTCTCCTCATGCAGCCCATGCAAAACAAAGTCAATGACAGACGACTTGGGGTGTCTCGTGTTTTATCTATGAGATGTTCACGTGCCTAAATGTTTATATAAGTCTTTCTGACAATAAATGGAGTCCTGGTTCCCCTCCTTGCGTCTCCTAGGACAGTAATGTTCATACCATGTATCTGTCCACAAAACATGATGCCAATTAGTCCATGCAAAATAGCATGTAGGCATTAGTATTTTTCCAAAAGTTCAATGTAATTCCTTTTTGGAATATGTCATGGCATCATAAATACCAAGACACCTGCATCTTTACCATCTTTGCTGACCTGTGTTACCCAGAATTGAAAGAGTCTAGTTAATCATATTCTCTATCAGTGGTCCCTCTGCTGGCTGCATTAGGAGATTGATAAGAGGTTTGCATGCTTACTAAAGATACCATTGTCTATGCGCCATTTAATGCCCAACAAATGTTCATTCTTTCCTTCAAACATCAAAGACATTATCTGGTGATTTATTTCAAGAACATCAATGTTGAATTGAGGACTGTGGCATACCAATTTAAAATTAATTTCCATCTGACTGTACATACTCCTTGATGTTTCTGACACACTTTAAACTATATTGGTTATGCGTGTTACCACAACTGCCCCAGAAACAAACAAGACCCACAATTGTTTACTATTCGAGTCTCCAACAATAGGAAAAATGTTTTCTTTCCTGTTTACCTTTGGGTTCCTTTATCAGCTAAGCCTTAAACTGTCTTCAGCAAGAAGCTGCAAGCTGTCTAGGAAGTTAGATGACAGAAACTGCCCTAAATCTTGTTTCTTTTTTGCTTGTTTTGTTTTGTTAAATTTTGCACAGACAACTTGTGGCACATTTCCTGGATGGAGAAAATAATTTATGAATCTGGAGAAAGTATCGACGCGAATGTAGGCAGAGGTTAAATAAGCAGGCTGGTGGATCACTGTTCATCTAACAGGACACATTTTTATGCGATTCATAAACAGAAATAACAATCCTCCTCTTGGTTCATACTGTTCTCACAGAATTGAATGAAAGTAGGAAGGAAAATGAAGTTTTTGACAGTCGAGCTTAAAATCAGTGGGATTCAAGTTTATGACATGTAATTAGGGTCTTATATCGCTTTTACAATCATATTAAAATTACTTGATTCTATATTATTTGCAAATGTGTGTACTATATTTAGTAATATATATACTGTAATGATAGATTTGCTTCTGTGCTGGCTATTGCTTATTATGCTAATCGTCAGCTGTTTCTTCTAGTAGCCAGAGCTACAAAATTAAAGAGGTGGCATCTATCTGATGTGACCGTGGGATCCTAGAGGGCCTGTATCACTCAAAAGACAAGCTAGCCTGGGAAAAGGTTCAAACTCTATCCAGTAGAGTCAGTAACCTTTAAATATAAGAACACTAGTTTGGACTAAAAATATATAGATTACATTGTGCTATGGGGGACAGCACTGGAGACACTGTGCGTAAAGTGTGCCCAGCCAGCCCCACGCACAGTGGGGTGAAACATGAAGGGAGTGAAACAGGGCAGCAAGGGGAGCAAAGTAACTAAGTCCCCAAGGAATCCTGAAAAATTCTGATTTGGGGGACAGGGCTTGGCACCTCATTAGACTTGATTGGAAAACACACATAAGGGTCAGCTTACAGATTGGGAACTATCAATTGGTTACTTTGTTTCTTGCTTTGTTTTGTTTTTGTTTTCCTTTTGCCCTGTGTCTATCTATATAAGACAATCAGGACAAACAATCCCGAGGAGAAAACAATGGGACCGGCAGTTGCTGGGGAACATGGGAGTTGAACATGATGAACATGTTGAACATGGTGAAGAGAAGTGAGGAACCAACAAACTCAGAGATAAGGGAACAACAAGAGATCTAAAATTGATGATGAGAAGGGTATATAATGCCGGTGGGGTTTGATTGAAAGCATGGTATCTGAGAGGAACTACTGAGAGCCAAATGGTAGGTGAGCATGATACTGGGATAGGAGGAAGGTGAAAGGAAGTAGAGGAAAGAAATAGGAAGCAAAAACTATTTATAGAGGTATAGCTATGGGCATGTATATATGTAAATATATGAATTTATAATGAAAGGGATAGAAGCCAATGTACATATATTTATATGTTAAGTATTGAGAAAGCAGATGGACTTTGGGCCTCTACTCAAGGCCTCCCTTAACACAAGAACACTTTGTTCTGATAACCTGGCACTCTTTGATACTCACCTTCCCGATATGATCCCTGAAGACAAAGCAGATGCATAACCAAATGTGGTGAAGAAAGCTGATGGTGCCCGGCTATCAAAAGATATAGCATCTGGGGTCTTAAAGGCTTGAAGTTAAACAGGCAGTCACCTCGCAGGTAAGCAACAAAGCCCACATGGAAGAAGCACACCAGCCTGTGTGATCATGAAGTGTAGATGGGATCAGGGATCAGGTATCAAAAGATCCACGACGAATAACTATATTGCTGTGAACAAGGGGGTTGGAGTGGAAACCTAAAGCCCATTTGTAGACAATATAAGAAGGGTTATAAGGTTATAAGGAAGGGATGATTCAACCAAGGTGTAGTATAGCACCCGAAGAATCACACATCATTCCTCTAGTTCTTGAATGATTCCTCCTCCCCACTACCATGACCCAGTTCTAGCTTACAAATCTGGTGTGACCGGAGAACACACATTTGTACAAATAAGAGCTCTCGACACATCAAATTCAGGACAAATAGACCCCTCAGGAATAGTAGTGGGGGAAGGGGGAGGAGGGGGAAGAAATGGGGAAACTATCACAAGGTTGGATATATACCTCCCCCCCCGCCCCCCCCCCCCCCGTAAGGGGATGAATAACAGAAATATGGATGAAGGTAGACAACAGAAAGTGTAAGACACAAAATAATAATAACAGTATATAATTGATTAAGGGTTCACGAGGGTACGAGGGTGGGGGAGGGAGGGGGAAAAGAGGAGCCTATACTAAGTGCTTAAGTAGAAAATGTTTTGGAAATGATGATGGTAACATATGTACAAATATGCTTGATAAAATTGATGTATGGAATGTTATAAGACCTGTAAAAGCCCCCAATAAAATGATTTTTTTAATGTGGGTTATACTTTGTCTTTGTCTTGTATTAGTTGTTTAACCTTCCTGAATTCACTCACACTTCTGCGCCATTTTTTCTATCTATTAAATTGGAAGCAATAATATTTTACAGTGTCCTGAAACTCACATGCGACAATGGAGTTAGGTGTGTTAGCACAGCGTTTTCCTAGGAATCAATATGCATGGGTTCAAAAAATGAGTGGGGAGGGAATCACTGCTTTGGCTAAAGTGGTAAGTTTTACACAATGAGGAAACAGGAAAAGATGAGACAAGGGAGGAAGACAAGGGAGTTCAACCCAAAGCCAGGAATGGCCACTAGTGCCACAAATCCAGTCCCTTCCTACAGTCAGCCTGCCAAGTCATAATAAAATCTCACACGGGTGCAGTGCTTTTGCAGAGAGCACATGTAAAAATAGCAAAGACTAAAGAGTTGCAGGCAAAGGACATTCCTACAGATACAAAGTGGAATAATTTGAGCCAATTTGAGTTTACATATACAAGAGAGTATCCCATGAAAAATGAATTTTTTTCAAAGCTATGTATTTAATTTTTGTTTTATAAAACAACCTTAGCACCTTCAAAGTACTCTCCATTACACTTAAGACATTTGTCAAATTTGTGATTCCATTCTTGGAAACATTTTTCAAACTCTTCTGTTTGGATGGCTGACAACACCTCCCTCAATTTTTTCTTCACCTTTTCTACATTGTCAAATCACTCTCCTTTCATGTCTCTATTCATTCATGGAAACAAAAAATCCCAAGGAGTGAGGTCAGTGAGTCAGGTGTGTCAGGCAATAGAGCCATGCTGACTTTTGCCAAAAACTGGCACACTGCATGAGCTGGTGCATTCTTGTGGTTGCAAAACCAATCCCCAGTCTGCCATAAATCCGGCCTCTTTAGTCGCACACTGTTATGAAATCTTTTCAGAACCTCTATATAGAACACTTCATTAATAGTCTGTCTTAGTGGGACGAGTTCCAAATGCACGATCCCCCTCACACTGGCGTCCATTTGAGTTAGGGAGCATGCTCTAACATTCTCCATGTGTGACCTCTCCAACTTTATCACCACTGGGGACCAGGAAACAAATACATTGGGAGTAGCTCCAGTGTTTTGTGGAAAGAAAACTCTCCAAATCACCAGAAAGGAGTGACAAGAAGATTTATGAAGGAGACTTAGGGAGATTAAAAAGTTGCTATATTAGGATTCAAGATCGTGCATGCCAGACGTGTCAGATTAACTCCATGTGGTTGTTGTTGTTGTTGTTGTTGTTGTTGTTTGGTCCCATCCAGTCAGTTGCAGCTCCCAGCCACTCTAGGTACAACCGAACAAAACACTGCCCTGTCCTGCACCATCCTTACAATTGTTGTTATGTGTTAGCTACTGTATCCATCCATCTCATCAAGGGTCTTCCTCCATTTTGGGGACCCTTTACTTTACCAAGCATGCTGTTCTTCCAAGCATCCAGGGTGTCCTGACAACATGTCCACCGTGCATGAGAGAGAGTCCTGCCATCCGTGAGTCTAAGGAGAATTTGGTTTATTCTCCTGGCACTTCGTGGTACTTTCAATATTCTTCACCAGAATCATAATTCAAATGCATTTATTCTCCTTAGGTCTTCCTTATTCAGTGACCAACTTTTACAACGCTTAAGAGGCACTTTAAAATATACTGACTTGGGTAGGACAACTTTAGTTCATTTTGAAGAGGTATCATGTGGCAGATTTGCCAAATCTGTTACATCATTTGATTTCTTGACTTTTGCTTCCAGATAAAATGAAATTCTTGACAATTTCAATCTTTCCTCAGTTTACCATGATGTTGGTTCAGTTATGAGGATTTTTGTTTTCTTTACATTTAGCTTCCATTCACACTGAGGACTCCATTTTTGTTTATTTTTCCTTCAACAGATGCTTCAAATCTTCCTCAGTCTCACCAAGCAAGGTTGTATTATCTGAGCATCACAGGTTGTTTGTAAAACTGCCTCCATTCCTGATGCCAATTTTTTCTTCGCATCATCCAGCTTCTCAGATCATTTGCTCGGTGTATAGATTGAATAAGTATAAGTACTGCAAAGTCACTGGATCAAACCCACCCAGTTGCTCCTCTGGAGAAAAATGAAACTGTCTCCTACCATAAAGATTAACAGCCTCAGAAACCCTGTACAGGGGAAGTAAGTGTCAGAATGTTCTCTAGCACAGTGAGTTTGGTAGATTTCATGTCCAAAGGAGCCCTGGTGGTACTGGTGACTAGGCTTTGGGCTGCTAATGACAAGATCGGTGATTCAAACTCACTCCAAGCTCTGTGGGAGAAAGATGAAGCTGTCTACTCCCATAGATTTTTCATATTAATGGAAGAGGGAAGGAGGGAGCTCATCCCCCTTTGGGTGGTGTTTCTCTTTTAAAAAGCTTCCATTTTATACAGAAACATTAATAAACAATAGTGTTCTTTTCTTATTATAAAGAATAAAATATTTTTAGTATTGAAAACTTAATTAGGTTCACTATGAGTCAGAATTTACATAATGACAGTGGGTTTGGTATAGTTTTTTTTTCTCACCCTTAATGTATGCCAATTCATCACCAGCAAAAATGGATACTTTATATTTTCACAACACTTTTTACCAGAAAAACACTTTTTACCATACTATTTTAACCCTCAACAAAAATATCTTCGCTTCCCACCGCTATACACAATGCTTTGTAATGATTCTAATCATTTCCCCAAAAGTATATAGAAGTTAATGCCGTTGTGAGGGATTATAAAACAAATTCGCATGCTCTGTGTGGTATCAAAAGCCTCAACATTATCCCTAAAATAATCCCAGGGGGTGGGTGCGGGGGTAGCAAACTGAGTATATGCAAAGATAACAAAGCCATATGGACCCCATTTAGCCCTTGCCATTTTTAAGTTGCTGCTATTTTTCATTGTTTTGGATTCCATAAGTTAATGCAGGTTCTGGGGATGGTTTTGCATTTAAGGACTGGAGATAACACCAGAAGCATAAGATTAATGGGAAATTAGATTAAACATTTACTATAAGGAAAAATCTGTTCCGCTGTTGTTCAATATCACATTTATCAGCAGCAGTTCTATTACCAGAAGAAAATTCTTTGAGATATTAAACAGTTTCTCTAATCGTATTTGTCAGCATGGAGTGTGGTCAAACAGCATCAGTTCAGCTGGGAGTAAACTGGTGCCATCTGGCCACAAAAATAGCAGATTTCGTAAAATGAAAGTTTGGGGTTTTTTAAGAAACAATAAGAGCAGTCAATCTCGTGGAGCAAAAAATAAATACCTCATTAACAATTTGTCATACAGAGAGCCATGCCAACTGATATCTTTGCTCTCATCCTCCAACCATCTCATTTAAATAAGGAAATGTATAAAAGGCCATGAACAAATCACAGACCCTACTTTTGTGAGTGGAAATCACTATGGAAATGTGATGTAGCATGGTTTTCCCTACAGAAATTTAAAGTTATCTGAAAGACTTCTGAGTATCCATTTTAACCCAGTTCCTCCAATTTTGTGAGTTTTGTTTTGGTGTCTGTGTGTGCTTTTTGACTTTTAGCTTTTGAAGCTTGATAAGCTGGGTCACATCTGAGAGACACTAGTGCAGTGGTTCTCAAGCTTCCTGATACTGCAACCCTTTAATACAGTTACTCGTGTTGTGGTGACCTCCCCACCATAAAATTATTTTCATTGCTACTTCATAACTGTAATTTTGCTACTGTTATGAATCATGCGACCCCTGTGAAAGGGTCGTTCGACCCCCAAAGGGGTAGTGACCCACAGGTTGAGAACCGCTGCAAGTGTGTTGGTTAAGAGTATGGGCTCTTCCTATAGGACCAGTGGTGTGAGTGGTGATACAGGGAGGGTAGAGGGAGAGTGGGTTGGAAAGAGGGAACCGATTACAAGGA
>NW_022103906.1:10809341-10830106 GCF_000313985.2 Echinops telfairi
AAATGTTTTGAGGATGATACAGGCAATCAATGTACAAATGCGTTTTACACAATTGATGTGTGTATGGATTGCGTTAAGAGTTGTATGAGCCCCTAATAAAATGATTTTTAAAAAAAGAGTATGGGCTCTGAGGTCAGACTCGCTTGAATCCCAGACTGTTACTTATGAGCTGTTTACCCTTGAGTTGATTGCCTAACCTCTCTTTATCTCAGACACCTCACCCAAAACATAGTGTTTGTACTAATGTCTGCTCCGGAGCTGTTGTATGCTTTGAACAATATCTAGAAAGTGCATAGTACTGAGCTTTGAGCATGTGTTCAACAAATGTTGGCTATTATTTTTAGCAGAGAAAAATTAGGAAATACAAATATAAATGGAAGAAAATTACAAGAACTATTTACCCTGAAGATAACTCTTAGTAAGCACTTTGAGGTATGTCTATTTCAATGCCTAACATGTTATATACCCCACATCTTGGTTGAGAGAGAATCTAAGTAAAGACACAGTCTCAAGAAGTCCTGCAAAGAGGACTCCTTCATTTTCTTGTTATTGTGGATCTGCTGTCATGGCTACTGTAAGGATCAGAGGAATTAGAAAGGTAAAGAGTGGATAGAGAATTATTACCACAGTACTTTTTTCTTACAGAATTAAATAACATATTTAATATTTGGGTAACTTTTTTCACCTAACCATGATGTAAATTTCTTTGGGAATTCACAACCATACGTCTAAACCATCACATTATTTTTAATTAATGGATGATTTAGAACAAGGTTAGGGAAGAAGAAAACCATGAGTAGAAATTGTAATTCTTAGATTACCTCTCTCTACACTCAGTTTCTCTTATTGTTAACCTCTTGAAATAGTGCAGTACATTTTTTAAATTGATGCATTACTAATGCAAGTCCACAATTTAGGTTAGGGTGACTCTCTGTGTTGCTCACCGCTACAGGCTTTGGCAAAGACATAATGCCACATTCGCAATCATGCAGCATATACTCACTGTCCTCAAAACCCTTTTACTCGATCTCCTTTCAGTCTCGATAGCCTGGTCTTCAAAATGTTACATAGTTAGATCATGCTAGGTCATAATCTTTAATGTCTGAATACTCATTTTGTCTGAGGATTCTACAATTTATTCAATCGGCTTTAGATCTATCGTAAAGTTGGGTTTCCAAGAAGTAGATTCAGGCATTGGGATGTATTCTGAAGGAAACCAGTTAGCAGTTGGGAAAGCAGAAGAAGAAAGGGAAGAAGTTAAGCAAATGTGTGACCTGAGCAAAACTCCACAGAGAGCAGCTTCATTCTGTGGAAAGAAATCATGCCTCAGAATCAATCCAAACTAAGTTTAGGTTACTGGAATGTTCATAACCACCTGTTGGCTAAGAGCAACCCAGGCGCACTTCCACCTACAGCCAAAGCTGGCCCTTATGGTTCTACTAAAATCTTAGTCACACCCAAGAACTTCACACACACACACACACACACACACACACACACACACACACACACACAGAAAGACAGTAAAAATAAATCATGAAAATCCTAGACAAGCCCCCCTATTAACCATTTTGTTGTTGCTAGTTGGCACTTAGTCGATTACCACTCATGGTGACCCCCATCTGTCTCAGAGTAACCTGGACTCCATACGATTGTCAAGGCGATGACGCTTCAGAAGCAAATCACCATGTGTGCCCCCATGATGTCTATGAGTGGGTTCAAATAGTCAGTCTTTCAGCTAGTAGTCATGTGCTTAATCGTGTGCCACCCAGCCACCTTCATCAACTCCAAGAAGAGAATAAATGAACTAATATCCTCATACAAATAAGTGTTTTCAAAGAACATTAAAAAATCCAACCATGAATTTTATCTTGGTTTCCAAAGATCATCCTTACCACCTCCTGTTTCTTCATTGCCATGTGTAACTGTTTCTCTCACTCATGATTTACAGTCCTGCTGGCTTCACAACTCAGTACTGTCTTGTATCCAACAAAAAGGCATCAAAATATGCCAGGCAAGGAATCCTAACAGAGTGCTGCAATCAGACCACACAAGTGAGTTACCAATTGCCCTATATCTTCAGAGCAGAGATTTGACAGAATCATCATAACTTCCTAGGTCAGGGAGCAGTAAATACTTGTTATAAATTAGATCCTGTCAGATTCCTTCCAGGCTCTAAGTAATCTTTCAAAAATACCTAGGGAGGGATAATATTGGAGTATTGGTTGACATTAATATTTCTTGTCATATCAAATTTATTTTAATACATTTTATTTGGTGATGGAAGTTTCTTTTCTAGGTTTCTAAAAATAGAAGCAATATTAAATATAACATTATAGGTTCATCTTGCCTAGTATGTTAGGCTGGTTGATTACAGAAACAAATCCAGACACATTAATATATGTGTAAGAAAGAGCCCTATATCACGAAGTCTTTATATATCAAGAAAGCATCCCATCCCAGTCCAACTCAAGTCCATAAGTCTGATATTACTCCATAAGTCCCTCTTCAGACACACAAAGTCACATGCAATGATACAGAACTCAGGAATATCATCAGCCGGTGGGTGAAAATTCTTGTGGATCCAATAGTGGTGGAAGCATCAAAGGGGTATGGCAGGTCTCCACATGGCTCCTCCATAGGAAAGTGAATGCAGAGTGGGAGAAGAAGTTCCCAGGATCCTCCTTATGAGAAGGTCGCACCTGCGAGGAGGCACAATCAGGTTGTAACCTGATTGACAGACCCATATTGTCTTACAGGTGCCATGTTGGAACAAAATCCTATCACACCTGGTGTAGGGCTTATATTCACATATATGCATCCATGGCTCCCCCTGCTGAAATAATGCAAGCATCATAAATGTTAACTTCATCTTCCCACTTAAATAACGCTTGAATGTCCATATACCCTATGGCTGAGAGAAACTAAGTGAAGGAGCAGTCTCAAAAATTCATGTTAAGAGCAACAAAGTCCCCAGGGAATACCAAAAATAGACTTTAGGGCCAGGGCATGGCACCCATCAGATTCAACTGGAAAACACTCCTAAAGGTCAACAAACAGACCTTGAACTATTTACAGGCTTTTCTTTTTTTGTGTCATTAGTTTTGTAGTTGTTGTTTTGTTTTGTTGCTTTGTTTTGCTCTGAATTGTTTTTTTGCATATCATTATATCTGCAAGTCTATCTAGACAGGATAGGCTGAATTAACAATCTGGAGGAGAAAATAACAGACCGACAGTTGAGGGTGGAGAGACATGGGGGGTGGGGGCAGGAAGTGGGTGTTAACAAATCTATGGACAAGGGAACAACAATTGATCCAAAATTAATGGTGAGGAGGGTATAGGAGGCCTGGTAGGTCTTGATCAAGGGCAATGTAAGTGAAAGGAATTACTGAAACCCAAAGGAAATCTGAACATGATAGTGAGACAAGAGGAAAGTAAAAGGGAATAGAGGAAAGAACTAGGAGGCAAAGGGCATTTATAGAAGTCTAAATAAAGGCATTTACATATGTAAATATAATTATATATGACGATGGGGAAATAGATCTATGTGCATATATTTATAGGTTTAGTATTAAGGTAGCAGATGGACATTGGGCCTCTTCTCCAGTACTCTTTCAATGCAAGAACACTTTGTTCCATTAACATGGCATTCCATGACTCACCTTCCTGACACTATCACTAAAGACAAAGCTGGTGCATAAGCAAATGTGGTGAAGAAAGCTGATAGTACCCGGCTATCAAAAGATATAGCATCTGGGGTCTTAAAGGCTTGAAAATAAACAAGGCTTCTAGCTGAGAAACAACAAAGCCCACATGGAAGAAGCACACCAGCCTGTGTGATCATGAGGTGTCGAAGGGATCAGGTATCAGGCATCAAAGGACAAAACAATCATATCATTGTGAATGAGGGGAAGTGCAGAATGGAGACACGTAGCTCATTTGTAGGCAGTTGGACATCACCTTACAGAAAGGTCGCGGGGAGGAGACGAGTCAGTCAGGGTGCAGTATAGCACCGATGAAATATACAACATTCCTCTAGTTCTTTAATGCTGTAAAAAATAAAATAATTTTTAAAAGTCATGTTAAAACAAATAAAAAACATGACTTCGTTGAATTATTATTTTAATGGCATTAAAGAGAAAAGCAGATAAAAAAGTCATGTTAATTGCATTCATTTTCTTATTATGAATCTAGTACCTACTGCCACAGGTGTGATGGCTTAAAAGAGATGGAGGAATTAAGAAGTAGGATCGAAGATGGAGATTTTTATTACCACAGATCTCCATTCTAGCTGCACACTAAGAAATGCATTTCAGTAATTGTTATTATTTTTGGAATTTGGTTGGGTTCATTAAAGTCTCTGGAAGTCATTTTTTTATAATTTTTTAAATCATTTTATTGGGAGCTCATACAACTCTTATCACAATCCATACATACATTGTGTCAAGCACTTTTGTACATTTGGTTTCCTCATCATTCTAAAAACATTTGCTTTCTACTTGAGGCCTTGGTATCAACTCCTCATCTTTATCCCCTCACTCCCCGCTCCCCACTCCCCCATGAACCCTTGATAATTTACAAATTATTATTTTATCATATCTTACACCATCCGATGTTGCCCTGCACCCACTTCTCCACTGTCCATCCCCTAGGGAGGGTATTATATGTAGATCCTTGTAATCTGTTCCCCCTTTCTCCCTCACCTTCCCTCCACCCTCTCAATATCACCACTCACTCCACTGGTCCTGAGAGGTTCATCTGTCCTGGATTCCCTGTGTTTCCAGTTCCTATCTGTACCAGTGAACATCCTCTAGTCCAGCTGGATTTTTAAGGTAGAATTGGGATCATAATAGTGGGTGGGAAGAAGCATTCAAGAACTAGAGGACAATTGTATGTTTCATCATTGCTACACTGAACCCTGACTGGCTCGTCTCCTCTCCGCGGCCCTTCTGCAAGGGGATGTCCAATTTCCAACAGATGGGCCCTGGGTCTCCACTCCACACTCCTCCTCATTCACAATGCTGTGACTTTTGTTTTGGTCTTTGATGTTTGATCCCTTCAGCGCCTCGTGATTTCACAGGCTGGTGTGCTTCTTTCATGTGGGCTTTGTTATTTCTCAGTTAGATGGCCGCTTGTTTATCTTCAAGCCTACAGGACCCCGGACTCTATATCTTTTGATAGTCAAGCACCATCAGCTTTCTTCACCACATTTGCTTGTGCACCCATTGTCTTCAGCGATCGTGCCAGAAAGGTGAACACCTCAGACTGCCGAATTGTTAGAACAAAGTGTTCTTGTGTTGAGGGAGTACTTGAGTAGGGGCCCACTGTCCATCTGTTTCCTTAATACCAAACCTATAAATATATGTACATAGATCTATTTCCCCCTCGTTGTATATAAATATACTTACATCTGTATATACCTCTATTTAGATCTCTACAAACGCCTTTTACCTCCTAGTTTTTTCCTCTATTTCTTTGTGCTTTCCTCTTGTCCCACTATCATGCTCAGCCTTCATTTGGGTTTCAGTAATTCCTCTAGGTTACATTGTCCTTGATCACACCCTGCCAGACCTCCTACACCCTCCTAGCCACAAATTTTGGATCACTTGTTGTTCCCTTGTCCCTGGATTTGTTAACACCCACTTCCTTACCCCGCCTCCCCCTCTCCCGTGTTCCTCCAGAACTGTCATCCTGTTGTTCTCTCTTCCGGCTTGTATAGCATGGAATTATTTATTAAGGTTTGCTACTTTATCAAGAGGGAGCATGCAACTTGCCTTCACATTGAAGTGCTGCAAAACAGAAATAACATAGGCAGTGGAAAAACACAAACACAATAAGCAAACCCATTCATAGGACCCTCACGAGCTTCATCTGAGGAGGAAACAACATTGTTGTTGTTGCTGCTGCTGTTGTTAGGTGCTGTCAATTCAGTTCCAACCCACAATGGCCCTATGCACAACAAAATGAAGTACTACCTTGTCCTGAGCGAACTTGTTTTAGTTTTTTTCTATGCTTGAGCCCATTGCTGCAGTCACAGTGCTCATACATATCGTTGAGGGTCTTCCTCTTTTTCATGGCTTTACCCTCTGCTTTACCAAGCATAACTGTAAACCATGCAGTTTTCCTTTTTCCATTCACACAATTGCCTCTTGATCCGTGTACAAGTTCTTCATGAACACAATGAAGTGTTCTGAAATTCCCATTCTTCTCAAGGTTATCCCTAGTTCATTATGATCCACAAAGTGGAATGCTGTGGGGTAGTCAAGAAAAGACAAGTCAAAATCTTTCTGATACCTTCTGCTTTCATCTGAGATCCATTTGACATCAGCAATGGCGTCCCTTGTCCGATGTCCTCTTCTGAATCTGACCTGAATCTCTGGCAGCTCCCTGTCAAAGTACTGCTGCAACCATTGTTGGATTATCTTCAACCAAATATTACTTGCATGTGATTCCCACAGTAATGTTCTATAATTTGAGCATTCTGTTGTACCACCTTTTTTTTTTTGAATGGGTACAAATATGGATCTCTTCCAATCAATTGGTCAAGTAGCTCTCTTCCAAATTTCCTAGCACAGACCAATGAGTGCTTCCCGTCCTTCATCTGCTAGCTGCAACATCTCAGTTGGCATTTCATCAGTTCCTGGAGCCTTGTATTTGACTAACGCATTCCATGCCGTTTGAACTTCTTCTTTCAGTACCACTGGTTCTTGCTCATATGCTAGTTTCTGATGTGGTAGAATGCGAATTAGTTCTGTTGACAGTGACGCTGTGTATTCTTTACATCTTCTTTTGATATTTCCTGAATTATTCAATATTATTTTGGGCCCATAGAATCTTACAGTATTACAACTTGAGGCTTGGGGTTTTTTTTCACTTTTAAAGGTTAAGATATGTTTAGCGTGTTCTTCCCTTTTGTTTTTCTAATTCTAGTTCTTTGGACATTTTATTATAATATTTTACTTTGTCTTCATGAGGTATCCTTTGAAATTTTCTGTTCACTTCTTTGACTTCATCATTTCTTCCATGTGCCTTAACTACAATTAGGAGCAAGTTTCAGAATCTCTTCTGACAGCCACTTGGATCTTTTCTTTCTTTACTGTCTTTTTTAATGACCTTTGCTGTTATTAATGACCTTTGCTGTCATTAATGATCTTGTCATTAATGCTGTCATTAATGACCTTGATGTCCTCTCACAGATCATCAGGCTTTCTGTTATTATTGCCCAATGCAGTAAACCTGTACTTGAAATGTTCTTGAAATTCAGGTGGGATAGACTCAACTTTGTATTTTGACTCTCTGGACTTGTTTTAGTTTTCTTTAGCTTTATCCTGAGCTTACATATGAGCAATTGAGAGTCTGTTCCATAGTCCGCCCCGGGCTTGCTGATATTGAGCTTCTCCATGGTCTGTTCCCATAGATGTAGTCAATCTGAACAATGCTGTGAAGAAAAACTGTCACCAGATAGAAGGTAAGAAAGGTGACCTCTGGCTCCTGCACAGCCAGGCCGGGTGACGACTCACCCTGATTTGCTCAAGACTTTCTTAGTTTCAGCATTGACAGCCTCACAACCTAGGAACTACCTTCTCACCGCCATCAAATCAGGATTAGAAAGCCTTATCTTTATTCAGGAGAGCAACTGGTGGTTTTGAACTGTTGACCTTGCTGTTAAAGTTCAGTGCATAACCAAATAGGCAGTTAAGTCGCTGGGAAACTACCTTTGTCCTGGGTAAATTAGGATGGTGAGGCACTACCCTATCTGACTGAAGATCAGCCACATGATATAGTTAGTCTCCCTCGAGGGGGAGTCATGGGTTGAAGAGAAAATTGTCCATGAATGACTATAGATAAAGTCTTTAGGGTAATTCTAAGTGTTGTATTGAAAAGGATGCCTGATTGAGCAATAGAGTAGGCATTGGGCTGCTAACCTCCATGTGGTCATTATGAAATAGCAATCAACTCTACAGCAGTAGTTATTTGAGGTGGGTTAGTATTGCTCATCAGTACTGTGTACAGGTTACAAACATAGACTCTGAACCACCTGCTCCTGCTCCTCACAACTGTGGAAATTTGCACATGGTTCCACCCTTCTGATCCTTAACTTTGAAAAGGGGGGAGATGATGATGGTATTAATATTAAGTGACTTACAAGTTCTTTGTTAGGACTATGTGAGTTATGATAGGATTGGAGGAAGGCTTATCAACAACTGATGATAAGCAGATGACACAATCTTGCTTGCTGAAAGTGAGAAGGACTTGAACATGTACTGATGATGATCAAGGATAGTAGCCTTCAATCTGGATGACAATGCAATGTAAAGAAGACCCAAATCATCGCATCTGGACCAATAGGTAACATCATGATAAATGGAGAAAAGGTTGAAGTGTTCAAGAATTTTGTCTTTCTTAGATTCATCATCAATGCTCATGGAAGCAGCAGTCAGGAGAACAAAGGCATGTTACACTGGGTAGATCTGTTGCACAAGATCGTTTTAGAGTGTTGACAACCAAAGTTGTTACTTTTAGGACTAAGATGCACCTGACCCAAGCCATGATCCCTTCAATTTCCTCATATGCATGTGAAAGTTGGACATTGAATAAGGAAGACTGGAGAAAGATAGATACATTTGAATTGTGGTGCTGGCGAAGGATATTCAAGACTGTTGAAAGAACAAACAAATCTGTCTTGGAAGAAGTATGGCCAGAGTTGTCCTTAAAGGCAAGGTTAGTGAGACATCATCTTACTTATTTTGGATATATTGACAAGACATATCAGTCCGTGGAGGAGGACATCATACTTGGTAAAGTAGAGGGGCAGCGATAAAAGAGGAAGCTCTTCAAAGAGAATGGATTGACACAGTGGCTGCAACGATGGGCTCAAGCCCAGGAACACTTGTGAGAGGGTGCGGGGCTGGTCAGTGTTAATCTATTGTCTGTAAGGTTGCTATAGTTCAGAACTGGCTTGATGGTACCTAACAACAACAAAGTAAGTTAATACGCAGAACAGTTAGGATAGTAACTGAAACAGAAGAAGCAACAGGTGTATTTTGGTAACTTAGGAAGAGTGCGGAAAGCATAGAACCCCAGTTCCACCACTTAAAGTTGGAACAAGTTGCTTAATTCCTTTATTAAGCTTCAATTTCATCAATTTTAAAATTAGGATAATAATAGTACCGATCCCAAAGTTTTTCTGAATATTCAGTGAACTGATGTATGTAAACCACTGTACATATAGTTCCTGGTACAATTATTTCATATACGCTAACTTCCTCATATGGAGAAGATAATGATTTTTGTCAAGTCTCTCTCCATGATTCTGATTTCTATTGTAATTTTGATACTAAAAAAAAAATAATTCCATCAAGTTGATTCTGACCCACTGTGAGTATACACAGTTTCCAGTGCTGTAAACCTTTATGGAGGCAGACAGCCTCATCTTTCTCCCAGCTGGTGAGTTTGACCCAATACTTATCCCACACCCATCACATATCAAATTGTTTCTGTTTGGGTTTGGGCCCCAACACTACAATGGAAAATGGCAAGATAAAAACTGGTGTCCTTTAGGGTGGTGTTAATCAAAAGCACTGAATAGTGTTGTTGGGCCCAGTCAGTGACTCAGGACCCAGGGCCCAGTCAGAACTGAAGCAGGGGGCTGGTCACTGGGAAGTACTGTGAACCAGCTAAGAAAGAGATGCCAAACGGATATGAAAGCACAGACAGTCAAGTACGCACACAGGCCAGGATAGCAATTTGAGGCAAATTTACTACAACAATCAGGTTTCATTCTGAGGTAGTATTTCTTTCCCTTTGGTTACCATTAACAAGGCAGGTGCCCCTTCTTAAGGCTATTTGAAAGATATTTCTCATCATCTGGATCTTGGCTGGCTCACAAAATCCTACCACGGTTTATTAGCAAAACTTCTAAGCTCAAAATACCTGATTTACAAGCAACCTTTTGGGTCATAAGGCATTTTACATTGAAAGCTACACAAATATAAAAACCAGTTTTCTTAGCTGAGAAGGTAAAAGTCGCTGTTTTATAGAGGTCAGAAACAAATTAAAAAGCCAACATTTTAACATTTTCCATTTGTAGAGAAGATAGGTTAAATTACTTTAGACAACTTTGCTATATAGTACACCAGAGGAAAAATATGTTTTTAGTGTAATATATTTCTCAAGGTTAAAGAAAATACACAAAATTGAAAAATAATCTGTAATGATTTCTAAAAATATAGCCTGTGTTTCTTAGCTTCTATTAGATATCAACTCTGATTTGTATATATTATCTATTTAAATTAAATACTTTGGATTGAATGTAATATTACAAATTAATTTTTAATTCGCAGATAGCAAATCACTCCTGAGTATAATGAGTTTCACTTCTAAACAATAAAGAATTTTTTAAAGTTGTGGATGCTTAACTATTATGTGTGGTTTTCATATTTCTCTTTTTCTTGTTCTGAATTTGCAAGTTATAAGAGTTTAAAAGAGAGATAAGCATTGCTTGTTTTGTATTTTCTGGAAAATAAAATTAAAATAGACTATTTATGTTCTCGGTGCTATATATATATTCATTCAATCTCTCTTTACCTCGATTGACTATAAACTTGGTAATTATCTCAGACTTATGAGATCAATTTTCTAAATTATTGAACATCCTGGTTTGATATTTGTGTGATGTTTCTTGTCTATCACTGGTTTCTGAATGGGAAATGTTCATAAATAAGATCACCAGAGGCTGATTTCCCATGAGAGAATTTTAGGTTATGAGGCAACTACACTCAATTTGATCAATTTTTTAATGATGCAGACAAAATATAGTCATCACTGAACAGTAACATATTGTATGTAGAAACCCACATTTTGCTTTTATAATACTTAATTTTTAAAATGGGAAAGGCATCATCACCATTTGGTAGGCAAACATAGTACATGTTATTGTTCTTCATTATTTCTAGAAAATAAGCATTTTAAGGAAATGCTTTTAAAGAGCATTTTAAAGAAAAAGAAAAGGATAACAAAGACCAACACCATCTTGGTATTGACATATAATTCTCAAAATACTATTTTTTAAAGACAAGTCTTTGTGGGTGATCTCTTACGATTTTACAAATAATAAACCTTTCCTATCTGCGTTAAAAAATGCTATTAATATTGGACTATGAAAATGTTAAGAAGCCAAAACCCTTCATGTACTATATGTGTGTGTGTGTACATGTGTATTGGGGAATGGGGCAAATTACCCAAAGATGTTCTATTATCTACCAAAAATAAAATATTGTGATTTTGAGTAATTATACATCAGTCATTTCTCTTCCTGGTATGCCTCTATTCCCAGCACTAGAATAAAACAACTTATTTTTCAAGGTCATGATTCTATTTTCATTGTGGAATAGCATTAAGCTGTTAAACACAAGGTCAGCAGTTCAAAACCACCAGCAGCTTTGTGGGTGAAAGATGAGGCTTTCTACTCTTGTAAAGAGTTTCACTCTAAGAAAGCCACAGGGGAAGCTTTACCCTGTCCTATAGGGTCACTATGAGTTGACATTGACTTAATAGTACTGTGTAAATACTATTAGACTCTGAGGAGAGGACTATGGGGAAAAATAGCTAGAAGAACTTCAGGAATGAGGGCCCAAAAGAGAAAGAGTGCTCTATATAGTAGAATGCTACATCAGGAGGAAGGCATGTTAAGAGTGTTGATACCAGTAATTCTGAATTAGACTATCAATAGGCCTTCATATTCTACTTGGTTTTTAATAACAACCACGGACATAGTTAGCATCTGTCAACTCTAACCTTGCTCAAAGGCTTGGACACCAAGAAAATAGAACCAATAAAATCTGGTAGAATAACGGTCACACTTCCTAAATTCATAAACCTGTAAGTGTGTCACTTTAAAAAAATATTTTCCGCGTGTAAAATTTTGTTTATAGTGGGGGTGGCAGGAAGAAAGAGAGAGAAACAAAGACACAGAGAAAGAATACTGTATGAAAAGCCCCTATGTTGTTAGTAGCTTTTTCAAGCACTGGCCACCGTGGAACAGGCATTTGGCTGCTGATTGCAAGGTCTTCAGTTCCAATCCATCAGCCACTCCAAGAAATAAACCTGAGGTTGTCTGCTCCCATAAAGATTTACAGCATCAAAAATCCTATGTAGGATCAATATAGTCGGACTTGACTCCATGAAAGTGAGTTTGGTTTGGTTTTCAAGCGCTGTAACTGTATCAAATACAGAGAGCCGGAAAATCTTCTGTAATGATTTCTAAGCTTCCATTAGTTACTACCACTGATTCATATATAGTATCTATTTAAATTAATAATCAAGATTAGTTGACTGTTCAATGCTAGATGCTTTCCATGTGTCCTTTATTATTTTCTGTTTCTCTATGTGCTTTACTAAGAACATCATTTCTTTAAAATCATGAAATTAAATGACTATAAAATATATCTGGATGTGCATATAAATGTGTTAATATTCATTTCTGTTTGCTTCTGTCCTATGTAAACATGAGTGTTTTCAGAAATGTGCCTCTGCTGATGTTGACATGCTTCCATCTCCGGAGGCACAGGCGTTAGCAATCATGAGAAAATGAAAGGAAAACGCTAAGTGCCAGCGTCTGATCTTCCTTCCTTCTCATCTCTGTAAGCTGCATTTCCTTTGATGTAAGTGGCAGCTGTGCACTTGGATCAGTTGAAGAAGCACAGGGCAAGCAGGGCCTTGTAGTCTTTGTTCTTTTCTTCCTCCTGTGGTGCCAGAGATGCCTCATTCACAGGAGCTGTCACAACCTTGGAGAATGTGGAAAGTAGTCCAATATTGGATTCATACACACTTATTAGATAGGCAAATAATAAGAGTTGAGACCATAATCAAATTAGGATTCCCAGGATGTATATTTTCATTCTCAATATTGCTTTTACATTAAAAAGGCCCACTCATATTCACCTAAAAGGAATGGAAAATCTTCCTCTCAGAATCATCCCTTCAAAGAGGAGAGTGTTGTTGCTGCTACTGCTGCTGAGTTGCTCCCAGCTCATGGTGACCTTGTAAACAATGGAAAGAAATCTTGAACCATTCCTGAACCATTCCCATGACCAGTTGTGTATAAGAACTTTGTAACCCACAGGGCTGTCTTTCTTTTTCTTTTTCTTTTTTTTTAAATCATTTTATTGGGGCCTCTTACACTTGTACATATGTTGCCATCAACATTTCCAAAACATTTTCTACTTGACTCATGGGTATCCGCTCCTTTCCCCCTCCCCTTCCTCCCACCTTCTTGAATCATTGATCAATTATATATTATTGTTGTTATGTCATGGTTTACACTGTCCATTGTCACCCTTCACCCACATTTCTGTTATTCATCCTCCAAGTCGGCTATATATCCCCACAGGTTTTTCATTGGCTGATTTCCTAAAGTAGATTGCCAGCCTTTTTTTTTTTTGTAAAAGGACAGGATCAATGAACCTCACATGGGAACTATATCCCAATATTAGCACAGCCAGTCTGACAAAAGCTTTCACCTCCTTGTTTCCACAGAAGAGATATTCTCCTTCTCCAACTTCTCCACGCATAACTCAAACCCAACAAAGGAGCATTCATAATCCATTATAAAGCACATAGGTCACTTAACTGTTCTTGCCTGAAGTAGAGCCCGTGTGCTCTACCTTTATAGTCAGGGGAAGCTACCCAAAGAAGCAATGTCGGATTAACCAATAAGCAAGGTGTGGTAGTTACATAATTTTGTGTCAACTTGAAGTATATGGGTGGAGTCTAGATGATGCCTCCTTGAGGGAATGACCTCCTGTGTTAGTCTGGGTACTAGAGAAACAAATCCACAGAAACACATGTATCAGAGAGAGTTTTATATAAAGGGTGAGTACACATCAAGAAAACATCCCAAACCAGTGCTGCCCAAGCCCACAAGTCCAACATTAGCCCATTTGTCCAACACCAATCCACAAATTCCTCCTCCATCTCACAAAACACACGCAATGTTGCCAACTGTAGGAGGAAAACCCAGTCAGTGAATGTGTAAGCATCTCAGGGCTAGCAGAGGTCTCCACACGGGTGCTCCAACACCCAGGGCTGCATCGGGGTAGGTCCATGTTGCTTCTCCTCAGGGATGTCTCACGGAAAGTGAGCCTTGCAAGCTGAAGCAGGGAACTCGCGAAGGCAGCTGCACCCTGGTCCGACCATCACAAAGCAAGAGACCTGAGAACTAGAAAGGTGAGGCTCACTGATCCATTTACCCCTCCACCCTTCAATTAACCCCATGTGTTTATTGGCCAGGTTGGCATAATAAACTAACTACCTCACCTCCTCACAAGGAGGAACCTCCTCTCCCTCTGCCTTCACCTTCCTGTCGATGAGTCATGCTGAGACCTATGGGAGTCCTAGAGATGTGTCCACTGCCATTGGATCCACAAGACTTTGCACCCACCAGCCTGTGATCTTCCTGCATGCTACATCATTGTTTGTGGATGTAGGGATGTATGGACTACTATTGGGCCTGTGGACTATTATCAGACTTATGGACTTAAGTTGGACTGGGCTGGGATGTTTTCCTGATATACAATTACTTCTTTTCTATTCTTTCTTTCCTTTTTTTATAATTACTTCTTGATATAAAGCTTTTTCTTACACATATGAGTGTCACTGAACTTGTTTCTCTAGTCAAACCAGCCTAACAAACAAGATAAACACAGATTTCACTTTTTTCCCCCCACAACCTCTAAGACTCTGGTTCTAGGTAGAGCATCTGTCACCCCCCAACCTACAGACACAAAGCTCTTTTTTAAAGTTTACAATCCAAGGGTGGAGTACCCAGTAGTGCTTACTTAGGCTTACTTGTGCTTATTAATCTGCAGTGAGAATTTTCACATAAAGTTCACCACATCTGGTCCTTTTCCCTTATATGGAAGATAGGTTCTATCATTAAAGGTATTTCATCTTGGCCTACCACACTCATGTTCCACTTTCTCTTGTTTTCTGATTTGGCAACCCCTCTGGACACCAATCAACTAAAATTTTATCTCACATTCTGCAAGCCTTTTCTCCTGGCCTTACTCAAACTCTGGTCTGTTTTGCTTTGGGGATTTTCCATACCTCATTCATATAACCTTGAATATGTTTTCATTTCTCTTGTTTCACCGTTCTCTGACATTTCACTATGCATAAACAGATGAACTAACAAGAGGTACTGAAGTAAAAACTAAATAAATTTCTAGGAAATAATCTATATGCCATCATACATAATTGTATTGCTGTATTCTTAATTCCTATCTAGCCTCAAATGATATTCTCATATCTGTTACTTATTTGGGTCCAAGTGTACTCCAGTAGTAACTAGTAAGTGAATATCTTAAACAGAATAAAGTCTCGCTGCCATTTTTGTAAAATCCCACATCAAGCAATGCAGAAAAGCAGTACAGCCTTGAAAAGACAATCTGATAGTCCTGTCTAAACATGAGAAGTGAGAGAAAAATGATCCTTACAATGATGACTACAGATGGTTTTTCATAGAATCTCAGTGCTCCAAGGATTTTCTAGTCCTGACTTTGTGTGTGTGTGTGTGTGTGTCTTCATAACAGAAAAGATTTTCTGTGTGTGCTGGTTTGATTTTTGCATCCTGCAGTTTAAAAGCCATAGTAATACCTGGGTGAACTTTCGTTAAGACCAGTTGGGCATGGGCCTATGAATTTTAATAGTACTAAAAGAAAATATCGATCATAGCAGTGATAGAATGTGGTCAAGGAAAATTCTACATTCACAAAGGGAGTTGTTCTAGGGGATAAAAATTAGAGAATACACAGAGTTAAATGAAGCATGTTGATTTAAACATAGTGTTTCTGATTTCACTCACTCAAAAATACATATATTAAATATCTTCTACATGTAACCAAAAATAAAGTTTCCATTCTAAGTCTATAAGATTGCACATAAATAAAAGATAATCTTAAAATAATGCAACTAGAATCTTCTCATGATCATCTTAATCCTGTGTTACTTAGGAATGAAAACAGGAGAGGATTTATCATAAGGTCACTTGACTAGCAATATAATCTCACAGAATCTTTGGTTTTCAAGGAGTCAAGTACATACATGAATTATAATATACAAGCCTGTAGTTGATTATCTTCCCTCCATGGAAAGTTTCATCACTGTCTTGTACATATTAATCTATACTCCTTGCATGATTTTAACCTCAAAGAAATTCTATCCAGAATCCCAATACCTACTGTGGATCAGAAATTTCAGTGGTGCATAACATTCACATACTATTTCTCAAGCCTTACAGTCAATAGATTTTTTTTTAAAAGCCTATACGACCCATGTAATAAATGACTACTTCAATGGGATAGGTCAGGTGTAAGATAAAGCATAATAAAATGTATTACCCAATGTAAGAGTTTTTCCTGAGGTGTCTGAAAGTTCTAAAAGGCAGGTTTGCACATAATTAACCACTGAGGAGTCCAGAGATTCAGAATTCCTCCTCTTCCTCTGCACGACCTCCTCCAACTCTTCTCCAAATTACACAATCCTACTTGAATTCGGTCCACCTATTGGTTTAACCAAGATGCTCCAAAACTGGGTCCACCTATTGGTTTAACCAAGATGCTCCAAAACTGGGTCCACCTATTGGTTTAGCCAAGAATGCTCCAAAACAGCACCTTCTCCTTATCATTGCTCTCTGGGCATCTTTTCTTGACTTTCCTCTAGCAGAGATTTGCCTTTTGTTCACGTTTCCCCGGATGTTTTACTCACTGCCCTTCCCTTAATATTTCTGCCTGTGATTCCAGGTGTAATGTCCTTGGTCAGACGTCTGCTTCAGCAGTCCTTTGTTGTGTACTTTGCCCACAGGATAGTTTCTTCTATTTCAAGACTCATTCTGAAACTCCAGAAATTTCTTACATCTATAAAGAAAACTGGGCAGCTATAAAAAAAGGCACTAAATGATATATATATGGAAGCTTTAGATAGTATAGAATAATAGTATTAAATTAGGCTTCCATGAAGTCTTGGGATTGCAAGCCAGAGATAGGGGAGTATACTAACAATAAATACATCCAATAAAAAACCCTTATCCAGAATATATATGAATAGAGATATACACCTCTAATGGTTCATAAGAAAAAGGCACACAACTCAGTAGGGAAATGGCAAATTATTTGAACAGATGAGTTACAAAACTGCTTATCTAAATGGCAAAAAACTACCACTACTCACCAGCTGGAAGGCTAAAAGAAGAAGACTGACAACTCCAAATTTTGAATAGATGTGGACGAAAGGGAAATATTCGACAATGATAAGATTATAAAGTGACACAACTCGTTTTGAAAAACTATGATATGGACAACTAAAACAGTGCATGTGTGACCTAGTAATTCAACTCCTTGATATATGTCCAGCAGATAGGCACATTTATATCAAAAGATTTGTATAAGAATAATGACAGAAACACTTTTAATTCTACCCAAAAACACAAGAAATAAATCAAATGCCTGTCAGCAGCAGAATGGATAAATATAAATTGTGATATATTCATAAAACGAAATAGTATAATAAGAATAAAATTATCTACAACCACATTTTCACATACATCATTTTGAGCAAAAGAAGCCAACACACACAAAAATCGTGCCTGCTGTATGATTTCATGCATCAAAAATTCAAAGCAGGAAAAGCATATCTACCATATTACAAGTAGGGTGAAGCTACCCTTGGGAGAAGGTAGCTATTGATACCAAGGGGACTCAAAGTGATTTCTGAGGTTCTAGGTGTATTCTTTCTCTTGAATAAAGCCCTAGTTCCAGGGTATGTTTGCTTTATGAACACACATTGATCTGTACATTTATGACTATTGTAGTTTTCTATATATGTGTCATATTTGAAATGTTTATAAAAGCAGCAGTCTAAGTATTTTAGAAAAATGTAGGCCAATAAGAGATATATTACTTTGGTGGGTAAAACATAAAAGCTTTCTAAATTTAAAATAGATTACTACTACTACTGTTTCTTTTAAACTTACTAAGGCTATCATGCTGTTATGTAGCAGTTACAACTGCAAAATAAAGTTGAATTCATTTGCATACAGCCAGTAGGCCAGGTTGATGAAGCATCATAATTTGATTCTACTGGTAGATACTGGCAGTGAGTTAAACTATTTCTCCAGGATTCTATTTTACTTAAGGAGTCCAGCAAAGTAATGGATTACCACACATGGGGCTGCATTGTCAGCTATTCAAAACCACCAGTCACTCTGTGGAAGAAAATCAGAGGCTTTCTGCTCTTTTAAAGATTTCAGCCTCAGAAAGCCAAAGGGGCAGTTTTGCTCTGTCCTATAGGGTCTTTATGAGTCAGCACAGACCCGACGGCAGTGGGTGTGGTTTTTTGGTTTGCTTTATTTTACTTATTTGAATAAGATACTAAGACAACTTTAATAATTTAGGAATAAATATTCCTTGGAATGCAAAATCCTTTGTGGTAGTTACATAATTTCGTGTCAACTTGCAGATATAAAAATGTAGCAACATGTGGGCGGAGTTTAGCGTGTGAATCGGACCGCAGTTTGTTTGGAGGGCAACTGAGATAAATGGCTTTCTGAGGTGTGCCCCTTCCTCTTTCTCCCTGGCAATGGGTCACACACTTTCTCTGTTTTCACAACCACATGGAGCCAGATGAGACTTGTAAGAGCCCTGGATATCCATCTACCACCACTGGATCCACAAGAC
Organism: Echinops telfairi; assembly: GCF_000313985.2. Taxonomy (NCBI): domain Eukaryota; kingdom Metazoa; phylum Chordata; class Mammalia; order Afrosoricida; family Tenrecidae; genus Echinops; species Echinops telfairi. The sequence continues at coordinate 10,828,073 of NW_022103906.1, forward strand.
TTTGCATACACTGGCCTATGACCTTCCTGCATTTTGCATTATTGCATGTGTTGCATGAGTTTGAAGAGGGATTACGGACTAACATCGGAGTTAGGAGCTAACATGGGACTTTTAAACTTGACCTGGACTGGGCTGGGATATTTTCTTAATGTACAGTTACTCTTTGATCTAAAGATCTTTCTTATACATATATGAGTATCTCTGGATTTGTTTCTCTAGTCAACCTGGATGAATACAACCTTCCATGGAATTTTCTGTAAAAGGTACACATGTATCTTCTAATTGCTTTATCTCAAATTGGTGTGGAGCATGTATGTACCTGTGGTCTCATTACAATGAGTCTATTTCAATCTATAGCTAAAAGAAGAGCATGTTAGGTACCAAAAACTCTGAAGTAGTCAATGAAATAAGACCAGCCTAAAAGAAACTTTCATGGTTTCCCAGCCCTATAGAGAACAAGATATTAATGGAAATAGAAAAGACCATTCTAATTGAGAGACCCACTACATCTTTTTTTTATGGCTTTTAGCCCTCTTTCTTTCTTTGTTTATTTTTTTAAACTCATTTTATTAGGGGCTCGTACAACTCAACACAATCCATACATACATCAATTGTATAAAGCACATTTGTACATTCATTGGCCTCATCATTCTCAAAACATTTGCTCTCCACTTAAGCCCCTGGCATCAGCTCCTCATATTCCCCACTCTCCCCACTCCTCCCTCCCTCATGAATCCTTGATAATTTATAAATTATTATTTTGTCATGTCTTGCACTGTACGAAGTCTCCCTTCACCCATCTTTCTGTTGTCCATCCCCCAAGGAGGAGGCTACATGTAGATCCTTGTAATCAGGTCCCCCCCTTCCAACCCACCCTCTCTCCACCCTCCCAGTATCACCACTCACACCACTGGTCCTGAAGGGATCATCCGCCCTTGATTTCCAGTGTTTCCAGTTCTATCTTTACCAGTGTACATGCTCTGGTCTAGCCAGATTTATAAGGTAGAATTGGGATCATGATAGCGGGGAGGGAGGAAGCATTTAGGAACTAGAGGAAAGTTGCATGTTTCATCGTTGCTACATTGCATCCTGACTGGCTGGTCTCCTCCCTGAGACCCTTCAGTAAGGAGATATCCAGTGGCCTACAAATGGGCTTTGGGTCTCCACTCCACACTCCTCAACTCATTCACAATGATATTATTTTTTGTTCTGATGATGCCTGATCCCATTCAACACTTCATGATCACACAAGCTGGTGTGCTTCTTCCATGTGGACTTTGTTGCTTCTGAGCTAGATGGCCATTTGTTTACCTTCAAGCCTTTAAGACCCCAGGCACTATATCTTTTGAAAGTCGGGCACCATCAGCTTTCTTCGCCACATTTGCTTATGCACCCATTTGTCTTCAGTGATTGTATCATGGAGGTGGGCACACAATGATATGACTTTTTGTTCTTTGATGGCTGAAAACTGATCCCTTCAGTACCTCATGATCACACAGGCTGGTGTATTTCTTCCATGTGGGCTTTGTTGCTTCTGAGCTCGATGGCCGCTTGTTTACCTTCAAGCCTTTAAGACCCCAGATGCTATGTCTTTTGATAGCTGGGCACCATCAGCTTTCTTTACCACATTTACTTATTCACCCACTTTGTCTTCAGGGATTGTGTTGGGAAGGTGAGCATCATAGAATGCCAATTTAATAGAAGAAAGTATTCTTGCATTGAGGGAGTACTTGAGTGGAGACACAATGTTCTTCTGCTACCTTAATACTAAACCTATAAATATATGCACATAGATCTATTACCCCATCCCCATATATAAATATATTTACCTATGTACATGCCTTTATTTAGACCTTAAGTGTCCTTTGCCTCCTAGCTCTTTTCTCTATTTCCTTTGACTTTCCTCTTATAGCACTATCATCCTCACTCTTCATTTGGGTTTCAGTAATTCCTCTTGGTTACATTACCCTTGATCAAGCCCTACCATGCTTCCTCCACCCTCTTCGCCACCGATTTGGATCACTTGTTGTTCCC
>NW_022103906.1:10830736-10876557 GCF_000313985.2 Echinops telfairi
CAGATTCAGTGCCGTCTTCTGAAATAAATTCTTTTGGAGGAGGGGCAGGTGTCCAAGTAGTTGGGATTGGGGCCAGCTCCTCAAACCTCTCCACTGGTTCCCTACTCCACCCCAGCATGTTGCATTCACATCTTGGAGCACTGGGTTGAAGTAAGACCCCTCTTTCACTGTAGAGATATAAACAATACCCTCCCCTTGGGTGGGTTAGTGCCCTGTGCCCCCGCTACTCATTTCTTTTTTATTATTATTTTTTCCTTTCCCCACCTCCTTTTTAGTTGGCTACCATTGGTATCCCTGGATTTGGTCTGTTCCCTGCCATATTACCTGGTCCTCGCGCCATGAAGGTTCGTGTACAGTAGCTATTTCCTTATGCCTCTTTTGAAATTTTTTTTAAGCTTACCTCAGCAGACTCATGTTGTACTTGTCCTTTTGTGCTTGGCTTACTTTGCTTAGCATGATTTCCTCCAGTTCTTCCCATGCAGCGATGTGCTTCATACGTTCATCACTGCATTTTAGCAATGCATAGTATTCCATTGTATGTATGTACCACAGTTTTTTAATCCACTCATCAGTTGATGGAAATTTGGTTTCTTTCCAACTCCTTGTAATTATAAACTGTGCCTCAATGAACATTGGAGCACAGATGTCTGGCCTTGGTTTGTTTCTTGTCTCTTCTGGGTGTATGCCCAGTAGGGGGATTGCTGAGTCATATGGTAAATTGATTTCCATCTGTTTTATATATCACCAGATCAATTTCCATAGTGGCTGTACATACTTACAGGTCCACCAGCAGTGGATGAGTGTATACCTTTGATGTCTTTTCTTTGCCTTATGCTGTTAGTTAAAACCTCCAGCACGGTATTAAATAAGAGTGGGGACAAGGGGCATCCTTGTCTGGTACTCCTTTTCAGTGAGATTGTGTTAGTCTTTTTTCCACTGACTACCACAGTGGCTATTGGTTTTTCATATATAGCTTGTATAGTCTTGAGGAATTTTCCTTCCATTCCTATCTTCTCAAGTGTCTTAAACAGGAATTGGTGTTGGATGTTGTCGAATGCTTTTTCTGCATCTATCAATATTATCCTGTGGTTCTTATAGCTTTTCATGTCAATGTGACAAACGATACTAATGGTCTTTCGTATGTTGAACCATCTCTGCATCCCTGGTATGAATCCCACTTGGTCATGGTGAAATATTTGTTTCATATATTTCTGTATTCTATTGGTCAATATTTTGTTAAGGATTTTTGCATCGATGTTCTTTAGGGATATTGGTCTGTAGTTCTCGATTCTTGTGGAATCCTTGCCCAGTTTTGGTATCAGAGTTATACTAGCTTCATAGAAGGAGTTCGGGAGTTTGCCGTCTTTTTCTTTGTACTGGAAGAGTTTGTGTAGGATTGGTGTTAGTTCTTCCCTAAATGCTTGGTAGAATTCTCCAGTGAAGCCATCTGGTCCCGGGGATTTTTTTGTTGGTAATCCTTTGGTAACTTTGTCTATTTCTTCTATTGCTATGGGTCTGTTGAGATTCTTGACATCCTTTGGGGCCAGTCTAGGGAGGGATTGTTTTTCCAAGAATTTGTCCATGTCTTCCAAGTTGTTTAATTCAGTGGAGTACAATCCTTCATAGTGTGGTGTAATTATCCTTTTGATTTCATTAGGGTCTGTTGTAATGTCCCCTCTTTCATCCCCCATTTTTGCTACTGAAATTTGTTCCCTCTTTTCTTTGGTTAGGTTTGCCAGTGGTCTGTCAATTTTGTTTATCCTTTCAAAGAACCAACTTTTAGCAGCATTAATTTTTTCCATAGTTTTCTTTTTGTCCCTCTCCTGAATCTCAGCCCTGATTTTTATTATTTCTTTTTGTTTGCTATTAGTAGGATTGTCCTGATGACTCTGCTCTAGTTGTTGTAAATTTTGTGCCAGCATATCAATCATGAGTCTCTCTTCCTTTCTCACATGTGCATGCATTGCTATGAAACTTCCTCTGAGAACTGCCTTTGCTGTGTCCCATAAGTTATGGTAAGTCATGTTTTCATTCTCATTGGTTTCTAGAAATTGCCTAATTTCATCTTTGATCTGTGCCAGTACACATTCTTTTTGCAATAGTGATTCATTCTCCAATTGTTTGCTCTTGTTTTCCTCATCTTCCTTTTGATTTCCAGCCTTATGGCACAGTAGTCAGAGTGAGACGTCTGTATGATATCAATGTGCTTAAATGTATGTATCGCCTTATGCCCCAGTATGTGGTCTATCTTCAAATATGTGCCGTGTGGACTTGAGAAGAATGTGAATTTTTTGTATTTGGATGAAAAAATTCTGTAAATATCTATCAGGTCAAATTGTCTAATTGTAGTGTTTAGATCTCTAGCCTCCTTGTTGGGTTTCTTTCCCTGTGATCTATCTTTCTCAGAGAGTGGTGTATTGGAAAATTCTGAAATGTTCTCTCTGTGGCAGGTCAATGTCTGCTTCCTCTATGCACATCATTAAGTTCAGGACATCTTCTGCCATTACCTTTTGTTTCTCCTGTTTTTTTGTTGAAGCCATTGGGGCTGCTGGCTGTTTGCATTGTTTTAGAGGAGCCAGGTGCCACTTTTCAGGGAGTCGAAGAGCACTGGCTGTCTCTGGGAGATTTGTAGGAATCCTTCTTCAAACTGCCTAGAGCTAATTTCACTATGGAATTAACCTACCACTTTATCTTCCTGTGGCTTCCCTCTCAGGGGAGTGCCCCAGAAGGCTGGTGGGTTGCCTGCTTTGGTGTTGTGGAGGTTGGGCAGAGGTTCCTGCAGCAGCTTGGAATGTTGAGGAGTGTTGGTTGGGCTGCCTTAGACCTTGTCTGGCACTAAGGTAGGCAGGAGGAAGTTCCCTCAGTCACGTGGGACAACAGAGGCAAAATAGGAGCTCCCCCATCCACACAAGCAGGAATTCCCTGGTAAGAAGTTGGCTGGAATATCCCCTGGTGGATGTTGGCAGGACTTTCCCCAGCCTAGGGCTGGCTGCACAGGGTGGAGCCTACCTAGCGAGGTGCGGGGCATGTGTAAATGCCCTAGGCTAAGGGGAGTGGTCTGGAGATCAGCAGTGGAGTGTGAGAGAATACAAAAGACACAAAGAGGAGAGAAAAAATTTTAAAGTAATACCACTGAGACTGTGGGAGGATAGAGTGAAGAGAAGAAAACAAAAGTAGCAATGTAGCTGAGCCCCAATCCTTGCCCGTGGAGCTTCAAAGGTTTAATCCCTGCCCTGAGGCAGCAGCACGCTGTGGCACTGTTCAGATAAAGTCCCTGTGCTGGCTCCAAATGGTCTCGGCTCCAGCTGAGACAGTGACGGGGCTAAAGTCAAGCCCTAGCCAGCTTCCACTGTGGTAAGCCAAAAGCCCCCAGCCTCTCAAAACCCTGTGGGTCTGTGCCTACATATCTTTTTTTCTTTTTTTTTTTTTTTTTTTGCCTACTTATCTTTATGAGGCTCCTCCTGAGATCCAGCAGTGTTGAATTTCCCTCTAAGTAACTCTCCTGGGTTGATTTCTGCAGAGTCCCTCTGGTATGTATTACTCAGTCGCCATCTTCTGGGAAGTCCCACTACATCTTCACTTTGTGTTTCCTTGTTATACGTTAAAGAAAGCCACAAAATCTTGAATACACCTTTCCAAGCAATCTGTGTGGGCTGTACTAGTACTTAACGAATATAATGTAACTAAACTATGATTGTCTTAGTTCCCATGGGCAGTCTTTAGAAAACTATTTGGAGGTTTGGGGGTCCTGCCTGCACACTCTGAGACTACCATGTTGGACAGATCACAAGTAGGCATTCCAGTCAACAATGTCAACTGCATCCTGCCTTCCTGCCCTCCCAGACAATGCTCTAGACCAGTGGTTCTCAACGTTCCCAATACCACGACCCTTTAATATAGTTCTTCATGTTGTGGTGATGCTCCCAACCATAAAATTATTTTTGCTTCTACTTCATAACTGTAATTTTGCTACTGTTATGAATCTGGCAACTCCTGTGAAAGGGTAATTCGACCCTCAATGGGGTTGCAACCCACAGGTTGAGGACCATTGCTCTAGACATAAGAATGAGGCCATTTTGGAACCCCCAAGCAAAATCTTCCAGTAAATGTAAAGGAAACCTCAGTTACCACAAGTAGTTAAAGCATCATCTAGTTAGGCCAAGCCCAAATTCCCAATCGTTGAAGTCCTTGGCTTGTCCTAGTTTTAAAGCATTACATTTAAGGATAATTTATTATGGAATAATAGATAACTAGAACAACTTTGATGTCAAATCATCAGAAGAACCTACAACTTTGCATTGGAATTTACACTCTAGTGGTCATCAAATTTTGTAATGAACTAAGGTCTTCACCTCAGTGACAAGACTAAGCCACCCAATGTCAATTCTAGGAAACTTTTCAGAAATATCCAGCCTCCTACAAGTTCTGCTTGTAGCTCTCAGTTACAAGAAATACTATGAAGTTTGGGGCTTATATTGCTGGATTCATTGACTCTTTTTGAAAAAATTTTCCCAGTTTATATTGCAGGCTAAAAATTGACCATTGAAACCAACATGAATTAGTCACATACTTGGCTCCACTATCCTTAATCACCTTTCACTCACGGCCATTGAGTCAATTCCAGGTTTCCAAAACTCTAACTCCTTACGGGAGTAGGAAGACTCATCTTTCTTCCATGGAGCTGTTGGTCATTTCAAACTGCTGACCTTGCAGTAAGTAGCCCAATACATAACTGTGTGAGTCCAGGTTGACTAGAGAAACAAATTCAGAGACACTCATGTGTTTAAGAGAGAGCTGTATATCAAAGAGCAATTGTAAATTCAGAAAACATCCAAGCCCAGTCCAGATCAAATCCATAATTCCATATTAGGACATATGTCTGAAACTAGTCCATAAATTCCTCTTTAGACTCATGCAGCACATGCAATGATGCCAATTACAGGAAGCTCACAGGTCAATGGGTGGAAAGTCTTGTGAATCTAGTGACAGTGGAGCATCTCAATGCTGGCGCAAGTCTCCAGGGGGCTGCTTGAGCTCCCCGAGTAGCTCCTCCACCAGGAAAGTGAAGCAGAGAGAGAGCGTGGGCTTCCTCTTCTGATGGCAGAATTGAGAGAAAGGAAGTTTCCAGAATCTTCATGAGAAGGCCACACCCACAAGGAGGCATCAATCTGTGACCTGATTGACAGGCTAGACTCCACTCCATACTTACTTATCAAGTTGACATAAAATTATGTAACTGCCACAATTGCCCACTATGCCAGGGCTCCTTATATAGAGATATAAACAAACACTAATATATATACAAAGGACCTTGTCATGGATTGAATAGTGTCCTCCCAAAATATGTGCCACATTGGTGTATGATTATCAGGGGTTATAAAATGATATAAATGTGGCCTCTTTGTAAGAATCACCCAGTATGTGTAACTCACTAACCTACCAAAGTTCCTAGTTAATCACCTAGTAATGACCAATAATATATACCTGTTACCTTTTACTCTAGTTCTCTGTTACCTTTTACTCTGTCCTTCAAAGCCTATCTCCTCATTTCACAATCATAAGATATAGTAAAAAAATATGGTGAATTACTGCAGGTCAATATATTCTGTATAGTAAATTACACCTAGTACCATAGTCCTAAAATAACAGGAAAGAGCCAATTAACCTTTCGTCTTTTGATGCTTCCTACATCTGTCAATATTTGACCCATAGAATCTTTCAATATTGCAACTTAAGACTTGATTTTTTCCTTTTGTTCTTTCAGTTTAAGATATGCTGAGTGTGCCTTTACTTTAGCTTCTCAAACTGCTTTTGGAATATTTTGTTCAACTCTTTCTTTCAATATTTCTTCCATTTGCCTTAACTACTCTACAATTAAGTGCATGTTTCAGGGTCTCTTCTGACATCCATGCTAATCTTTTCTTTCTTTCCTGTCTTTTTAATGACCTTTTGCATTCTTCCTGTATGATGTTAGTGATGTCCTCCCACAGCTCATCAGGTCTGCTGTGGTTAATATTCAATGTAGCAAATCTGTTCTTGAGATGTGCTTAAAATCAGGTGGGATAGACTGAATGTTATATTTTGCCTTTCATGGCCTTGTTTTAATTTTCTGCAGCTTCAATCTGAACTTACCTATGAGCAATTGATCGTCTGTTCCACAATCAGCCCCTGGCCTGGTCTTAGGCCTGATATTGAGCTTCTCCATCATCTCTTCCCATAGATGTAGTCAAGTAGGTTTTTTAACAATTTTATTGGCAATAATTGTTTACAATAAAATTCAATAATTCAAGCACATTAAAAGGAGCTGTGCAATCACCACCACAATTTGATTTCTTTCCTTTCTATAGGGATAAACCCCTGTGAATAGTCATTATTTGTGTTGTTAGAAAAAGTTTTTTCCATTTTTAATATTGTCTGCTTTATTTTTGATTGACTTTTGTTTTGTCAGTTTGTTTCGTGTTTGAATTTTGTATAATATTTATATATGAAATCCAGGATAGGTAAATCTATAGAGCAAGTAACTGGATTGGCAATTACTTAGAGGCATGGCAGGGGATGTCAGGGGAGAATTGGGAGGTAAAAACAATGAAAATTAGAAAGAAGAAAAGGTTCTAAAATAGATTATGGTGATGATTGCACAACTCTTCTTAGTATGTCTGAAAAACAAACTGTATGACATGTTTATTATACACCAATAAAACTATAAAAAAAAGGTCTTTGGGATGAACTTATTGATCTTGCTCCAATAAGTCATTATATTGGATCTAAGGACTTAGATCTAAGGACTTAGATCCAATAAGTCATATGACAGATAGCATTGTACTTCAAGATCAATCTTGATGCTGCAATTTCTGTATTCAAGTTTTTTGCCACTGAATGTTTATAAGAACTTTCTAGTGGCAGATATTCTTTAACATTATAATGAAGACTTGGAAATGGTTCCTGTCTCTTTTCCCAAAATTATGTTTACCTTGACTCACGACTGCATTAATGCAGACATTTTTCTGCATCACAGTCAGGAACACCATAACTTGCTTCAAACAGGAATGCTTGTTTTTTACCAACTAGAGCCATTGGGGAAAATATGTATTTTTATTTAGCTACTCAGGTACTCATCAATTGTTAATTATCTTTAATTATATCGATCTTCTCCAACTGTTTTTTCCACACAGATTACTGAGCGACATTATAAGAAGCACAATCTCATATACTGAAAGGAATGGGTTCATGTATTATTCACTTCACGTAAATACTTTCAATTTTATTGGGACTTCAAAAGATCTCAGAAAAGAGCACTAGAGAGAAATATAATCTGACAAAGGCAAGAATTGAAAATAGGAAAATTATATATGATGGAAATATTTTAAAATAAAACCATTTGAGTGGAAATGAATTGCTGAAAAGAAATGAAAGACTGGGAAAAGATAAAACAAATTAATGCCTCAAACTGTGTATAAGGCCTCATGATTTGTGCCAGCACCTTGAACTAACGCTTGTAAAGTCATGTATCCTGTATGTAGCCACCTCTGCTACATCAGGAGTGGGATATGCACAAGGAATTAGGCAAAGAGACACTCTTGCTGCCTTCAATATGAACTAAGTTAAACCATTTTAGGCTCCAAAAAATACCTTTGTCTGAACTATAAAAAGAAAGATAAATGGAGATAACCTACTGTAATCTTCTTTCATATAACTCATCTGTCAACTTGTCATCCTGCGGAAGTTGATAGTTTTCTGTGATGCTAGAAACAATGCCACCAATATTCAAATACCAGAAGGGTCACCGAGGTGATCAGGTGTCAGCATCCACAGTAAAATCAGAACAAAAAGAAGGATATAGCAGTTCACTTGTAAATATATGAGGGGTAACCAAAATAAAACAGATTTTTTTTCAAAGCTATGTATTTACATTTTTTTTTACATAACAACCTTGTCACCTTCAAAGTACTTTCCATTACACTTAATACATTTGTCAAATCTGCCATTCCATTCTTGAAAAAAATTTTCAAACTCTTCTGTTTAGATGGCTGAGAGCACCTGCTTCATTTTTTTCTTCACTTTTTCTATGTTGTCAAATAACTGTCCTTTCATGTTCCTCTTCATTCTCGAGTGGGGGTGGGGAGAGACATCACAAGGAGCAAGTTGAGGTGAGTCAGGTGCATGGGGCAAGGGAGACAGGCTGTTTTGCCCAAAACTAGCACACTGTGATGGTTGTGTGAGAACGTGCATTGTCATGGTGGCAAAACCAGTCGCCCCTCTGCCACAAATCAGGTCTTTTTCTGTCACACACTCCTAGGCTATCTTCTCAGAAGCTCTAAATAGAAAGCTTGATTAACAGTTTGACTTGGTAGAATGAACTCCAAATGCACTAAGAATGGACATTTTCATCCATTTGTGAAGTTCACAAGATTTGTCATCAGTCAACATTTCAGCTTTATTGAAATGTGAAAACCACTCTGGAGTTTTGCCCATAGCACTAGCCTTGTAAGCTGTGTTCAACATCACAACAGTTTCTGTGGCATTTTTCCCGAGCAGGAAACAAAATTTCACAGCCACATGTGGACTCTTAAATTGGACATGACAAAAAAACGAGGTTTGAGCTAAACTGCTTTTATGAAAAATTCACTGTGAGCAGAGAGAAGCTTTCCAGACAATGCCACTGGGTGAACTAACTCAGAGTGAATTGCTTGATGCTTGCCTACTGTGGAAGATGTGTATTACCAAAGCTCTGCCCAGTGGAGCTTTTTCCCTCTTTAATTTTTTTTTAGTACCCCGTCGTGTCTGTGTGTGTGTGTGTGTGTGTTTAATAACTAGCGAAAACTTCATTAATAACAGTGAAAAGGTGATTTGGTGCTGGAAGATGAGTCCGACTGGTTGGAAGGCAATCAAAATACAGTCATATTTTGGTATGAGCTGTTACCTCAGAGTACAGTTGACCTTAATGATGTAGATGAAGCTTAAAAAATTGGAATGCTCATTTTCAGATGTGACACAACTCAAAGCAAAAATAAATGAGGAGCTGACACCAAGGGCTCAAGTAGAAAGAAAATGTTTTGAGAAAGATCATGGCAACAAATGTTCAAATGTACTTGACATAATGTATGTATGAGTTGTACAAGCCACCAATAAAATAATTTTTTAAATAGAAGTATTGGTCTATGTACATACATTTATATAGCACTATATTGAGGAAGTGGATGGAATTTAGGACTCTGCTCAAGCCCTCCCTCGACACAAGAACTCTTTGTTCTAACAACCTGGCATTCTGTGATGCTCACCCTCCCAACACAGTCACTGAATACAAAATGGGTGCATAAGCAAATGTGGTGAAGAAAGATGATGGTGTCAATTATAAAAAGATATAGCATCTGGGATCTTAAAGGCTTGAAGTTAAACAAGGGTCATCCAGCAGAGAAGCAGCAAGCCCCCATGGAAGAAGCACAGCAGCCTGTGCAATCATGAGGTGTCGACAGAATTACCATCAATTGCTTGTATTTAAGTTCAGGTTAAAGTTGAAGAAAATTAAAAGCAAGGCCATGAGAGCCAAAATACAAGCTTGAGTGTGCCCCACCTGAATTTTGAGAACATCTCAAGCATAGATTTGATGCATTGAACATGAATGACAGAAACCCTGATGAGCTCTAGGAGGACACCAAGACCATCATTCATGAAGAAAGTAAAAGGTCATTAGAAAGACAGGAAAGAAAGAACAGATTAGCGTGGATGTCAGAAGAGACTCTGCAACTTGCTCTTAATTTTAAAGTAGCTAAGGTACAAGGAAGAAATGATGACGCAAAAGAGCTGAATAAAAAATGTCAAAGGGCAGATAGAGGAGACAAAGTAAAATATTATAATTAAATATACAAAGAACAAGAGTTAGAAAACCAAAAGGGAAGAACATACTCAGCATATCTTAAACTAAAAAAAAAAAAAAAACTAAAGGAAAATTTCAACCCTGAAGTTCAGATACAGAAAGATTCTATGGGCTAAAACTGACCTATCTGGGAAGCATCAAAAGAAGATGAAGAGAATGCAAAATCAGTTAAAAAAAAAAGAACTAAGCAATTGTCTACCATTTCAGGAGGCAGCATAAGAACAAGAACCAATGGCGCGAAGGGAAGAAATACAAGCTGCACTGAAAGCATTAACCAAAAACAGGTATTGACGGAATGTCAATTGAAATCTTTCATACAGCTGATGAAACATTGGAAGCACTCACTCATCTATGCCAGTATATTTGGAAGAGAACTAGTTGGCCAATTGATTGGAAGAGATCCGTATTTGTACCCATTCCAAAGAAAAGTGACCCAACAGAATCTCAAACTATAGAACAATATCTTTAAAATCACATGCAAGTAAAATTTTGCTGAAGATCATCCAACAAAGGTTGCAGCAGTATATTGATTGGCAGGGTGTGGCTAGAGACTCAGGCATGACTCAAAACACGTGGTGGAACAAGGGCTATCATTGCTGATGTCAGATGGATCTTGCTTGAAAGCGTAGAGTACCAGGGGGCGGGGGGTGGGGGGGATGTTTTCTTGTGTTTTATTGGCTACATAGATTGTGTGGATCATAACAAACTATAGGTACATTGATAAGAATGAAAATTCCAGGAGATGTAATTGTGCAAATGGGAAACCTGCACATGGTTTAAAACCAAGAAATGTGTGAGCCAAGATTATATCCTCACACCACACTTAATCTATATGATGAACAAAAGAAATGTTAAGAAACACAACTCTAATACTGTGGTTGGTATCAATGTAAAATTTTACAGACTAAGAAAAGACTACTAAGAAATAATGGGCTGTCCACTTCTAAAGAATTAGCCACTGAAAGCCATAGGAATGGCACCAGAACATTGTCAGATACAGTGCTGCAAGATGAGTCCCTGAGTTTTAAAGACAATCAAAAGAAGACTAAAGAAGAGCTGGCTGCTCAAATTAGAGGCAATCATAATCACATGGAAGGAGTAAAGCTTTTAGGACCTCCATTGCTGATGAGGCATGACTCAAAAAGAGAAGAAACAGCTGCAAACATCTATTTGTAATTGGAGCATGAAATGTGTGAAGAATGAATCAAGGAAAATTGGAAATCCTGAAATGGATTGCAGAAAGCCTGAGTAGCATGGACTACAGTTCAATGTCAAGAAGACCCAATTCCTCACAACTGGACCAACAGGAAACATCATGGTAAATGGGGAAAAGGTTGAAGTTGTCAAGCATTTTGCCTTGCTTGGACTCACAATTAATGCTTACAGAAGCAGCAGTCAAGCAATCAAAAGGACAAGTTACATGAGGGAAATCTGCTGCACAAGAGCTCTTGGGAGTATTGAAAAGCACAGACGTTACTTCAAGGACTAGGTCATGCCTAACCTAAGCCATGATATTTGCAATGGCCCCCTATGCACATAAAAGTCAGACTTTGAATAAGGAAAAACAAAAAAGAACTGATGAATTTATATTGTGGTGATGCAGAAGAAATATTGAACTACTCAATGGACAAATCTATCTGTTTTGGAAAAAGTACGGCCAACGTGTTCCTTGAAAGCAAGATGGTGTGTCTTCATCTCATGTGCTTTGGACATGTTGTCAAGGGAGATCAGTCCCAGAAGAAAGACATCATGTTTGGTAGAGAGGAAGCAAAAAAGAGGAAGTTCCTGACGGAAATGGTTTGTCATAGTCGCTGCAATCATAAGAACAATTTAAATAAATAAATAGCATAGGAACTATTATGAGGCTAGCACAGGATTGGGCAGTGTTTTATTTTATTGTGCATAAAGTCGCTATGAGTCAGAACTGACTCTATGGCACCTAACAACAATGACAAAAAGATATAGATCTTAGAAGAAATCCTAATTTTCCCATTCCAAAGAAATATAACCGAACTGAATGCAAAGATTATCAAACAATATTAATAATATCACACTCAATAAAATTTTAATGAAGATAATTCAAGAATGGCTGCAACAGTACATTGACAGGGAGCTGCCAGAAATTCAAGCTGGACTCAGAAGAGGATGTAGCACCAGGGATATCATTGTTGATGTCAGCAGGACCAGAGCTGGAAGTAAAGAATACCTGAAAGATGTTTGCTTGTGTTTGGTTTATTATGTAAAAGCATTCAAATGTTGTTGTTGTTGTTGTTGTTGTTGTTGTTGTCAGGTCTCACCAAGTCGGTTCTAACGCAGAGTAACCCTCTGTACAACAGACAAGACACTGCCTGGTCCTGTGCCACCTTCACAATTGTTCTTTTCCAAGCCTGTCAATGCAGTCACTGTGTCAATCCATTGTGTCAAAGGCCTTCCTCTTTCTTGTGGCCTGTTGCCCCACTATTTTACCAACCATGATGTCCTTCTCCAGGGACTGGTCTCTCCTGACAACAAATCTAAAGTAAGTGAAACAAAGTTTTGTCACCCTTGTCTCTAAGGAGTATCCTAGCTGTACTTCTTTCCAGACAGATTTGTGTGTTGTTTGGGCAGCCCAGTTGCAAATAGTCTTTGGATCTCTTTTTTGTTTGATTGGTTTTTGGGTTTTTTCTATATATATCATTTTATTGGGGGCTCTTAACAGCTCTTATCACAATCCATATATCAAATGTATCCAGCACATTTATACCTATGTTGCCATCATCATTTTCAAAACATTTTCTTTCTAGTTGTGCTCTTGGTATCAGCTCCTCTTTTTTCTGTCTCCCACCCTCCCACCCTCGTGACCCTTTGATAAATTAAAAATTATTATTTTCATATCTTACACCATCTGCTGTCTCTCTTCACTCACATTTCTGTTGTTTGTCCCCTGGATGTGTGTGTGTGGGGGAGGGGTTATACTTTGTTCACTTCTGTTGGCCGCCCCCCACCCTTTCCCTCTACCCTCACAGTATCACTACTCCCATTATTGTTCCTAAGGGGTTTATCTCTCCTGGATTCCGTGTGTTGAGAGCTCTTATCCGTACCAGTGTACATGCTCCAGTCTAGCCGGATTTGTAAGATAGAACTAGGGTCATGATAGCAGCAGGGAGGAAGCATTAAAGAACTAGAGGAATGTGTGCTTCATCGGTGGTATACTGCATCCTGACCTTGTTCCTTCCTTGTGACCCTTCTGTGAGGGGATGTCCAATTATCTACAGATGGACCCTGGGGTCTCCACTCCAACCTTCCGCATTAGCATTGATATGATTGTTTGTTTTGGGTCTTCTGTTGCCTGATACCTAATCCTGTCAACACCTCATAATCACATAGGCTGGCATGTTTCTTCCATGTGGGTGTTGTTGGTTCCCTGTTAGATGGCTGCTTGTTTTACTTCAAGCCCTAAGACCCAGACACTATATCTTGTAATACGCAGACACCATCAACTTTGTTCACCACATTTGTTTATGCACCCATTTTGACTTCAGCAATTGTGCCAGGAAGGTGAGCATCACAGAATGCCAGGTTATTAGAACAAAGTGTTCTTGTGTTGAGGAAGGAGGACTTGAGTAGAAGCCCAATGTCCATCTGCTACCTTGATACTTAACATATAAAGATATTTACATAGACCTATATCCCTATCACTATCTATTAATATATTGACATGTATATATGCCTATAGTTATACTTCTGTAAATCTTTTGACTGCTGCTTCATGAACATTGATTGTGGAATTCAGAAATACAAAATCTTGACCACTTCAGTGTTTTCCCCATTTATCAGGCTGCTACCTACTGGCCCAGTTGCGTGGATTGAGGGTTTCTTTACATTGAGTGTAATCCATACTGAAGGCTGCAATCCTGGATCTTTGCCAGTCAGGGCTTCAAGTCCACCTCGCTGTCAGCAAACAGGGTTGTACCATCTGCATATCACAGGTTGTTAAAAAGCCTTGCTCCAAGGTGGGGGGGGAGAGGGGGAACTGATCACAATGATCTACATATAACACCCTTCCTGGAGGATGGACAACAGAAAAGTGGGTGGAGGGAGACGTCGGACAGTGTAAGACATGAAATAATAATAATAATTTATAAATTATCAAGGGGTCATGAGGGAGGAAGGGTGAGGGAGGGATGCAAAAAAAATGAGAAGCTGATACCAAGGGCTCAAGTAGAAAGAAAATGTTTTGAAAATGATGATGGCAACATACGTACAAATGTTCTTGACACAATAGAGATATGTGTGGATTATGATAAGAGCTGTACGAGCCCCCAATAAGATTATTTTTTTAAAGCCTTCCTCCAATTTTGATGCCACATTCTTCTCCATGTGTTCCAATTTCTTTGATGATTTGCTCAGAATACAGATTGAATAAATATGATAGGATGCAACCCTGATACCTTTTCTGATTTTAATCCTTGAAATATTCCCTTGTTCTGCTCACACAACTGCTTCTTGATCCACATCCATTTTCTGCATGACTACAATGTGGTGTTCTGGGATTCTGGTTCTTCTTAAGGCTATCCCTAGATTGTTGTTGTCTACACAGTCAAATGCCTTGGCATAGTCAAGAAAGCAGAGGTAAACTTCTTTCTGGTGTTCTCAATGCTTTCAGCCAAGAACCATTTGGTGTTACCAGTAATATCCTCTGTCCACAACCTCTTCGGAATCCAGTCTGAACATTTTGCCCTGTCAATGTACTGCTGCAACCATCTTGTTGGGTGGTCTTCACCAAAATTTTAGTTGCATGTGAGTCTACTAAGGAAGACTTAAGGTACTTGCTGATGAAGATCAATGCTTGCAGCCTTGAATATGAATTACAAGTCAATGTAAAAAAGACCCAAATCCTCACAACCAGATGTTGGGAAGGAATGAAAGAGTGAGTGAGTCATGCAAGAGTCTGAGGGAATCATTTTCCAAGAAGTAGAGGCTGGGAGATTGAGGGCGGGGGGTGGAGGGTGGTGGAATGCAAAGTTCCTGAAAAGGGAGAGTGTTTTGGCATGCTGAGGAACAGCTAGGAGGTCCTTGTGATTGGAAGGATGTAGAGCCACTGAGGCAGGTGGGAGGTCTGGAAGATAACTGTGGAATCACACCATGCAAGGACTTAGAGTGCACTATAACCCACTGCTGCCTGGTAGATTCTGACTCACAGGAACCCAATATAGAGCTTCCAAGACCAGAAATAAATCTTTATAGAAGCACACAGCCCCATCTTTCCCGAGACTTCCACTCTTTACCAAAGTAATAAGATGATAGATATAGATATAGATGATATAGATACAGATATAGCTATAGATTAAAAAAAAGGCTTATCTTTCTCCCATGGAGCAGATGAACTGCTAACCTAGCCGTTAGCACCCCAATGTGCAACCACTACACCACCAGGACTGGTCACAAAAACAATAGTATGTAAAAATAGTAAGCCAAATATAGTTGGCCTATTTTCTCATGCCTTAGTTGTATTGAAACAATTGTTGGCAAATTTATTTTATAAAGAGCCAGATAGTAAATATTTTAGACTTTGCAGGATACGAGTCAAACTCAAGGCTTTTTTGTAGACATTTACATAGGAAAAAGAAAACATGTATATGAACTTTTCATTAATAAAACTCAAAATATAATAATAACAGTACATAACGTATTGTCATACAAGTTTGTTAGTGAGAAGAGTGAAATTATTGTGTGGAGAGTAACTAATATTTCACTTCACTGGGATTCAAAGTTACTGTTGAGTATCATCAAAATCAATTGCAAATGTTGAATGAGGGGGAGTGGAGATTGGGCACCCAAAGTCCATCTGTAGGCAAGTAGACATCCGCTTACAGAAGGGCTGAGGAGAGGTGATGAGCCAGGCAGAGTGCAGTGTAGCAATGATGAAACATACAACTTTCCTCTAGTTCTTAAATGCTTCTTCCCTCCACCCTCACCTGCCCCACTGTCATGATCCCAATTCTACCTTACAAATCTGGCTAGACCAGAGGATGTACACTGGTACAGATAGGAACTGGAAACACAGGGAATCCAGGACAGATTATCCCTTCAGGACCAGTGGTGAGAGTGATGATACCGGGAGGGTAGAGGGAAGGTGAGGTAGAAAGGGGAAACTGATTACAAGAATCTACATATAACCTCCTCCCTGAGGGATGGACAACAGAAAAGGGGTGGAGGGAGACGTCAGACAGTGTAAGACATGACAAAATAATAATAATTTATAAATTATCAAGAGTTTGTGAGGGAGGGGAAAATGAGGAGCTGATACCAAGAACTCCAAGAAGAAAGAAAATGTTTTGAAAATTATGATGGCAACAAATGTACAAATGTGCTTGACGCAATGGATGGATGTGTGCATTGTGATAAGAGCTGTACGAGCCCCCAATAAAATGATTTTTTTAATCAATTACAAATGTTCATCTGTTAGTGCTGCTGTGAAAGGAGATTTAATGTATTTCATCTTTGAAAATGTCTTCACACAGATACTTACTGCCAAACATTGATATCAATCCATGAACATCTGATTTTAACTAAGAATATTCATCACTGGGAAGACAGTTTTAGGGTTCTATTAGAGTCTTATCTTGATAGTTTTATCTTGTTACGACATTCCAGATAATTACTACCAGTGCAGGGTTATGGAAGCTCCTTAGTTACACAGTGAAATTGATTTTTGAAATATGGAAACTTCCCTTACACTTGCCTTAGAGTCAGAAAAAAAAATGCTTCCAGAACTGAACCTTGAACTTGAAAACTCTATTGGCTGCAATAATTGTGTGGTAATGAAGATCTCACTTCTTGCTTTAGCTTCTGATAGCACAAAAAGTGTGAGGGCAAGTCAAAATGTATTGTTACCAAAAAATCATAAAAGCCTTTGTTAAACAAAAATATCAAAAAGTGAAGCTATTGTTACTTGACATACTCTCCCTCTAAGTCTAAACATGTCTGAAGGCAGCGTTTCCATCTCTTCAATGCGTCTCTGAAGAACCCTTCAATTTATACTACGTCAGAAGAGTGATCTGGACACCTCTGAGGGACTCAAATTGTGTTCCTTTTCAATACTGTTTGCATTTGGGGAACAAAAAGTCTTGCATTTTGGAAATAAAAGGAGCAAGGTCAAGGATATAGGGTGGATAGTGCTGTCCAGTGAGATTCAGGTAATGTTGCCCTTTGTGTCCTTGAAGAATGAGCGGCTGTAATTCAGGGATGGGGAAAAATTTCTCACCCAAACTTTCCTGACCTTTTCCTCACCAATGTAGTTCTCTGTTTTCTTAAAATTTCTCCCTGTGATTGCCATGTGCCCTTTAAGAAAAAGTGTCATGGTTACCCCTTTGGAATTCCAACAAGCAATCACCGTACACTTCTTAACTAAATAGAATTGGCCCAGCAGATCATCATGCAAGCTACTCTTTGAACTCTTTTTTTAAATTATTTTTATGGTGCCCTAATAAGACTAAAACAAACTTTTATTACTGAGAGAACTTGTCTGCAGCCATTTACTCATCACAGAGATCCATTCAAACATATTTTGTTTATAATAAACCTGTACATGTATGAGTTAGAACAAGAATTCGTAGCAATACTGTTTGACTTGTAATTCTACAGAAAGCAACTTGTTATTATTTGTTATTCAAAAATTATTGTTAAGATGCCATTAAAGCAGTACAAGTTTTACATACAAGCATTCTTTTGCCTTATAATTTTAGATAGAACCCATTATTTTAAAAACTGATAGCTAGCAAGTCTTCAGCAAAAACTTAAAACATACAAAGCCATTCAGAGATCCATAATAGTGAATGTGAGTATTTTTTCTCTTTCAGAAAAAAAGTTTACCTTGATTCTGAGCTAAAAATTCACAACAAAACTTTATCACTGCTACGACTTCAAACTGCTGTATGGTAAAAGCAAATCAGGATATTACGTTTCTATTTCTGACAACATTTTACAGAGCTGACAGTGATTAAGTCTGTAAATGTAAATGAAATTTACCACTACCATTATTCTTTCAAACACATATGATATATTAGCATATTCTCCCCATAGTACTGATGAATAATAAAATGCACCTTGCATTTTCACAAACTTTGTAAATGTGTTCGACTAAGACTTTTCTGCTATACATAAACTTACCAATATCCATTATAACACAACTTAGCAGATTCCACTTTAGATTATACTTAATTAGTATTTTATCTACATTTTTGAGCACCTTCTAAACTGTTTGTTGCATGCTCACTATTCCTGAGATGGGTTCTTCAGTCACTGTGATCTCAAAGCTGATTCTTTGAACAACAACTGATCATAACGAGTAACATCTGTCATCTTATCAACAGTCAGAGAAAATCACCTATTAATTGCTTTGTTTTAAAGTTGATTATTGCTCTTACTCCTGGTTTCTTCAACCCTTAGAGCAATTATTCTCACCAAAAGTCTGTCTTAAACAAATCTATTTTCTCTGGACATGTTGACTTGGCTGCTGCATTCAAATATGATTCAACTCACTATCAGTATGCATCTTTCCTGAGTTGCCCAACAAATAAGCCAATTGAAAACTTACTTTCATTGTACATTGTTTTCATTTTTTTTCAAAGAAATGCTGCTGATTAAATATTATGTTTTGAATTTTCTTTTTTTAGTATATCCTTTATTTGAAATACTTTCATGAGTGCTCATTCTTGTCATTGGGTTTGGACAGCGTTGAGAAGAATGGGAATTCCAGAACACTTCCTTGTCCTCATGTAGAACCTCTGCACAGACCAAGAGGAAGTCGTGCAAACAGACTGTGGGAACACTGCATGATTTAAAATCAGGAAAGTTATGTGTCATGGTTGTAGCCTTCACCATACTTATTCAATATGTGTATGTAGCAAATGACCAGAGAAGCTATACTATTTACAGAAGAATGTGGTATCATGCACATTGCAGGAAAGCTTACTAACAACCTGTGATACACAGATGATGTAACTATTTTCTGAAACTGAGGAGAACTTGAAGCACCGTGGACTTCAGTATGGATTGCAACTCCATGTAAACAAAACAAAAATCCTTATAACCGAACCAATAGACAATATCATGATAAACAGTCAAAAGATTGATACTATCAAGTATTTCATTTTGCTTGGATCCGCATTCAATGATCACAGAAGCAGCAGTCAACAGATCAAAGGACATATTGCATTGGGTAAACCCGGTGTGCAAGACCTCATTAAAATGTTGAAGAGCAAGGGTATCTCTTTGAGGACTAAGAAGTGCCTGACCCGAGCCACGGTATTTTCAATCACTTCATATGCATGTGAAAGTTGGACAACGGATAAGGAAGACTGAAAAAGAACTTATACGTTTGAATTACAGTGTTGGTAAAGAATATTGAAAGAACCATGGAGCGCCAGAAAAAAAAAAAGACAAATCTACCTTGAAAGAAGTATATCCAAAATGCTCCTGAGATTTAAGGATGGCTAGATTCTCTCTCAAGTGCTTTGGGAATGTTATTAGAATAGATAAGTCTTTTGGAAAAGAACTCATGCTTGGTAAAGTCAGAGAAAAAGAAGAAGACCATCAGGGAGATGGATTGGCACCATGGCTGCAACAATGGTCTCAACCATAACAATTGTGAGGACAGTGCAGGACCTGGCAGTGCTTCACTCTGTTCAACAGAAGGTTGCTCTGAGTCGGAATCAACTTGGGGGCTTTGTCATGTAATTCAACAACAAAATAATTGACCCTCAACTATGCCTTAAAGTATAACATTTAAAGTCCTCTTTTTTTCTAATTTATTTTTATTTCGACATGTTGATTATATACTTAGCAGTAAAAATAAATAAAGTGCCCTGTTACAACAATCCACTCACTCCAGAGTTATAACTGAGTTCACTGTGATTGGTTCTGTGCCGAGCAGCAGTGCAAGACAATAAGAGGAGCCCACATGGATAGTCATAGTTATTCAACTCCACTGCTATCAAATCCAAACGGAGCGAGCCATAGACAATATGTAAACCAATAATCATACCTTTCTTTCAATTAAACTTCATGAGCACACTGAAGTTTGAAGCTAGTATAGTTCTCAAAAATATTATTTTAACCCTTAAAACTATGAAAGTCATTCTTAGCATATCAGCACAAAAATTTAGTTTCATTAGTTTTGACCCACAAACTAATTTACTGACTTGTATAAAGATTAAGGAACAGTGGTGGTACAGTGGATGAAGCACTAAGCTACTAACCACAAGGCTGGTGGTTCAAACCCACCATGCGCTCTGCAGAAGAAAGATGAAACTGTCTTCTTCCATAGAGGTGTGCAGTCTTGGAAATATTAAAGAGCAGCTATTTATTTCTTATCGAGTCACTATGAGTTGGAATCAACTTAATGACATTGGGTTTGGGTTTTGCTATTTTATAAATAATGATCAAAAGTTAAAAAGATATAAAATCTGGTGACATTATATATTTGTGAAAGTAAGTTTCTATAGATTCTTTGTTTAAAAAAGAAAAATAAGTACCACAAGAAAATCAATATGTGATAGGAAATGAGAGTGGTGGTACCCAATCTGATACGAGTGTTTGAAAAATTGTGCAGTGCTCTGTAACGCCGCATATGTCATTAGTAAATAATTGTTATTTTAAGAACTAAGTAAAATTAATATCTTATATTTCAATGTATGTGAAATTTTTTCAAATGACTACTAAATGTTTAGGACATAAATATGTTGACATTAGTTGATCACCTTTACTTAATCAAGACCATTTTTAGACGTACTTTTGGACCTAACAATTCTATGAAAAACATTACTGAAATAAAGAAACCTTGAACCCATCAGGTATGGGTACCATTGGTCATGTCTGTAAGGATCCTGGTGGTGCTGTAGGATAAGTATTGAGCTGCCAACTATAAGGTCCCCATCTCAGAACCACTTCCCTTCCTTGAGAGAAAGACGAGGTTTCCTGCACGCATAAGGATTCGCAGCCGCATAGACCCTAAGTAGCGTAGCCATGAGTCATAATTGACTTGATGACAGTGGGTTTGGTTCAGATTGGTTGTAGACTATGGCTTAATATCATATGAGATCCTTCAGGAATAGTTAGAATTTCTTTGGTGAAAACCAACATTCTCTCACTCACTTCCACAGTGAGTACAGCCTTGAAAAAGAGACTATGGGTCTTCTACCTGAGACTCGACTCTTGTATTAGTCTAGGTACTTTAGAGAAACAAACCCACAACAAATCATGTATAAGAGTTTTATATAAAGGTTAAGCGTGCATCAAAAAAAAACATCCCAACCCAGTGCTGCCCAAGCAGACAAGTCCAACATTAACCCGTATATCCAACACCAGTCCACAAAGTCCTCCTCCATCTCACAAAACAGACACATGATGCTGACTGCAGGAGGAAAGCCAAGCCAGTGAATGTGTAAACATCTCAGCACTGGCAGGGGTCTCCACACGGGTGCTCCAGCACCCAGGGCTGCATTGGGGTAGGTCCATGTGGCTTCTCCTTGGGGGTGTCTTGCAGGAAGTAAGCCTTGCAAACTGAAGCAGGGAACTGATAAGGCAGCTGCACTCTGGTGCGACCATCACAAAGCAAGAGATCCGAGAACTAGAAAGGCAAGGCTCACTGAGCCATTTATCCCTCCACCCTTCAATTAATCCCACGTGTTTATCGGCCAGGTTAGCACAATAAACTAACTAACTCAATCCACCCCTTGCCAACCTGGAACCTGTGCATAATTCTTTAGCTTCATAATTGCAATTAAGTAACACATACACCTTAACCCTATAATCCTGTGAATTTTCCCCCCACCTATGAAAGTTTATAAGCCAACTACTCCATGCCTTTACCCACCAAATTTTGGGTATCCAATTTATCTACTGCCCACTTACATCAACTCAGTTCTCTGAGAAGACAATCATATTTTTCGACATGAAGAGTCTTCATTCCAGTTGGAACCTTGTGAAGTCTGCATCCATAAACAAAGTTAAATCTGGACAGGCCATCCATAAAGTCAGCAACAATATGCACCAGTTCACAGGCTCAAAAATCTCCAGCTGGTCGGGTTCTGGTCAACTCAATGTGGGCTGCCTCACTCAGCCTCCACAGTGTGCCCATTGGTCACCTTGCCTTTAGATTATGGGCTCTCAACAAGCCTAGCCCCCCTTGTGCTAGGTCATGAACCTTAGACCAGTCAACCTGCTCTCATCTTCTCCTCTTTTTCCTGTAAACCAAGTCCACAGGTGTAAGTGGCCAAACTCAATCCATCTCTTTATTGCTGCATTTCTCCCACTTCCACTCAACAAGTAGATCCAGGTGGACACCTAGCAAGCACTTCAGCCTGCTCACAGGCTCCCTTTAACATTCAGCCTCAAAGAGGAGTTTTCTTCGTGGTTCCAGATTTTTCCCAGCTTCTGACAAAGACTACTGGTTCCTGAGTATTCCAAAGCACTGGGTGGGGCGTATCTTTCCTTGCATAGCTTTCTTTGCAAGCGTGGCCTAAACCCATTTAAAGATCTAATTTTAATGGCTCCAAGCAGTGGGCTTACAAACTTTCTATTTTCACACTTCCCATATTTTCCCAGAAATCAGCTGAGTAAATAGTGTGGCTTTATCTGACCTCTGGCTAGACAAGAAAAACTACTATGAGGGAGAGGTCAAACAAACATCTATTCTCCATCTTATGATTTGTTTCTCTAGTACCCCACTCCCAAGGTACCATAATGTATTAGTCTAGGTACTTTAGAGAAACAAATCCACAGCAACTCATGTATAAGAGAGAGTTTTATATAAAGGTTAAGTGCACATCAAGAAAACATCCCAACCCAATGCTGCCCAAGCCCACAAGTCCAACATTAGCCCATTAACCCAACACAGTCCACAAAGTCCTCCTCCATCTCACAAAACACATACACAACGATGCCAAAGGCAGGAGGAAAACTGAGTCAGTGAATGTGTAAACATCTCAGCACTGGCAGGGGGCTCCACACGGGTGCTCCAGCACCCAGGGCTGCATCGGGGTAGGTCCATGCAGCTTCTCTTTACAGGAAGTCAGCCTTACAAGCTGAAGCAGGGAACTGATAAGGCAGCTGCACCCTGGTGCGACCATCACAAAGCAAGACACCCGAGAACTAGAAAGGTGAGGCTCACTGAGCCATTTATCCCTCCACCCTTCAATTAATCCCACATGTGTTTATTGGCCAGGTTGGCACAATAAACTAACTAACTCAACCCTCCTAGTAACTTGGAAGCTAAAGGGGGAGAAAATATAAGAACTGGACTAAAGAAAGTAAATAATAGAATAAAAAGAAAAAAAGAAAAATGAAGTCAGGTAAGCTAATGTTTTCTTTTGCCTTTCCTTATATTTTGATGCCTTTTCCACATTTTATATCCCAATCACTTCTAATCTCCAACTTGTTTGTTGATTTGCTTAGGCTGTTACAGTAGAATTTGGTTTTATTGAATTCTCAGCGTGAAAACAATCCTAGCTGAAAGCAAAATTGTGTGTAAAAGTATCACTTCCTTCTATACCAGTGATAGGAGCAACTTCATGAGTGAGTCTAATCCCTTCCCAGTGGGTGGGCCGTGGGAAGGAAATGATGACAGGGACAGCACACTCCATGTGGAATTGTTCACAGTGCCTAAGCATAACCACAGCTCCTGAACAGCAAAGGGTAAGAGAAAAATAGGGCACTACCACAGAAGAACTCATCCACTTAAGTTTTTATTCAGAGTTCCCTACTGTTTGGGACCCATATGCAATCTGGAGTGCTAACTAGTGCTGGAAATCCCATCTCCTGCCAGTACCTGAATGAACTTCATACTTCAAACACACAAGTTTCAAATAACTATGGATCCCTGAATGCAACATGCTAATCTCTCCCCTTGGAATATCCATTCCTGCTGTCCATATGTTGAAAATTTAGTCTTTCTCCAAAACCAAGCACAGAAGCTCCTTGACCTGCTTAAACCAAGTAAATAATTTATTTTACCACTGTCAAAGTGAGTGCTGCCTGCCTTCAATAGTTTTTATTAATCACTATGCATTGCAGCTGTCTGCTTGTTTTTGTGCCTCCTCCATCAGGATCTGACCTGTGGTAGTTATATAATCATTTGTCAATTTGAGGATTAAGAGTGAAGGGGTGGAGTCTAGTCTGTCAATCGGATCATAGCCAATGAGGTCTCTGTGTGGGCATGGCCTTTTCCTGAAAATTCTGGGAAATTCTGATTTTCCTCCGTGGAGGGAGAAGACACACTGTCTCTCAGTGCACTCCCTTAGAAATGCTCTACTGACAAGACAACAAGTCTGACTCCCTGCAAGTCATCTGTGAGGAGAAGCCATATGGACCCACCGTAATGCAGCCAGAACCATGGACCTGGAGAAGCCACACAAAGACCCCTGCCAGCTCTGAGGTGCTTACAAGACCACTGGATCCAAAGATTGTCTACCCACTGGCCTGGGGTCATTCTGCATTCAGCGTCATTGCATGTGTTCCATCAGTCTGAAGAGGATTTTATAGATTGGTATCAGTCATATAGGCTAATATCAGACTTACGGGCTTGGACTGGACTGGGTTGGATGCTTTCTTAATGTACTCTCTGTTATACACATATGAGTTTGTATGGATTTGTTTCTCTAGTCTATCCGGACTAACACAGGACCTTTTTGAAGATATGGTCCTCCGTCTCTTTAGGCTCTGTCTACAATTGCCTATAACAATTTCCAACACAGAGACATAGAATGGATATCTGTTGATGAAGCAAATGAATAATTGAATGCTGTCAAGCTGCTTTCTGATGCCCTGTACTGTAGAGAAAATGTTAAGTAGTAGTCAACTCCCCAACTCTATAAGAATAATTAAGCATAGCTTTTAAATAGGAGTGTAGAGTTTATAATATAGTTTTATACATCTTCATCTATTTAACCTTTGCAATAATTCTAGGCAAAAAAAAGAATTACTATAGGCATTTTATCATAGCAATTATTAATAGATATGAACATGAACCTAGCCTTAATGAAGACTGATTCTCATTCATTCCCACAGATTAATATTTGCTATGTCAAACCAACAGAACCATGCTAGTAGACTCTTCTTTCTACCTTATGTATGAGTAGCATACAGCAGTAGTTTAATTAAGGCTCCTTGGTTATAAGCAGCAGAAACTGACTGTGTTAAGCCAGGTTGACTAGAGAAACAAATACATTAACACTCATATGTGTGTAAGAGAAGGCATTATATCAAAGAGTGATTGTATATTGAGAACACTTACCAGCCCAGTGCAGATCAAGTCCATAGTAAGTCCAATATTAGGCCATATGTCAAATATTAGTCCATAAATTCTTCTTTGACTCCCACAGAACATGCAATGATGCTGAATGCAGGAAGATCACAGGCCAGTGAATGGAAAGTCACATGGATCCAATGGCAGTGGATGCATCTCCAGGGCTCTGCCTGTCATAAGTGTGGCTCCATGTGGCTCTTCAGCAGGAAGGTGAAGCAGAAAGAGAGAGATGGTGGCCCACCTCCTCTAATGGCAGAATTAAGAGACAGAGAAGCTGCCAGAATCCTCATGAGAAGGTGATGCCCACAAGGAGGGATCATCAGGATGTGACCTGATTGACAAGTTAGACCCCACCCCTTCATTCTTTTTTCAGGTTGGCATTAAATTGTGTAACTACCACATACCAACCCTTGTCAACTTGACACCTTTACACAACTCTTTAGCCATACATAATTTTTAAGCAAAACAATAATAAAATCATATCTATACCTAACAGGATAAAACTAAAATGCATACAATTCAATATGTGCCAACCTTATTTAAACATAATATTCTATAAGTTAACAAAACAACAATATTCTATGACTAACAATTGCAGTTCAGTAAACACCTACACCTTAATCCTATAATCCTACATTCCTGCCACCCTACTCCCCCCGCCCCCCCCATGAAAGTTGGTAAACCAGTCACTTCATACCTTTAATCCACCCAATTTTGGGTATACAATTTCTATACTGCCCATGTATATAAACCCAGTTCTTTGAGGAGACAAGCATGTTCTTTAATATGAAGAACCTTCATTCCAGTTGGAACTTTGTGAGTCCTTATCCATAAGCAAAGTCAAAACAGGACAGGTCATCTATAAGTCAGTATTAATATGCACCAATTCACAGGCTCAAAAATCTTATCTTTATCTGGTTGGGTTCTGGTCAACTCAGTGTGGGGAGCCTTGTTTAGCCTTACCAGGGTGCCCTCAGGCTGCCCCCCCTTTCAATCATGGGCCCATCACAAATTCTCAACAACCCAAGCCACCTTGGGCTAGGTCATGAACTTCAGACTAGCCAACCCTCTTATCTTCTCTTCTAGTTTTTGTGAACTAGGTCCACGGGTATCAGTGGCCAGACTCAAGCCATCTCTCTATTGCTGCGTTTCTCCCACTTCCACTCAACAAGTGGATTCAGGTGGTCATGTAGTAAACATTTCAGGTTGCCCGAAGGCTCCCTTTAACATTCAGTCCTAGAGAGGAGAGTCCCTTCATGGCCCCAAATTTTTCCAGCTTCAGGCACAAACCACTAGTTTGAAATTCAAAAACCCAAAGGGTTCCTCTTTTTTTCTTTTCTCTCTAGTCTGTCAACAGCCCCCCAGGCAAGTCTCTTCTAATGTAAATGTCCTGAGTACTCCAAAGCACTGGGTGAGGCTTATCTTTTCAGACCCTTCTTTGCAGGTGTATCCTAATCCATTTAAAGATTCAAATTGATGGCTGAAGGCAAGTAAGCTTACAAACTATACTTTCCAATAATCATTTCTATCAATCATTATATCAATAGCAATAAGCATAAGAAACAGTATAAACCTAGGAGAGCCAGATCCTAAACTCAATTCTTAAAATAATCAAGTTCAGTCCTTATCTATCTTATCTTAATCCTTATCTAAACTATTCCATGATATAAAATAGGACCTTAGATCTCTTACTGCATCAAGCCAGGGCCAGATTTTATTTTCTTTTATAAAAATCATTTTATTGGGGGCTCTTACAGCTCTTATAACATTACATACATCGGTTGTATTAAGCATATTTGTACATATGTTGTCATCATCATTTCCAAAACATTTTCGACTTAAGCCCTTGGTATAAGCTCCTCTTTTTTCCCCTCCCTCCCACACCCTCCCATCTTCATGAATCCTTGATCAATTATACATTGTTATGGCTATTTCATATCTTACACTATCCATTGTCTCCCTTCACCTACATTTCTGTTATTCATCCCCTTTGGGGGAGCTATATATCCAACCTTGTGATGGGTTCCCCCTTTCTCACCCTTTTCCCTCCCTGACCATCCCTCATGATATCACTACTCTCATGAGTGTTCCTAAGGGGTTTATCTTTCCTGAATTCCATGTATTGAGAGCTCTCATCTGTACCAATGTGTGTTCTCTGGTATAACCAGATTTGTAAGTTAGAACTGGGTCATGGTAGTGGGGGGAAGTATTCAGGAACTAGAGGAATAATGTGTGATTCATTGGTGCTATACTACACTTTGGTTAAATTATCTCTTCCTTACACCACTTCTGGGGGTGGATATCCAATTATCTACAGATAGGCTTTGGATCTCCATTCCAACCCCTTTCTTTCACATTGATATAGTTTTTTGGTTTGAATCTTTTGATACCTGATGCCTGATCCCATCGACACCTCATGATCACACAAGCTGGTGTGCTTCTTCCATGTGGGTTTATTTGCTTTCCTGATAGATGGCCACTTGTTTGATTTCAAACCTTTAAGACCCCAGACTCTATATCTTTTGATAGCCAGACACCATCTGCTGTCTGTACCACATTTGCATAGGCAACCATTTTGTCTTCAGTGATGGTGTCTGGAAGGTGAGTATCAAAGAGTGCCAAGTTATTAGAACAAAGCGTTCTTGTGTTAAGGGAGGCCTTGAATAGACCCAAAGTCCATCTGCTATCTTAATATTTAGCATATAAATATATGTATATTGGTCTCTATCCCTTTCATTATACATTAATATATTCACATATATACATACCTATAGTTATAAATCTATAAATAGCTTTTGTCTCCTATTTCTTTCCACTATTTTCTTTCACCTGCCTCCTATCCCACTATCATGTTCACCCTCTATTCAGCTCTCAGTATTTCCTCTCAGATACATTCAGGGCCGAGTTTTCTGTCAGTCATTTTGACCTTCTATCAGCCATTTTCACTACGTAGCATTGTCTCTGAGAAATTCAAGAGGTGATTTGGCCCCATGAGCTCAAAATATACATTAATCACTTTCATTTTCACCATTTCAAATAGGATTAACCAAAAACAATCATCAAAGAAAATAAAACTGGGGGAGCGGGGAAGGAGGGGAAAAATGAGGACCTAATGTCGGGGGTTTAAGTGGAGAGAAAATGTTTTGAGAAAGATGTACAAATGCGCTTTACACAATTGTTGTGTGTATGGATTGTAATAACAGTTTTATGAGCCCCTAATAAAATGTTTTTAAAAAAAAGAAGGGGAAAAAAAAAGAAAAGAAAACTTTAACTTCCCATGTTCTTTCCAGAAAACAACCTAGTAAGCTTCATGGCAGTATCTGACTCTAGCTAGCCAAAGAAGAAAAGCTACCATAAGGCATAGGTCAGACAAGCATCCATTCTCCATCTTCATGATTTCTTTTGCTAGTACCCCACTTCCAAGGTACCATAATGTGTTAGGTTAGGTTGACTAGAAAAATAAATACAGAGACACTCATATGTGCATAAGAGAGGGCTTTATACCAAAAAGTCATTGTATAATGAGAAAATATACCAGCCCAGTCCAGATCAAGTCCATAATAAATCCAATATTAGCCCATATGTCTGATACTAGTCCATAAATTCCTCTTTGATTGATGCAGCACATGCAATGATGCCAAATGCAGGAAGATCACAGATCAGTGGGTGGAAAGTCCTATAAATCCAATGGCAGTGGATGCATCTCCAGGGTTCTAGCTGCCATCAGTGTGGCTCCACATGGCTCTTCAACAGAAAGGTGAAGCAGAGAGAGGGAGGCCTACCTCCTCTGATGGCAGAATCAAGAGACAGGAAGCTCCCATAATCCTCACACCCACAAGGAGAAGAGATCAACAAGCTGTGACCTGATTGTAGAGCTAGACTCTACCCCTTCAGTTTTTTATTAGGTTGACATGAAATTGTGTAACTACCACACTGACTCAGATTCATTTAAGCAAGGGGGATTTGTTATAAAGTGTTGGCATTTCATAAAATCTAAAAGGAGTTAAAAACAAGCCACCAAGAGATATAATGATAAAGGAAATAACCAGAGCAACCACCTATGAGAACAAATAGACATAACCAAACTAATATTAGTGCCGTGAAGTCAATGCAGATGCACAGTGACCCTACAGAACAGTGCAGGATTGTCCCTGTGAGTTTCTGAGATTGTTTTTCTTTATGGGAGTAGAAAATTGCATCTTTCTCTGTCAGAGCAGGTAGTGGTTTCGAATGTATAACCACTACACCAAAACACCCACATTTGGATGAGCCAGTTCACTTGAGATGTTTCTTTCACCCCTAAGTTACTCTTTCAAGATTCAGTCTTCTACTGGATGTTATTACTATTGTTGGTTGGTGTTCTTGAGTGGGCTCAACCTCATGTCCATACTAAGTACAAAACACTGCCCACTGTTGGGTTTGAGCCCATTGCTGCAGCCCTCTCCTTGAGCGCCTTCCTCTCTTTCTCTCACCCTCTACTTTACCAAATATGATGTCCTTCTGCAGAGACTTGTCACTCCTGATAGCATGTCCAAAGTATATGAGATAAAATTATGCCATCTTTGCTTCTAAGCAGTATTCTGGCTGTACTTCTACCAAAACAAAGGTGTTTGTTCTTCAGACAGTTCTTAGGACAGTGGTTCTCAAACTTCCTAATGCTTCCTAGCCCTTTAAGACAGTTCCTCATGTTGTGGGAACCCCCAACCATAAAATTATTTTCATGACTACTTCATAACTAAACTTTTGCTACTGTTATGAATCATAATGTAAAGATCTGATATGCAGGATGTATTTTCATTGTTACAAAATGAGCATAATTAAAGCATAGTGATTAATCATAAAAAACAATATGTAATTATATATTGTGAAATATTGATTTCTAATGACAAATAAATGAAATTGAATCTTGAAGCATGGTGTAACACAGGTAACAGTCTTCATACCAGGTACTTGTATGTGGGCATGTCTACATGTGGGCAGACCTGCCTGGAGACCGAGAGGAGCTGTGTCTCGGTTCCTAAGATGACCAGACATGCGTGTTCTCTGATGGTCTTAGGCAATCCCTGTGAAAGGGTCATTCAACCCCCAGCAGGGTCACAACCCACAGGTTGAGAACCGCTGTGGATATTCAGTATTCTTCAGCAACACTATAATTCAAATGCATAAATTCTTCAGTCTTCATTATTCAGGTTTTCTTCAAGGAAACCCACACACAAAAAGGTGGGGGTTTTTTTTCAAAGCTGTGTATTAAAATTTTTTTTACAAAACAACCTTATCACCTTCAAAGTACTCTCCATTACACTTAAAACATTTGCAAAATCTGCCATTCCATTCCTGGAAATATTTTTCAAATCATGTCTTTGAATGGCTGACAACATCACCCTTTTTTTCCCCCTCACCTCTTCTATATCATCAAATCACTGTCCTTTCATGGCTCTCTTCATTTGGAAAAGGAAAAGAAGAGACATGGAGTGAAGTCAGGTGAGTCAGGTGTGTGGGGCAAGAAAGGCATACTGTTTTTTGCCAAAAACTGACACACTGAGATAGCTGCATGAGCAGGTGCATTGTGGTGGTGGCAAAACCAATCCCTGTCTGTCACACATCAGGTCTTTTTTGCCTCACACTATTACACTATCTTTTCAGACCTCTCAAGAGAAAACTTGATTGAACTGGTGGAATGAACTCCAAATGCATTATGAGTTGACATTTTCATCCATTCAGAAATTTGATGGATATCCAGGACAAGGTTTGTCATCAATAAACATTTCACCTTTTCAGAAATGAGAAAATCATTCTTACACTTGAGTTTTTCCCAAAGCGCTGTCCTTGTAAGCTGTGTTCAATATCACAACAGTTTCTGTGGCATTTTTACCAAGCAGGAAGCAAAATTTCACAGTCACATGCTGTTCTCTTAAATCACCCATCACAAAAAATGAGGTTCAAATACAAATGCTTTTACAAAAATGTCACTGTGACCAGAAAGAACCTTCCCAGATGACACCACTAGGTGTACTAACTCAGAGTGAGTTGCTCAATGTTCAGTTAGTGAGAAAAAGCATACTACAAAAGCTCCGCTCCACCCCGCACAATTCCGGTTTTTGGGGGGTACCGCTTACTGTATCATATCATTCAATAGTTCAATCTTGTCCAGCAGAATTGTACAATTGCTACCACAATCAGTTTCCAAACATTATTTTTCTACATGGACTCCTTGACATTGTCTCATTATCCGGTTTTTGCATGTATATAAGGCTACTGAATATACCATGGTTTGGGTCAAACCTGCCATAGGCTCCAAAGTCACATCTTTGCCTTTGAGCACTTTAAAGAGGGCTTTTGCAGCAGATGTGCCCAGTCCAATGCATTGCTTGATTTCTTGACTGTTACTTCCTTGGAAATTCACTATGGATCCAAGTATTAGATGTGCCTACCTTCACATTATCCCTACTCATCTATTGGTTTTTCATATTGCATTGCTTTACTTGCTGTGCTGATGTTAGTTATGCCACTGACATTTCAAATAACAGTAGAGGTTACCCATGGTGACCACCATCAGGGTCAGCCAGCAGGGAGGTGAAGGCAGAAGGAGGCCGGGGTAGGTGGGGGGGCAGTTCCCAGGGCCTTCCTTGTGAGAAGGCCACGCCCATAAGGAAGCACCATCAAGCTGATTGACATTTTCATAAATCTTCAAGATAACATGAAAATTATGTAACCTCCAGGCTAAAATATATTAAGAAGAAAGGCCTAAAAATCTCTGTATGAAAATCCTATGTATGGATCACAATCAATGAAAATTCTCTGAAAACCCTATGTACAGATCATAATTGTTGGAGTTCATTGTACATGGGGTTTCCATGAATCAAGGGTACCTAAATACAACAACATATATTATGCTTATAAATAGCTATTGATACTTTTTTAATCATTAAAATAACCCATGATAACCATGTTCTAGGGAAAAAATCAGAAATTTGCTATTTGAAGACATGTGTTACATATATAATTAATCATCAATAATTTGGATAATCTCCAAAATAAATTTTCAAACTTTATCAGGGGTTAAAAAGGCTAGTATTAATATAACTATTATATAAATTTAAGCACCAACCCTCAAAATAAATAAGGAAGAAATTGAAAAATTCTACCAACTTCTTCAGTCCAAAATTGACCAAATATGCACTCAAGATTGATAAGTACTTAACTGATATAAAA
The DNA here is from genome assembly GCF_000313985.2 of Echinops telfairi. Lineage (NCBI taxonomy): Eukaryota > Metazoa > Chordata > Mammalia > Afrosoricida > Tenrecidae > Echinops > Echinops telfairi. The sequence continues at coordinate 10,863,109 of NW_022103906.1, forward strand.
AAAAGATTGATAAGTACTGGTGATCGAATGTGAAAGTCAGAAACAGGAAAAATCAGTAGCTGAAAATGATCTTGGTGAAGAAATGAAGCAGAAAATCACATGATAAACTTTTCCAAGACCAAGGATTTAAAAAACTGTGAATACTCTTTTCTCCAAAACATAAAGAGAAACTGTACATATGGTCTTCGCCAGATGGAATACACAGGAATCAAGATGACTATATTTGAAAAGAGGACAAAGAAGATCAAGATCATCAGCTAAAACAATGCCAAGGTCAAGTGTGAAACAGGCCATCAACTGCTCATATGCAAGTTCAGATTGAAACAGAAGAAAATTAAAACAAATTCACGAGAACCCAAACACAACCTTGAGTAAATCACACCTGAGTTGAGAGACAATCTCAAGAACAGATTTGACCCAAAAAGCATTATGATGGAAGACAAGACAGGCTATGACATGATATCAACAACATCATACATGAAGAAAGCAAAGGGTCATTAAAAAATTGGGAAAGAAAAAACACATCAAAGTGGATATCAGAAGATACTCTAAAAACTGCTCTTTAATATAGAGTAGCTAAAGCAAAAGGAAGCAATTACCAAGTTAAAGAACTGAACAGAACGTTTCAAAGGGCAACTCAAGAAGACAAAGTAAAACATTAAAATGAAATGTGAAAAATACCTGGAGTTAGAAAATCAAAGTGAAAGAACATGCTCAGCATAAGTTAGCCTGAAGGGGGACGGGAGGGGGGCGTGTGAAGGAATAAATATCCCTTGAGTTGAAATATTAAAAGAGTCTATGGGTAAAATATTAATTGATGCAGAAGCATCAAAAGAAGATGGAAGGAATCTACAGTCACTGTATACTGCTAAAGAATTGCTAAACATCCATTCATTTCAAGAAGTGGTATATGATCAAGAACCATTGTATTGAAGGAAGAAGTCCAAACTACAATGAAGGCAGTAGCCAAAAAACAGAGCTCGAGGAATTGACAAAATACTATTTTAAATGTTTCAAAACACTGACGTGTTGGAAACACACTCTAGAGTGTGTTTCTAGTCTATGCCAAGAAACATGGACAACAGCTACCTGGGCAACCAACAAGAAGAGATTATATATGTGCCAATTTCCAAGAAATGTCACCCAACAGAATGTGGAAATTATCAAACAATATAATTAATGTCGTATACAAGTAAAATCTTGCTGAAAATAATTTTAAACTGGTTGCAGCAGTATATTAATAGGGAGCTTCCATAAATTCAAACAGGACTGAGAAAAAGATTTGTTATATATCATTGCTAACATCAGATATGTCTCAGCTAAAATCAGAGAACTAGAAAGATGATTGCATGTGTTTTATTGACTGTGCTGAGACATTCAATTGTGTGGGTCATAACAAACTGTGGATAACACTGAGAATAGTGAGAATTCCAGAACACTTCATTGTACTCATGTAGAACCTTTACATGGAATGAAAGCAGTCATTTGAACAAAACAAGGAGATGCTACAGAGAAAAATCCAGCAAAGATGTGTGTAAGGGTTGTATCCTTTTACTACTTGTATTCTATCTGTGTGCTGAAAAAATAATCTAAAAGCCTGGAGTACATGAAGAACAATTCAGCATCAGGATCGGAGGAAGGCTCATTAACCTGGAGGAAGGCAAACGACACAACCTGGCTGACTGAAAATCAAGAAAATGCTAAGCACTATTGGTTAAGATTAAATACTATTGCCTTCAGTATGGATTACAGTGCAATATAAAGAGAACAAGGGAAAAATGTTTTTAGAAAGAAAAAAAGGATCCTTACAATTGGACCTATAACCCATGTCATGATAAATCAAGAACAGATTGAAGTTGACAATAATTTCAGTTTACTTGAATCCACAATCAATGCTCATGGAAGCAATAGTCAAGAAATCAAACACTATTGCACTGGGCGAATCTGCTACACAAGACTCTTTCAAAGTGCTGAAAAGCAAAGATGTCACTTTGTGGAATAAAGTACTCCTGACCAAAGTCGTGGTATTTTCAATCACCTCCAATGTATGTGAAAGGTGGACATAGAATAAGGAAGACCAGAGAAGAACTGTGCATTTGAATAACAGTATTGTTGAAGAATATTGACTGTACCAAGAAATGCCAGAAAAACCAACAAATCTGTCATGGAAGAAATACAGCTAGAATGCTCCTTAGAAATGAGGGTGTGGATACCTACTTCACAAGCTTTGGACGTGTTACTAAGAGGAACCTTAACAGATGGCCAGTGCAAACAGAGGAAGACCTTTGACCAGATGGAGTGTCATTGTGGCTGCAATGGTGGGCTCAGACATAACCATTGCAAGCAGGGTGAAGTGCCCGCAGTGTTTGTTTCATTGAGTAGGAGCCAGCACTATGGCACCTAGCAACAGCAGCAATGTCCTCCCACTGCATGGCATGGTTATCAATTTGGGGGACTACTTTCTGTAAAAGTATTTCTTAATTTTATAATATTTAAGCCTGCTTAATGATGTTTGCAGTGACTATAAATAAAAAGGTGTTGGGATATATCAGGGTGTTGCATAAAGTTAGTTTGAGAGAATAATCCTCAAGTAAAATTTTTAATAAAACACCTTTGAATATTTTACATTGGCACTTACCTGTAAAAGTCAGAAATATGTGGTAATTGATGGAAAGACCAAATAAAATTAGAGATGAATGGAAAGACCAAATAAAATTAGAACAATAACATTGCATGGCACTAAAATGTCTTATGGAATTTATTCAGAGTTTACAAAATGGATAACTTAGTCCCATCTGATTTGGAAATTTTACCATTTACAGATTAGATTGTAGTGATTATTCAGGTGTAATGAACAGAGCAAGAGGAAGCTAAGATCACTCTTTCTAACAAGATCCACTATGCTGCTTCTAAGCTTTTGCTTTCAATTGAATATATGTTTTGTGTTATTTTTCAATCAGATGAATTCATTTATTATTCTATGTTTAAGAATTGTACCTTCTGACTCAGCTTTCTTATTTTTGAAATCAATTTTATATACAATTCTTCCAAAACCCAAGTTCATTCTTGGAGTGCTCTATTAAGCTTCTGTTCTCTAAGAAGACAATACAGCAGAGTGGTTAAAAACAATAAACATTGGAGCACAGATTTCTGGCCTTGGTTTGTTTCTTGCCTCTTCTGGGTAGATGCCCAGTAGGGGGATTGCTGGGTCATATGGTAGCTCATTTTTCATCTGTTTTAGATATTGCCAAATTGATTTCCATAGTGGTTGTACATACCTACAGGTCCACCAGCAATGGACGAGAGTTCCTTTCTCACGACAGCCCCTGCAACACTTGTTGCTTTCTAATTTTTTGAATTGGGCTATCTTTGAGGGTGTCAGGTGGTATCTCATTGTTGTTCTAATTTGCATTTCTCTTATGGCTAATGATAGTGAACATTTTCTCATATGTTTATTGGCCATTCAGATTTCTGCCCCTGTGAAACTTCTGTTCAGGTCCTTTGCCCATCTCCTCAGTGGGCAATTAGTTTTTTTCTTTTGGAAACTAGAGGAGTATTGTAGATTTTAGTAATAAGGCCTTTCTCTGATGTGTCATTGCTGAAGATGTTTTCCCAGTCCGTGGGCTCTCTTATTACTCTCTTGGTGAATTCTTTCAGTGTACACGGGTGTTTTATCTTCAGTATATCCCACTTGTCAATTTGTGACTCATCTGTATTTGTGTCCTTTTCTAGTTCTGATAGCCTATGTATTCCCTGCACCAAAGTTCTCATGTTGGCCCAATTCCCTCATTGATGGCCCTAATAATTTGGGATTTTACCTTGAGGTCTGTGATCCACCTTGAGTTTATTCTTGTTCATAGATTGAGATAAGGGTTTTGCTTCATTTTTCTGCAGGCAGACCCCACCACACCGAGGCAAAACACTAAGGACGTACAACAGAACAGCAAGGGGAGCAGAGCAAGGAAGTCCTGAGGGAATACCAAAAATAGACTTTGGGGCCAGAGTATGACACCCCATCAGACTTGAGCAGGAAACACTCCTAAAGGTCAACTAACAGACCTTGAACTACTTATAGTCTTTTCTTTTCTTTTTGTCATTAGCTTGTTGTTGTTGTTGTTTTCTTTTCTTTTCTTTTGTTGCTTTGCTTTGCTCTGTCTTGTTTTTGTGCATATTATTATCTCTGCAGGTCTAGCTAGATAAGATAGGAGGGATAAACAATCTGGAGGAGAAAACAATGGGACGGACAGTTCCGGGGGAACATGGGAGAGGGAGAGGAAGAGGTGGGGGAAAGAAAATAGTGTTAACAAACTCAGGGATAAGAGAACAACAAGTGATCCAAAATTGGTGGCAAGGAGGATGTAAGAAACCTGGTAGGGCTTGATCCAGGGCAATCTAAGTGAGAGGAATTACTGAAACCCAAATGAAGGCTGAGCGTGATAGTGGGACAAGAGGAAAGTAAAAGGAAATAGAGGAAAGAATTAGGAGGCACAGGGCACTTATAGAGGTTTAAATATAGGCATGTACATATGTAAATATATTTATACATGATGATGGGGAAATAGATCTATGTGCATATATTTATAGGTTTATTATTAAGGTAGCAGATGGACATTGGGCCTCCACTTAAGTACTCCCTCAATGCAAGAAGAAAAAGCAGGTGCATAAGTAAATGTGGTGAAAAAAGCTGATGGTGCCTGGCTATCAAAAGATATAGTTTCTGGGGTCTTAAAGGCTTGAAGGTAAACAAGCAGCCATCTAGTTCAGAAGCAACAAAGCCCACATGGAAGAAGCACACCTGCCTGTGTGATCATGAGGTGCCAATGGGATCAGGTATCAGGCATCAAAGAACAAAAAATCATATCATTGTTAATGAGGGGCAGTGCATAGTGGGGACCCACAGCCCATGTGTAGGCAACTGTACATCCCCTTACAGAAGGGTTGTGTGGATGAGACAAGTCAGTCAAGGTGCAGGGTAGCAATGATTAAACACACAACTTTCCTCTAGTTCTTAAATGCTTCCTTCCTCCCTCACCCCCACCCCTATCATGATCCCAATTCTACCTTATAAATCTGGGTAGACCAGAGGATGTATACCAGTACAGATAGGAAATGGAAACACAGAGAATCCAGGACAGATGGACCAGTGTTGAGAGTGGTGATACCAGGATGGTGGCGGGAAGGTGAGGTAGAAAGGGGGAACAGATCACAAGGAGCTACATATAACCCCCTCCCTGGGAGACGGATAACAGAAAAGTGGGTAAAGAGAGACATTGGACCATGTAAGACATGACAAAATAATAATAGTTCATAAATTATCAAGTGGGGGGCACACGGGGAAGGAGAGGGGAGAAATGAGGAGCTGAAACCAAAGGTTCAAGTCCATAGAAAATGTTTTGAGAATGACGATGACAGTAATTGTACAAATGTGCTTGACACATGGATGGATGGATGGATTGTGATAAGAGTTGTATGAGCCCCCAATAAAATGATTTTTTTTAATGCAAGACCTCAAAAAATTAGTTTATGACTCAGAATTGTTCCTCTCCACAGAAATCTTTAGTAAAAGGCGAAAGATTTATGCAATCTGAAGAGAAACCAGAGTATAAAATGATTTTTTTTTAAAGTAAGTAAGTAAACCTAAAACTAGGCTTTGAAATCTGCAGATTTGTTCCTGGTTGCCATTACTGTGTTGTGCAACTTTGTCAATAGATATGATCTTTCTAAGCCACTAGCTGCTGGTTTTTGTAGGGTTTTTTATGCCATCTAATTTAGTTCTCTTTTTCCTGGGATATTTTTTTTAAAAATCATATTAGGGGCTCATACAACTCTTATCACAATACTTACATACATCAATTGTGTAAAGCACATTTGTACATTCATTGCCCTCATCATTCTCAAAACATTTGCTCTCCACTTAAACCCCCGGCATTATGTCCTCATTTTTCCCCTCCCTCCCCGTTCCTCCCCCCTCATGAGCCCTTGATAATTTATAAATTATAATTGTGTCATCTCTTGCCCTGTCCAATGTCTCCCTTCACCCACTTTTCTGTTGTCTGTCCCCCAGGGAGGAGGTCACATAAAGATCCTTGTAATTGGTTCCCTCTTTCCAACCCACTCTTCCTCTACTAATAAGAATGTCCATGTAATAGATTTTCTTAGCATTAGATGTGAGAATGCATATATTCACTTAACAGGGCGCTTGGTGTTTATTGTACTTGCTACACAGTAATCAATTGTGATCTTAAATATTAATGTGCCATACATTTTCATATTTTTCTGGATATGTAATAATGACTACCTTTCTTAAGGTATTCTTGGGCTAGATGCTTCCCTAGAAAATTTTAAATGTCATCTCATCATTTTAAATGTCTGCAAAAAACAAACTCACTGCCATCAAGTCAGTGCCAAATCATAGACTGGCCCCTGTGAATTTCTGAGACTTTACTTCCTTACAGGAGTAGAAAGCCCTGTCTTTCTCCCTTGGAGCATCTGGTGGCTTAGAACTGCTGACCTTTTAATTAGCAGCCCAAAGGATAGTCACTATGCCACTGGGGCTCCTAAGTCCCTGCAAAGTTTATATTATTTTTCAGTTTACTAAATGAAACAATATTGTGCCGCTTTAAAAGTAGAGTTTCCAGAGTTTGACAGATTTCCATTTCATCACTGGTGCTATGATTTACTAATTGTGGGCCCTGGCACAAGTTGTTTAGTCTCTCTGAGTCTTCATTTTTCACCTGAAAAAATTGATTATACTGGAATCAAGTTTATATGGCTTCTGCGGGAACTGAAGGTGGTCTGCATATGTAGATTACCAGGCACAGTTCCTAGAACACAGTAAGTGTGAACAAACTTCAGCAAAGTTTATTATTTTAGCAAGGAAGCTGACACTCAGGAGGTAATAAGTAATTTGCCAAATGTAATAAGAGTTGATAAGTGTCAAAGCAATGATTCAAAAGCTGGTAAAACTCGAAAGTGTCTTCCCTCCAGCACACTATAAGCTGAAGTACGTAAACTTGATCCCTTTCATTTTAAATACTGCAAAGCTATTTCACTTGCACTTTACTGTGGGATATGTTAGCTAATAGATTGTGGTCATCAAGTATCCATCTTTACTGCAATTTATCAGCTGTGTTTTATTCTCCTAAGTGTGCTTACGGATACCTTACAGAGTCATCTATCTTAACTCCAGTCCTTTGCAATAAGATGCTGAAGAAGACACAACGAGTATTCTAGCGATGGAGATAATATACATGAGGCCAAGAATTAGCTGACCTCACAAAGCCCAGTACCTTCATAAAAGTTATATGGACATGATGTGAAAAGTGAGGGCACCTCTACTTATTAAGAGATACATTATCTTCCAAATGGGACCTTCTGCCAATGACTGTTTTTACAAATTGATTAGTTAAAATGAAGGTAGGTCAATGTTGGACACATTCATATTATCATTAGTTATTGATTTTAAACTTATGTATATTTGTAAGCAGGCTGTGTACTCAACATCTAGGTGTTCTGAAATGTGAACTCAAGGTTAAAAGCAATTTTCCCTAATAACGTTAGGAGAAAGGCTTTTCATAAATAAGTCCAATAATCTGTAAAAAGGATCACCTGCCCTAAGTGATCATTTGTAGTCACTGGAAGATGTTGCATAAGCATAAAGCTCATTGTACTTAGTATGAAGACTAGTAAGGTATAAGGCGGTGAAGAGTTAGACTAATTTATGCACCAGCCACAATGCTAGAATCTTTCATATATTATTGTCATTTATAATGTTTCTATAACATATCCGCACTTTGGAAAGGGCCTTTTGGCTAAGATCACGTGTGGGAAGTCATCTACTTCCTAAAACCTAAAGTGAAAAAACTGAAGTGTAAGGAAATGACATAAGTTGTCCAAGAGCACAGAAGTGAAAATTGGAATCAAAGTATAACTCTAACTCCCATAATATTTCAATAGAAACTTAAGAATTTTCAATGCTTCCAGTACTTTTCCGTGAAAGAGATGTTCTAGGTAGTGGATTCTAGCTCCCCTACAAGGCAAATCTCTATAGTAAGAGTGAAGTTTTCAAGCTCTTGTACCATAGAAGAAGTTGCTAGTCCTTAAGGTCATTGATGGCTCAGAGTCTTTGCACATCAATCAAATTTTTGCTTCAGTGTTATATGTATTTTTCAGAAGCAGACACCAATACCTACACTATTGTGATTCATTAATAAATGATCATGCTAGTTTATTCGCTACTCTATTGCTAACTTGATCATCACGTGTCACTCTCTTGACTCTGTAGGTACCTGAGGTCATTAGTTTATTGTGCCAATCTTGCCAATAAATACATGACGGGTTAATTGAAGGGCGGAGGGATAAATGACTTGGTGAGCCTCGCCTTTCGAGTTCTTGGGTCTCTTGCTTTCTGATGGCCGCAACAGGGTGCAGCTGCCTTAGCTAGTTCCCTGCTTCAGCTGGCAAGGCTCACTTCCTGCAAGACATCCCCAAAGAAAAGCTGCATGGACCTACCCTGATGCAGCCCCAGGTGCTGGAGCAGCCGTGTAGAGACCCCTGCCAGCACTGAGTTGCTTACACATTCACTGATTTGCCTTTCCTCCTGCAGTCAGCATCATTGCGTGTGTTTTGTGAGATGGAGGAGGACTTTGCGGATTGGTGTCAGACATATGGGTTAATGTTGGACTTGTGGGCTTGGGCAGCACTGGGTTGGGATGTTTTCTTGTTGTGCACTTAGGCTTTATATAAAACTCTCTCTTATACATAAGTTTCTGTGGATTTGTTTCTCAAAAGTACCCAGACTAACGCAGTACCCAAACAAAGTGGTCTTTCTAGACTCTGAAAGATGTGTATGACACCTCTCTGTCATCACTCAGCAGCACTTTTCAATTCCTACAACTAAGCAATCCCAAGAAGCTTAATTTAAACTGCTTTGGAGACCATAGAACTGAGCAAAGAAGTCACACTCAGGCTAATAAGAGGGCCAGTGCTGCTGAGAGAGTGAGACAGTGGCAGGCTTCCTGGCCCAGGGAGCAGCGGCCAAGGGACCACATGGCCGAGAGGCTGAAGACTAGAGAGTCTTGGTTGCTGGCTGAGGAAAGTGTTGCTCGGGTGTTGCCATAACTTAATGTTTTCTGATCCTGGCTTGTGATAACCTATTAACGTCTCAAGAAAATTCCCTTGTTTGTGAGTATGGTCTATGAGCTCTGTGTGGTCATGAAAATGAATTATGAAACACAGCAGAGACGTTCAATGTTGTGGGAGGAATGGTTGGTATCAGAATAGGGTAAAAGAAGGATAGAGGTGGACGTATGTCTGAGCTTTGCCTTATGGCGATCGGCCGTGGGTTGGTGTGGAAATGGATTCTCATTCTCACTGTGTAGCCAGAGGAAGTCAGGTATGGCCTCTGCTGTTTGTGCAAAGGGCCTTATAGTTATTGCGGGTGGGAGCAAGAGGTTCAGCTCCTCACTCTCTCTGTTCATAGTGCCTTTGCACCATGACATGCCCATATCACAAAGCTCTTAGCATTTCTGCATTCTCTCCACCCTTCAGAGATTATTCATGTTTGTATTATATAGCATGTCCAGGATTTTTAGTTGTACTTAGAAAGAGGAGGAAGAGCACTGGTGGCAAGGTGGTTGGTTACTCGTTGGGCTGCTAACTGCAAGGTCAGCAGTTTGAAACCACCAGCCACTACGCAGGAGAAAAATGGGGCTTTCTACTACAGTAAAGCGTTGCAATCTCAGAAACTCATAAGGGCAGTCATAACCTGTCCTAAAGGGTCACTGTGAGTGAGGTAGTTAGTTTATTGTGGCAACCTGGCTGATAAACACATGTGGGGTTAATTGAAGGGCGGAGGGATAAATGGCTCTGTAAGCCTCGCCTTTCTAGTTCTCTGATCTCTTACTTTGTGATGATCTCACCAGGGTGCAGCTGCCTTAGAAGTTCCCTACTTCAGCTTGCAAGGCTGACTTCCTGCAAGACATCCCCAAGGAAGAGCCACATGGATCTACCCCTATGCAGCCCTGGGTGCTGGAGCAGCCGTGTGGAGACCCCTGCCAGTGCTGAGTTGCTTACACGTTCACTGATTTGGCTTTATTCCTGCAGTCGGCATCATAGTGTGTGTTTTGTGAGATGGAGGAGGACTTTGTGAATTGGTGTTGGACATATGCGTTAATGGGTTAATGTTGGACTTGTGGGCTTGGGCAGCACTGGGTTGGGATGTTTTCTTGATGTACACTTAACCTTTATATAAAACTCTCTCTTCTACATGAGTTTCTGTGGATTTGTTTCTCTAAAGTGCCCAGACTAACACAATGAGTCAGCATCAATTCGATGGCAGTGAGTAAGCGGAGGAATAGAGGGAAGTATTTTACTTCATGTCCCAGAAATTCCATGTCAAACTAAAAGTCAGACTACTACTTGACCAGGATTGAAAGGTAAGTCAAATTTAGTCTGACCTACCAAAAAAAAATTTCCGCATTGGTCCTCCCTGTACTATCTACATTATAAGCCTGCAATATCACATCAAAACCACATACCACAACCACCTAGTTCCTGGAAACATGTAGGACTGGGAATTGAATAAGAAAATCATCATTCATCTCTGGATTTAATTCTGGTCTTTCCAACTGCCAGGATAAGCCACATGCTGTGCTATATTCCTGGCTAGTAACCAGCAGAGAGGAAATGAACACAGTTATGAATTATCCTGTAGATGTTCTTCAATTGGAAAATCCAAGTGTTATTTAAAGTAATTTCTTTGCCAAAATAATCATTTCTCATCACTGATATTTCATTCTGAAAATAACCTTAAAAGTCATCTTGTTTATACTGCATGGACACGTTTATGTTAGTTACTAAACCTGTTTTTAACCTGCAAAGGTTAATTTTTAATCACCACTGCCTTACAATGATCAACGTCAGCTATTTTAAAAATGCACTTTCCTTTCTGAATGCAGTGAAAGTAGAAAAGCAGTTACTTCCAAGTCCTACTTGGATAGCAATGTCTTTTTACATATACCAAATAATAGCTTAGCATAAAATTAAAGCAAATTCCTACATTCTGCTGAAAAAATGTGTTTTAAATAGAACGGAATGCTAAATTCTGGTATATGCAATAAAAGAAACATTTCAGTGAATGAAAAAAATGTTAAATCATAAGCTTAACATAAAACCAGAATTTTGTATTTACTCTTAAATATCTTTTGCACATTCTAGTTCGTTTTCCACAAGCTCCTGAGATATGTTATTTTTGTGATTAAATTTTGTTACTGTGCAAAACACTGACCAATTACTTGAGAGACATCCAAACCCTCCCTCCCCCCTTTTTTTTCTTTCTTATATTCGGGAATGGATTTGAGGGTCACACTAAATCCTAGCTCCACTCTAAGAACAATTAGCTCTTACAACATGGCGCTACCCAATACTCACCCTCCTGAAGGAAACATGGAAGATCTGGGTGCTACAGCAAGGTTTGGTGAAGAAACCAGATGGTGCCTGGCTATCAGTAAAAATCATGTCTGGGGTCATAAAGGCTCATTTTCAAACAAGCACCCATTTAAGTGGACATCAATTAAGCCTACCTGGAAGAAGCACACCAGCCTGTGTGATCCAAGGATTTCAAATAAAATAATCCAAATCTGAATGAAGGGATGGTATCAGAGTTTAAATTGTGAAGTTCTGATTTTCAGAAGGCTATGGATGCGAGTGAAAGGCCAAAATATATTTGCAGGATCTATACATAGAAGAAACCCCTGGTAGTTTCCCTCGGGTCCCAGCTGAGAGATGGGTAGAGCCTGGTTATCAGACAGAGATTATAGAGATGATTATAGTAGATTAAAATGGAAACTATTACTTGAATGGTTAAAATCCTATTATTTGATCTCCCTTGACACATTTGGAATTTGCTCTGGATTTGAATATCTACTTTCTTTCAAGCTAGGGTTTATGGCTGCTGTGTTTTGTTATGTTGGTAGCCTTCTTGACTATCTGTTATGTATATGTCTATGGTTTGGGATATACAAAACGCAGGTAACCAGAGTCACTGTCCCTGCGGGGACAGCAGGGGAGGCTGGGGAAGCTAATAACAAGGAGGACAAGAAGGAAGAACACATTTTAAAACTGACCGTGGTCGTGATTTACAGCATTTCTTGATATGACTGAACTATTGCATTGTTTGATGTGTGGATTATGTCCTAATAAGAAAGTTTAAAATAAATTGTCTTCCTCCCCCTAAAATACCCTTACTACTCACTGCCTTTCCTACTCTCACCTCAACTAAGTTTGCCAGTCCATCTGCCAACTGTCCCTTAAACTCCTCTTCCCATCCTCTTTCTTTATTCTCGTCACCTTGCATGCATTTATTCACATGTGCATGTAGAGCATCCACTATGCTAAACTGGATCAAAATGACTAAGGTGGAAGCCTAGAACTTTATGCATTTGTTCATGCTCCTTTGTTCATGTTCATGTTCTGGAATGTCCTTCCTCTCTTCATGACCTGCCCAAATTCCATCCATCTGATGGGCTCTATTTCTTCCATGAAAAAACCTGATCAGATTTCCTGTATGACTTCCATGCTTTAGGAAATTAGACTAGACACAAACAAATTCTTATGATGCTAAGATTGCAACTTGTTTTTAGAAGAGGATTCCTGTCCTACAGCAGGTGGAGCTTCCCAACTGAATTGTAAGAAACAGAGTGCCCACCAAGGCAAAACACTAAGGGGGTGCAACAGAACAGCAAGAGAACAGAGCACGAGGTGCCCAGGGAATGCTGAAGGTGGACTTCGGGGCCAGGGCATGGTGCCCAAACAGACTGGACTGGAAAACACTCCTAATGGTCAACAAACAGTTCTTGAACTAACTACAATCTTTTCTTTCTTGTTGTGTTTTGTCATTGGTTTGTTGTTGTTGTTGTTGTTTGGTTGTATATTGTTGCTTCGTTTTACTCTGTCTTGTTTATGTGCATGTTATTATCTCCGCAGATCTGTCTAAATAAGATAGGCTAGATGAAAAATCTGGAGGAGAAAACAGCGGGACCAACAGTGCCAGGGAGACATGGGAGAAGGAGAGGTGGGGGGAAAGGAAGTGGTGTTAACAAACCCAGGGACAAGGGAACAACAAGTGACCCAAATCAGTGGTGAGGTACGTGTGAATGAGGGGGAGAGTGCAGTGTGGAGACCCAAAGCCCATTTGTAGGCCATTGGACATCCCCTTACAGAAGGGTTTGGGGAGGAGACCAGCCAGTCAGGGTGCGACGTAGCAATGATGAAACATACAACTTCCCTCCAGTTCCTGAATGCTTCCTCCTCCCCCACTATCATGATCCCAATTCTACCTTAAAAATCTGGATAGACATCCTGGCACACTAGGCCTTGAGGACGATGACCCCAAATAGAGCAGCCAGTCCACAGAGAGGACCACATGGCCAGCCCCACTATGAGACGAGA
>NW_022103906.1:10878793-10889398 GCF_000313985.2 Echinops telfairi
TCATGAGGGAGGAGGGAACGGGGAGGGAGGGGGAAAAATGAGGAGCTGATGCCAGGGGCTTAGGTGGAGAGCAAATGTTTTGAGAATATTGAGGGCAATGAATATACAAATGTGCTTTACACAATTGAAGTATGTATGGATTGTGATAAAAGTTGTATGAGCCATGTGGCCTCCTCCCTGGGAGATGGACAGCGGAGAAGTGGGTGAGGGAGACGTGGGATGGGATAAGATATGATAAAATAAAAATAAATTATAAATTATTGGGGGTTTTGGGGGAGGGGGGAGGGAGGGGAAAAAATGAGTTGACACCAGGGGCTCAAGTGGAAAGTGGGCGTCATAAGAATGATGAAGTCAACATATGTACTAAAGTGCTGGACACAGATGACGTATGTACAGATTGTGATGAGTTGTATGAGCCCCTAATAAAATGATTATTTTAAAAAATGTAAAGATATGAATAAAAATGAGTGCAAAGAAGAAAAAAAAAGTTGTATGAGCCCCTAATAAAACGATTTTTTTGAAAAAAGAAAAAGAAACAGAGTGCCCTGCAGCTTGGCCTGCATCCCTAGGACTAGGGAAAGCAATGAATATTTATTGTGCACCTGCTAGGTCCCTCCAGTAAATTATCTCACCTAATTATTTAAGCAACCATAATAGTAGATCTTATTATTCTCATTTTATTTTTAGAAAAATAAAGATTAATAAAACATTTTTCTTACAACAGCAGTGAGGATGAAATTCATGTCGAGGAGAGGTAAACTCCAAGATACCTCCCTTGCTCCCTTTCCTGCATTTAAACAAAGGAACATAGACGTAGGGCCTCACCTCTCCTATGCTGGAGAACAGAGATGCTCCTGTCTCTGAGAAACACCCCTGGTCCCATGAGTGGTGTGAAATGACACACCTTAGTTCAAGTGTGTCTTTCCCATCTCATGGGTTAGCCATCCCCTTCCCTTCTGTATAGTGCTATCATCCTTCACCATCTTTTCTGAAGGGAGCCAAGGGGATAATTGCTTTGTGACATCTTTTATTTCTCTCCTTCATGACATCAAGTGGATTCATGATGACCCTATAGAGCAGGGTAGAACTGCCCTGTGGGTTCCAAGACTGTACACCTTTACCGAAGTAGAAAACCACAGCCTTCTCCCGCAGCGTCTCTGCGGTCCAAGTGGGGATGATTGTCCTCGATTGACCTAGGAACCCTTTGAGAAACAGCAATGATCTCAATCATCCAATGATCTAAGCTGAGTCTACCACATAGAAGGTAGTCAATAAATAGCCAATATTAATCAATGTAAAATAATTATTAATCTAATATGACAAAGTGAGTGAAAAAACTATCATTCTATTCAGTTTCAACCTGACTCCCCTAGTTTAAGTACACAGAAAGTAAAAGTTCTGTCCATACCTCTATGTACCTTCCCAGCAGCTAGAACAACTCTTTGTATTGAGGCTTAATATACTGTTATCCAATTGATATTCCACCAAATAAATTCTTCCTACTCATAGCGAGCCTGATTTCTATAAGAATCAAATGTGAAATACATTTTTCTGATTTTTATAAGGACAAATGCAATATACATTCCTCTCTGATAATATTCGTTTTTACTGAGGGCTTTAATCCCAAGAAGGTGGTAGACAGTAGAACCACTTCAGGTACTACAACAAGCCTTTCTGGGGGTCATACAGAGCAATAGTAGGGTAGTAGACTGCACACTGGGCTGCTAACTGCAAGCCCCCCATACACTCCACTCGAGGAAGGAGAAGCTTTCTACTCCAGTAAAGAGTAACAGCCTTGGAAATACTCCAGGGCAGTTCTACCCTATCCTATGGGGTTGCTGTGAGTTGGAATAGACTTGATGGCAGTGACTTTGGTTTGGGTTAGCTCTATTTGGACCTTTTGCCGAGGGCTTCAAACGGGTTCAGTAATGGCCAACAAAGTGAAACCAGAACAGGCCTATAAAATGTGGGTGAACTGAAATAAAAACTAGATGGGGAACATCATCGGTCAGCACTCTGCTAGAAACTTTAAACCCCCCATTACAAAAATAAAGGCAGTATCTGCATTGTATCGCAACCACGTGTCTTGATCAGCAGAGTCAGAACAACGGTGCCCCGTCATACCTCTGAATGTGTGACACCTGTCACCATCTTGGCAATAATCCAGTCGTTAGCATCAGGCTCCTGACGTGACTCACTATGCCTCTCCTGGGGCTCCTGCTCCACGGTTGGGGCCCGTTCTGCT
Source organism: Echinops telfairi (assembly GCF_000313985.2). Lineage (NCBI taxonomy): Eukaryota > Metazoa > Chordata > Mammalia > Afrosoricida > Tenrecidae > Echinops > Echinops telfairi. The sequence continues at coordinate 10,881,039 of NW_022103906.1, forward strand.
TATTGTCGCACATCAGGGAGTAGTCTCTTACTTGGAGTTCCCGTTTACTTGAACTCCTCGTGGGTTTCTGAGACTGCTTTCACTTCAGCCAAAAAGTAACCAATTCAAGTTGGTGAGAACTGCTTTCCAAGGCAGCAGCACACTTGCTCTACAGAGAACTCCGTCCTATTACAGATCCCATTCTTCCCCCAAATCTTTTAACTCAATTTTGAATCAATTAAATTGTTTAAAACCTGCTTTTCTCAGGAGTCAAATGAAAAGTTTGTAGAACACAAAGAGAACATTCTCTGCAACTCCAACACACTTGAGGAACTTTAGTGCATGTGCGCATGGGCATGCACGTGCACGCGCACACACACACACACACACACACACACACACACACACACACTCATCACTTAAATTCCTCTGTTGTCATCTCCAAGGCTAAACGTGGACCTGAATACAACTTGAACCCACAAGCAGTCTCACCCAGCCTTTCCCAGTACAGCCAGATAGAGTGGCAACACCAAAGGGTGTTAGGGGAAGGGACATAGTCCTCCCAACAGGCATTTCAAGTCAACTCAATAAGAACAAAATAATAAAAGTGTTTAATAGATCAATCATCTTTATTATATAATCTAAGTAAAGCACTCCCAAACAAAACAACGGTGTGTTCCTTATACAAATTCATCTTGAAGGTCAAGTCTTATCTCCCTCACCTCAGCTGTTTGCATTGAATCAACGCTGACCCATAATGACCCCTAGTGGGTTTCGGAGACCGTAACTGTTTATCGTAGCAGAAAGCCCTCTCTTTCTGCCACGGAGCTGCTAGTGGTTTCTAACTGCCGATCCCACAGATCACAGCCCAACACGTCACCGCTATGCCACCAGGGAGACTCCCACAAAAGCAAAGTGCTAGTGTTGGAGGAAGTTCAAGGCTAACGGCTCTGGTCAGACAGGGAAATATCTGAGTTCAAGACCTCGGAGCAGGGCAGTGTTGAATCATAGGTCTGGCAGCCAGGCAAGGTGAATGAACAAAATAAAACAGAAGAAAATAATTAGGAATCTCTTAGTGGAGTGTCCAGGGTGGAGAAAAATGAAAGTCCTCAGAACTGAGAAAGGCTGAGGACTGTAACTGTAGGACTTTAGAGGCTCATCCACTGGGACGCTGCAGACCCTGAGGCCAGAGCCAGGAGCTAAAGAGAAGCCCTTCATCCAGGTGACACTGAAAGAGGAAAACGTGATAGGAAATAAAAACATTGGAAACACCCTGCTAGAGGCGGAGAAATAACATGTTAGCATATTTTATTCTTATCTGGGAAACATTTCCTAGTCATGCTACTTTGTGGCACACAAAAAAGACCTCGATAAGCGTACTCATAAGAAAGAGAAACGGAAATGTATTTCTAGAAAAATAGTAAATGAAATTAAATGGGAATATAGAACTTTTCCTAGTTCTACATAAATCAAATAACAAATATTCTATGCAGAAAATCTTGTAATAACACATGGTATTTTTGTATGTTCTCTATCAATATTTTCTAGGAAAGTGTGTAATTTACTAGGGAATTCATTTTTTAAATCATTTTATTAGGGGCACATACAACTCTTATCACAATCCATACAAACATCAATTGTGTAAAGCGCATTTGTACATTCATTGCCCTTTTCATTCTCAAAACATTTGCTCAGGGAATTCGTTTTTATCAAATTGTCGGAAACAGTGTCGTTAAAACAGAAAATCATTTTCATTCCTTTGTTCCCAATAAAGAATATAGATTTAATAATAGCAGTAGCCTTCATAAATGAATGACTATTAAAATAAATGTTACCTCTATGTTCTGGATGTCTAAAATAGAGGGAACGTTTATTTTAAAATTCATTCATTCGTGGGAAGCTATGGCTATTAATCAATGTATGTTCTGTTTGGGAACAAAGGAAGAAGGACATCGTGCTTGGTCAAGGGGAGAAAGGGCATCAGTAAGATGGATCAACACAGTGGCTGCAACAATGGGCTCAAACATGAGAACAACTGTGAGACGCGCACGCCCGGCCAGTCCATAGAGTGCCTGCGAGTTGGAACCAGCTCCAAGTCACTGGACAACAAAGAGAACTGTCTTGCTTTGAGCTCTAGAGGGCACCAAAGCTCTGGTACATAACTAGATTCACACCAGTGGAAGGGGAAAAGTATGTCTCTGTACTCCTATTAAATATCTTCGAGTAATCTGAATAAAGGAAACGTGTACTGAGAACTTTTTCTCCTCAGCACACGCAACCTCAAAAAGCTAAATGACCTTGGTGTTCTCAATTCACTTACTCTGACCTGTAAATTGAGCTTCTATTTCTGGTATGTAACCTGTCAGCAATCAGATTAGACTAGGACTGTTAGACATCAATATGCAATCATCCCAAACTTCGTTGGCTATGGCCTTCACTTTTTTTTTTTTTTTGGCCTTCACTTTTATCACAAATTATTTCTAGCTCATAAGTTCCTACCACATGTCAAGGCATGACCCTGTGCTGTCATTCACTCCCAAAACTGTGCACAAGTAATCGGAGGTGTCTTGTAAGGGCCACAAGAAATTAAGCACTCAACTATTACTAGGAGAAAGTTTGGCAGTTCAAACCCACCCAGCAACACCTTGGAAGCCAGGCCTAATGAATCTGCTTCGGAAGGCCATGGCCTTGAAAACTCTGTGGGCAGATTCTAGCCTGCACACGAGTTGGAATTGACAACAGTAGCAATTTCAGAAACTGCGTTCTGAGAAGCCCAATTCAAGCTCTTGCACTCATTCATAGCGACAGTAGTACAGTGATGGGACTTCAACCTCATTGCTCCCTCCAAGCTGCTACATTTCCATCTCCACCCACATCCTCTGTATCACATAACTCATTAGGTCTTGGACCCTCAGGGGGCTTATCACCTCAGCTATCTCTTGCCAGTATTGCAAATTCCCTTGTCCCAATGTTCATTCCTTTCCTTTGAAAGGTTCGCTTTTATTTTACTAGAAAATTCTAGCCATCCCTCAGATTTCACGTGTTTCTATTGACTAGGTTTATATGATCAACCTTCAGTTTTGAGGAGGGAAGAATGCAACTGATAGTTGGTCCACCACAAAATCTGCTTGTTTTTCTCTCCGTGCAGTGGGATAGAGTTACCTATTACAATTTTTTAAAAACCTCACTGCCATCAACTTGACGCCACCTCATAAAGACCCTATAGGACAGCGTAGACGGGGTAGACCTGCTCCTGTGGGTTCCCAAGGTTGTTATTTTTTATGTGACTAGAAAGCCTGATCTTTTTTTAACTGCTGATCTGTGGTTAGCAGCCCTACATGTAAATTGTGATTCATGTTTGAAGAAAGGGGGACCATATCATAATAAGAAGGCAATAGTTCTACATGTGAAATAGCTCAATCTATATATAATTATGAATTCTCTAGTTTCGTGCAAAGGGTTAAAGGTGCTTGACTGCTAACCTAAAGGTGGTTGGGGGTTTAAATGCGCCAAAAGGTGTCTCCAAAGAAAGGTCTAGACATCCACTGTGAAAAACCAGTCACTGAAAACACTATGGAGCCCCATTCAACTCCGGCACACCTGGAATCACTGTAAATCAGAGTCGATTTGATATGGGTTTATGCGTGTGTGTGTGTGTGTGTGTGTGTGTGTGTGTGTGTGTGTGTGTGTGTTTGCTTAAAACTAATACAGGAAGCATGGTTCTTTCTAGTTATGCAGAAGTAACCAATGAGCAAGCATAACGTGGGTGGCCTCAACTGCTAGGTCTGTCAACAGGGGAAATAGATCTAAGAGCCTACATTTATAGGTTTAGTATTAAGGTAGCAGAAGGACATTGGGCCTCCACTCAAGTACTCCCTCAACACAAGAATACTTTCTTCTAGTAAATTGGCATTCTATGATGCTCACCTTCCCGACACAACCGCTGAAGACAAAGCGGGTGAATAAGCAAATGTGGTGAAGAAAGGCGATGGTTGCCGGGTTTTCAAAGGTTTTGGGTTTTGGGTCTTAAAAGCTTGAAGGTAAACAAGCGGCCATCTAGCTCAGAAGCAACAAAGCCCACATGGAACAACATATCAACCTGTGTGATCACGGGGTGTCGAATGGATCACTGAAGACAAATGGGTGCATAAGCAAATGTGGCGAAGAAAGCTGATGGTGCCCGGCTATCAAAAAGTATAGCGTCCGGGGTCTTAAAGGCTTGAAGGTAATCAAGCGGCCATCAAGCTCAGAAGCAACAAAGCCCACATGGAAGAAGCACACCAGCCTATGCAACCACGAGGTGTCGAAGGGATCAGGTGTAAGGCATCATCAGAACAAAAAATCTTACCATAGTGAATGATAGGGGGAGTGCGGAGTGGAGATCTAAAGCCCATTAGTAGGCCACTGGAGATCCCCTTGCAGAGGGGTCTCGGGGAGGAGATGAGCCAGTCAGGGTGCGATGTAACAATGATGAGAAATACAACCTTCCTCTAGTTCCTAAAGGTTTCCTCCCTGCTCCCACTACCATGACTCGAATTCTATCTTGCAAGACTGGCTAGACCAGAGGAGGTACACTGGTACAGATAGGAATTGAAAATACAGGGAATCCAGGATGGAGGAGCCCTATAGGACCAGTGGTGTGAGTGGCAAAACAGGGAGGGTAAAGGGAGAATGGGTAGGAAAGAGGGAACCGATTACATGGAACTGTGTGTGACCTCCTCCCTGGGGGACAGACAACCAAAAAATGGATGAAGGGAGACGTCGGACAGGGCAAGATATGACAAAATACCCATTTATAAACTATCAAGGGCTCATGCCGGAGGGGGGAGCGGGGAGGGAGGGGAAAAATGAGGACCTAATGTCGGGGGTTAAGTGGAGAGAAATGTTTTGAGAAATGATGTACAAATGCGCTTTACACAATTGATGTGTGTATGGATTGGGATAACAGTTGTATGAGCCCCTAATAAAATGTTAAAAAAAAAAAAAAGAATAAAACTCTTCTTTGTCAACACCTCAGAGAAGAGAACCAGAAGAGCGGCTTTGCCGTGTCTTCCCTTTATCAGCCAGGCTCGCATGCACCGCTGGATAAGAACTTGCGGTTTGATAGCGAGTGACTGTGTCACTGTTCAGCCAAGCTAAACTCCTGAATTCACAAATCATTTACATCAGCCACATCCTGAAATGAGCAAGCAACGTTCACTCTGTACAACTCTTACATCAGAGCGTGAGCCTCTGGAGAAGTCAAGTGATAGAGAGAATGTGTGGGAGATGAGGGAAAGACAAAAATACCAATAGGCACGTAATAGAACTCCGCAAACTAATATCTCTGCTGTGCGACAGATTACAGCCACGAAAGATCTCTGGGGCAATTCTACTGTATCCCATTCTGAGTCAGAATCAACTCAACAATACATTATGTGCTGATTTTCAAAATTCTCTAACTCTCAACAAAGAAAAAACAAATCCCAGATTGGCTTGTTACTATTTGTCCCACTTATAGGACCGGGAGACATAAAAAAATGAATAAATTGTGCATGGCCAACACAATCAAACTACTAGCAAGTTATAAAGCACGACTTAGAAACAGCATTGGTGATTTTCTTACTGTCGACCTTGGAATACCCACCATTGGAGAAAGCATCCAGTGTTTGCCATTCTTCAGGAATTGTGAAGCTAAAAGAAACTTCTGAGAAGCTAATTAGCCCAGGAATATCATCAAGACCACTGCAGAGAGACAGACACTTACACATCTCCTAATGTATGTGTTTATGTAAATGGAAATAAACAAGCTTGATTTGCATCAGCTTGTTCAATATGGATTTCACTTGACATTGAATATTGAATTTTAACCTTCAACTTTGAGTATATAATTTTAGATTCAAATTTCAAGGCCGTAGAGAAAAGCATGAGTTAAGAAAAGGAAAAGACAGCAAATAAGACCTTGTCAGACTCCTGGAGGATGCCAAACAGAAGGAGATCAAGAGTTCATTAGATCCTGGGGAGGTGATAATAAGAAAGAAATATGGCAATGATGAAGCACCTGAAAGTTGGACTAATTCAAAGATTTCTTCTGACTCAACAACCTCTGATTCTATTATATCCAAAGGAAAAATACTGAGTAAAAAAGAGACTCTTGTAGAGAGACTTCTGTGAGCACCCATCCTCATATCTCTCTGCTGGGTACAAGGGGACAAGTTGACCTTCCCCTATGGACAATGGATCCTCTGGATCTTTCCCTGGAGACAGTGAGTTACATTGGCTCTTTGTCCAGCTAACATTCATCTTCCACAACCCAAGATCATTTCGTGGTGCCTTATCAAAGAAAAAGTCAATGAAAATTATTGCTCTGTGTGATCGGAAAAAAGGTATAGGTCCAGTCTGATTCAGATAACTAATAACAAATCCCCATTGAGTCATTTCTGACCCATGGTGATCTCATGTGCGTCAAAAATTGAACTGTGTTCCTCATAGGGTTTACAATGGATTATGGATCTCCAGGCTTTTCATCCAATGACCCATCGAATGAGCTTGACCTGGGGAGGTAGTTAGTTTATTGTGCCAACCTGGCCGATAAACACATGTGGGATTAATTGAAGGGCGGAGAGATAAATGGCTTGGCGAGTATCACCTTTCTTGTCTCTTGCTCTTTGATCATCGGACCACTGTGCGGCTGCCTTGCTTGTTCTGTGCCTCAATTTGCGAGCTACACTATCTGTGGGACACCTAACCCATGGACTGTGTAGCTGTAATTTGAGGTTCCTTCAAGACTTGCTTTGCCACACCATTGGAATTTACATCCCTTGCGCTGGGGACTGTCGGACCCTGTCATCTGGCTGACTGTTGGTGACCTGCCTTGCTTTTTGCTGCCTATGCCCGGATAGCTTGAATTGCTCTACAGAGGACTACCCGGCGGCCCTCAAGACTTGAAGGACTGCCAGCGTCTCACAACTGTCTCAGGAATGAGTTGCACTGAGCCATTTATACTGCTTTATAACTTAATTAGCTGTTTATGTCTTATGATATCTATTTATATAAATATACATATATATATATATAATTATTAGCATTCTGGTTTTATTTCTCTAAAGAACCCGGTCTAACACACCTGGTAACCTTTGGATTCACAGTCAGGAGCACTATTTGTACCATCCAGGGATTCCAAGATTCATACAAAGTTATATTTATTGCTCATTAAAAAATCAAGTTATTACCGATGTCCTGACAATGATTCTGGTGGTGGGTCCTCACTATTTTTTCAAATCATCTTTACTGAGATATAAGACAACAAATTGCACCCACTTTTAAGTGTCCAGCTTGATGTGTTTTGATAGATGTATACATTCATGTATTCACCAGCACAATCAAGATAGAGAATATTTCCATAAGCTCATAAAGTTCGCTCCCAGGCCCAAGCAATCACTGATATGCTTATTGTCGCTGTACATTAGTTCTACCTTTTCTAGAATTCCATATAAATGAAATCAGATAGCATGTGCATATTTATATCTACTTCCTTTCATTTCACTTTTTTTTTAGGTTCATCATGCTACTTCTTGTATAAGAATTCACTTGTTTTCCGTGTGGCATAGTCTTCCATGACAGGATATGCTGAGTTCTTGTTTTCCGTGTGGCAGAGTCTTCCGTGGCAGGGTATGCAGAGTTCTTGTTTTCTGTGTGGCAGAGTCTTCCGTGGTAGGGTATGCTGAGTTCTCATTAGTTGCCCTGGAGCTTGTTTCAACCCTCAGCAACATCAAGTGCATGACAGGAAAAAAGTATTGCCTGCTCATGTGCCACTTTCATGAGATTTCGTTTGTGTGAGTCCACTACTGCAGCTACTCTGTGTGACTATATTGTAGCTTATTGATCCATTCACCAGTTGATGGATATTTGGGTTATTTCCAGTTTGTAGCTCTGATGAATTGAAATACTATCTAAATCTTTGGAAAATTATTTGTGCATGTAGAGCTTTGATATTTCTTGGGTAAATAATGAAGAATAAAATTTCTGGATTAAAAATTTCTGAAGGTGGGCATTTGTAGAGGTCCAAATAAAGGCATGTACATATGCAAATATATTTTTATATGAGGATGGGGAAATAAATCTATGTGCATATACTTAAAGGTTTAGTATTAAGGTAGCAGAAGGACATTGGACCTCCACTCAAGTACTCCCTCAATGCAAGAATGCTTTCTTCTATTAAATTGGCATTCTGCGATACTTACCTTCCCGACACCACCACGAAAGACAAATGGGTGCATAAGAAAATGTGGGGAAGAAAGCTGATGGTGCTAGGCTATCAAAAGATATAGCACCTGGGGTCTTAAAGGCTTGAAGGTAAACAAGCAGCCATCTAGCTCAGAAGCAACAAAGCCCACATGGAA
>NW_022103906.1:10890365-10891724 GCF_000313985.2 Echinops telfairi
AGGGCAATGAATGTACAAATGCGCTTTACACAATTGATGTGTGTATGGATTGTGATAAGAGTTGTATGAGCCCCTAATAAAATGATTTAAAAAAAAAAAAGATCTTTGAAATCAGGTGTGCAGGCTATACATAGAGCATATCTCAATTTGTAGCACATCTCAATCTGGACTGGCTACGTTTCAAGTCCTCCGGAGCTGCATGTAGCTAGTGCTACTCTAGTAAGCAGTGTACATTAAACTGAAGAGCCAGAGCAGGGACACTTCACTTCAAAATGGAGAGCCTCGCTTAAAACAATTTTTATATGACTCTGACATATTACAGTAATTTTGTGGCAAAAAATGAATTAATTATGTTATAAAAACAATGAGCACAAGAATGAAGAAATGGCTGTAAAATTGATGGTGTTGAGGGTTGGACAGTTCTTTCAAATATGCTTCAATCATCGAGATGTGTGGTCCATGGGTTCTGTTTTTAAAATTCTGGTCTGTATGACATTTCTATGTTTGTCTTCATAAGAAATTTTATGCATACAGATTTTGATGGCTAATTTTTGCAACTAGCCTTTCTTACTAGCCTAAGGTGACCATATTTTAACATTGATAAAGTGGAACACCATTGGTGGGGGTGAGGGGGGGTTCTTGATTAAAAATTTGGTCTATATGGAGCAACAAAAATTTTCATAGATGGGTAGGGCAGGGAGAAGAAAAAAATTTTTCATAGAACACAAAAATAGTATTGTAATATATTTTTTAAATTTCAACATAAGTAACATTTACAAATGTAATACATTAAAATATTATGTATAGTATTTTATTCTTTGGCATATTTCTCATTTGAGTGAATTTTTTTTAGTAGATTGCTGTCGTTGTTTAAAAGGTCATGAAATTTTTCACAAGAATTTGTTAAATTATATTTCACACATAAAATAGCTTTCAAAGTCTCAACATTTAATTGTAAGTTTTCTGATGTCCACACTTTATTTACCGTAGAAAAAACGCATTCAGTCGCAGCATTACTTCCTGGAAAGGACAGCGCGTATTCCACAATTTTAGTTCATTATTGTATGGAACATAGTTTGTTTCAAAATGATGAAATATTTCTAACCATTTGTTCTCTATTGTGATTTTTGCTGATGCTCAAGATTTAACCTTTTCCTTATCAATATATTTTTTAATAGTGATACCTCATTAAAAATATCATTTTTGGATGCAAATCAAAACAACAATGAGATACCACCTAACACCCCTGAGGCTAGCCCAAATCAGTAAATCAGAGAGCAACAGGTGTTGGAGGGGGTGTGGTGAAGTAGGAACCCTCCTCCACTGCTGGTGGTCATGTAGATTTGTACAGCCACTGTG
>NW_022103906.1:10895104-10896845 GCF_000313985.2 Echinops telfairi
TTGACACTGAAATTTTAAATTATTAACTTCATTTGCTACTTCAATTACCGAAATTTTGTCACCTTCAATAAGTTTTATAGCATTTTGAAAAAGAGCTGCTTGATTGTGTACAAACTCTAGTCAAATTTTTGAAAATTCTTTTTCAAAAGTCTCTTCTAAAATTCTAGGACATTTATCCTGTGATAGTAAGATTTCAAAGGATGTATACTTTCAAAATTCTTTTGACAGCTGGCAAAAGAGCTAACCAGGGCGTTTTACTGTATCCAAGTATTTTCTGATATTCGACTTCTGCAGTTTCACAAAATTCTTTAAGCATTTCAACGCCACAGTGTATATATAGAAATAAGAATATATTTTAATAACAATATTTTCCACATCTATGGGCAACAAATCAGCAGCTGTTTGAATGGCATTATGTATTATGTGCGCTGCACAACCAACACCAATAATGTTTTGATTAAGGTTTTTGTTTAATTTATAAAAAAATATTATTTGTACCTCTTCTCGCTTTTCCTCCAAAATTTGCGTTCGTGCTGTCTGCACAATATGCAATCATTTTATGTTTTAAAGTTTTTATTCCCAAAATATTAATAATGGAACTGAAAATTATTTCAGAAGTCTTGCCAGGCAAAGAAACGAAATCTAAACTTCTAATTTTTATTCCAGTTTCCGAATCAAAAAAATCTAATACTGGTTGGAAATAACTTTATATCCTTATGATTAGATGCATCAGAATATATGGATATAAAATTATTTTTTTCTAGATTTTTGTTTAATTCTGAAAATGCATATGGGGAAACACATTACACACAATTGCCTCGGATTTTGTTCTATCACAGGCAAATTTTTTGTTGAATAACTTTTTGACAACTTGTGATGTTATGGCCCGTAGATCTGAAGGAATGATTGTGATTAATAGCATGAAAAGATATAAGTCCTTCTGCTAATGCTAATTTCTTTTCTTCGTCTCCATAAGTTGTTTCTCGAAAAAATTCCTGTATTTTAGAGGAAGATGCAGCAGTATTTAAATATCTTTTATGTTTCTGTGTCTCCAAGTCTTTTGAAACATCATTCTTCCCACCCTGTGAAATAGAAAATTCACCATTACAATTCTCACATTTTACCATGTAATCGCTTTTGGTTTTTTTAGTAAAAGGAAATTCACTTCTTACATAATAGTTGAATTTGCCTCCTCTTTTTTTACTCATTATGTTAAAACTCTAAAAAAATTTTTTTATTATATTATAAATTATTATATACATATTGCTTAAAAACAGTAAGTAGGTACATAATTACATGGACTTATTTTATTATTAGTTTATAAATTAAATTAATTTGATTGTTATAAAGTAACTATATATTTTGTGTGTGTGTGTGTGTGTGTGTGTGTGTGAAGACCCCACCCCCAACCCTGCCCCCTCCATGGAGAAAGTAACTATATATTTTTAATTATTTTAATTTTAATCCTATGTTTCTTTCTAAATAATAACAATACTAACTTGAATTATTTTTTCTCTGAATTTGCCATAACGTAAGTCATAAATGTCACTTTCAAGGCCGGCGCTAGACTTTTTGCCACCATGAGTACTGTATTAGTCTAGGTACTTTGGAGAAACGAATCCACGGCGACTCACGTATAAAAGAGAGTTTTATGTAAAGAAAAGGTGCATCACGAAAACATCCCAACCCAATGCTGCCCAAGCCCACTAGTCCAACAATAACCCATTAACCCAACACCAGT
>NW_022103906.1:10899052-10910366 GCF_000313985.2 Echinops telfairi
AACAAAAATAATATAAAACTCATATCCTGGCGAAATAGCCACATGGCAGCCGAAAACCGTATACTCCCTTCCCGTTCTCCCGCCGTTCCCTAGCTTGTCGTGCACTCTTTCCAAAAATCGGGACGTTTTTAAAACGCCGCGGAACTCGGGACAAATTGTTAAAAATCGGGACTGTCCCGCCAAAAGCGGGACGTCTGGGCACCTTATAACTAGCCTGTCTTAGTCTGGAACTGCACTGAGGCCTGTCCTGCTGGTAGGTGAAAAACCAGTGACAGAGCTCCATGAATGATGGCTACAGCCACGTCACTACAGTACGACAAACTGGCAGATGACATAGTCATCATTGTAAGTAATTGTTTTCCAAAATAGCAGTATCATTTTTACATTCCTATTAGAAACAAGTGACAGTTTTAATTGCTCTACATCCCTATCAACACTTTGTATGTCAGACTTTTTAATTTTAGCCATTGCAATTTGGAAAGATCATAGCCATTAAAAATATTATGGAGGGCAGGTCTACTCTGAAACATACAGACTCACCATGAGTCAGCATCAAGAAAAGAATAGTAGGTTTGTTTTTAAGGATTATTGCATGGAATGCTTTATACTGTAGTTTTAATTTGCATCTTTTCATTTGCCATTTAACTGTTACTTAAATAATTTGACCTTAAGATGCTTATCTTCTTATGAAAGAATTTACATTCTTTAACTATGTTGCTATAAGTCATTTGCTAGCTCTGATATATAGAGAGATATTCAAGGGAGAAAAATGAAGCTGTGAAGATTTACCGGCTCAGAAATCCTCCTCAGGTGGCTGAGTCAGAATCAATAAGATGGCAGTAAGCTTGGTTCTAGATTTAATTTTATTTAAAATTATCCTTTCATATAATCTTGATGATCCCTTTGTTGAAAACCCAGTGAACATTTATGTTTAGGTTAGTGTTCTCTTACTGTTAATGAGAAAACCAACTGGGGCAGGAGCTGGGAATGGCTTGTCTGGGGTCACACTGTATCTTTTGTTAGTTTACGTATTTATATTCCCCAACTTTGGGGGGGCTTTCAGAAATGCTTGCAACTTCATAGCCAACAGTAAGTAGAGCCAAGTGTTGTGATTTCAAATTAGATCTTTTTTTTTTTTAACCAGAATTTGATACTCTACAGATACACCACATACTCAGATGGTCAATAAATATTTACCAAGTACTCACCAGGTTTTAGCATTATTCCAGGCGCTAAGATATAACAGGAAAGAAAACAAAATTCTTTGCACTTAAACAGCATATGTTCTAATAAAACTCAAAACTTACTGCTAGGGAATTGATACCAGCTCACGGAGACAGGGTAGAACTGCCCCTGTGGGTTTCTAAGACTGTAGCTCTTTCATAGGCGTAGAAAGCCCTGTCATATACCCATGAATTGGCTGGTGGTTTTGAACTGCAGATCTCACTGTTAACAGTCCAACACATAATAATCACTATACCACCAGGGGGCCTATAGTCTAATAGGAGATAGAAAATATGAACACGATTGCTTGACAGATGAAGACCGAGAAAAAATAGAGATTGATAAAAAATAAAAAAACATACAGGCACTGATAAGACCTCTAATATGGAAGAACACTGACAAATGGAGGTGGTCACCTCCATAAAAGAAATTGACTTTTCAGGTGAAATCAAAATGATAAAGAGAACAGAAAGTACAGAGATGTTACAATAGAACCCAGAATCATATATTTAAGATACAGAAGGAAGTCTAGAATAGTCTTATAAACAAAAAAAATGGTGGGGAGTCAAAGTGATGGTGGGGAGGTAAATGGGGTCTTGTTAGGCTGCAGTAAAGGTTTCGGACTTCTTTTCCTGAATATAATGAGAATTGTAAGCAGGGTAAAGATACTTTGGAAAGATCACATCTAGCTGCTCTGCAGAGGATAAACTATCAAGAACTATTATGAAAGTAGATAGACTATAGAGGATGCTAGTGGAGTAGGCCGGGGAAGTATCATAATGTTACAGACCAGGGCTTTAACCTTGGAGATGTTGACAAGTGCTCAGAGTCTCCATACCTTTAGGGAGTAGTGTCATCAAGGTATGCTATTGGACTGAAATGTGCAGAGAAAGGAAAGTGAGAAAGCAGGTATTTGTATACTGCTTCCATTTGCTAAGAAGGAAGTGATTAAGTGGCATTTTAATTAATATTCATTGGAAAAGGGAAATTAAAACAAATTTGGGGGGTTGATTTTATTTGTTTTGTGTCATATTAATTTTAAGATACTTTAGTATACAAGAATAGAGAAACTAAGTTCTTCTTTTGAGAGAAAAGAAACAAAATGAATAGACAGAGAAACTAAGTTCTTCTTTTGAGAGAAAAGAAACAAAATGTTTACATAAGATAACTGTTGACCTATTATGTAGCAGGTTTAAAATATTCTAGAACAAATTATGGCTGTCAGCAGTCACTTCTTACGATGTGTCCCACTACCAGAAACTATAACTATCAGTGAAGTACAAACATTTATTTGATGTGTACTGCTACCCCCCAACAATGCAAAGTAAGCCATTTGTATTGTCCCCCAAGGAAGAGAAAACCCCAAGGCCATAGAGTCAATTCTGACTCACAGTGACCCCACAAACCAGAGTGGAGCTGCCCCTGTCCGTTTCCAAGACTGCCAATCTTTGTGGGAGTAGAAAGCCTGGTCTTTCTTCTGTGGAGCAGCCAAGAAAGTTTAAGTGTTAGAGAGATTAAGTAATATGCACAGCACCATAAATGTTACAATTGTATCTTATAAACAAAATCATTATAATTTTCCTCTTAACTGAACTCCAGTTACTGTTATTAGGTGCTATGGCGTAGTTCAAACTCATGGAAATCTTAGGAACAACAGAATGAAGCCCTGCCTGTGACTGAGTGCAACAACCATTGCGATGTCCCAGCCGTGTGGCAGTCACTGTCCCTCCCATCCATCACCCTGAAGGTCTTCCTCTTTTTGACTTACACTCTACCAAGCACGATGTCTGTCTTCAGGAACTGGTCCTTCCTGATAATATGTCTGAAATACGAGAGGTGAAGTTTTGCCATTATCACTACTAAGTAGCATTCATGGTCTATTTCTGGAAGTCAGGATATAGTTAATATTCCTCATCAGCATCATAATTCAAAAGCAGCCGTTCTTCTTCAGTCTTCTGGATTGGTTGCTCAGCTTTCACAAGCATATTAGACATTTGAAAATACCACGGTTTGAGTCAGGCAGGCCTTCGTCCTCAAGGGTTACAACTTCTATTTTTAACACCTTAATGAGGTCTTTTGTAGCAGATTTGCCCTAGGCAATATGTTATATGATTTCTTAAACTGCTGTTTCTGTGAACATTAATTGTGGATAGAAGTAAAATGAAAACCCTTGACAGCTTCAATCTTTTTCTCCGTTTATCATGATATTGCTTATTGGTCCAATTTTTGAGAATTTTTAATTTTGTTTACATTGAGTAGTAACAATAAGTTACTCTTGGTGTAATAAAAAGTAAGTAATTTATATTTATTAATTATGTTTATTATTAATTACATTTATACCACCTTAAAATCTCAAACTTCACTATCAGTTTGTCGTATTATGGTTGCTTTCATGTTACTATGATGTGGAAAACCACCCAAAAATCTACTACCATGGAATTGATTCCAACTCACAGTGACTCTGTGAGACAACTAGAATTGCCTACTTGGGCTTCCAATCCAAAGTAACAGCCTCATCTTTCTCCCAGGAAGCAACTGGTGGGTTTGAACCACTGATCTTATAGTTAGCAGCTCTATTCATAACCCACTAGGCCACTCAAGCTCCTTGCTAGAAGCTAAATCACCTGTGTTTCAAAAACCTCTGGTGTGTGCCATGGTGAACAGATTTCAGTGGAACTTTCAGATTAAAGAATCATAGTGGGTTACATGTTGGTTCCTAGCCACAGGTCAGCAGTTCAAACCCACAAGCTACTTCAGAAGAGGTGTTCTGTTCCTATAAGAAAATTTTAATCTCAGAAACCCGAAGTGGCACTTCAACTCTGTCCTATAAGGCTCTAAGAGTCTGAATCAACTAGATAGCTGTGGATTGGTTTGTTAGGTGGTTTCAAACTAAGGAGAATTTGGTCATCTCTGTCTGAAAAAGATTGGCTGATGAAAGCCTCATGAATAGCAGTGGAACATTGTGAGATTGTACTAGAATATGAGCCCCTTGGGTGAGAAGACACTCAAGAAATCACTGGGAAAGAGCTGACTCTTCAAAGTAAAGTAGGCCATAATTATCTGGGTGGAGTAAAACTTTCAAGATCTTCATGTGCTGATGTGAACTACTCAAAATGAGAAGAAGAAATTGTAAATAATCACTGAGTAATCAATAAGATGGAGGACTTTGCGCCTCTGCTCATACCCTCCCTCAATACAAAACACTTTGTTCTAACAAACTGGCATTCTGTGATGTTCACCCTCCCAGCACAATTGCTGGAGATGAAATGAGTACATAACCAAATGTGAAGAAAGCTGATGGTACCCGACTATGAAAATATATACAGTCTGGGGTCTTTAAGGCTTGAAGTTAAACAAGCGGCCATCCAGCAGAGAAGCTTTGTGAGATCATGAGGTGTCTTTGGGACGAGGTAACAGGCATCGGAAGACCCATAACAAACAAACAAATAAACATATTGTTGAGAACGAGGGGGCTCTGAGCAGAGACCCAAAGCCCATTTGTACACAATGGGACATCCCCCCACAGAAGGGTCATAGAAAAGGAATGAGCCAACAAAGGCACAGTAAAGCACCTATAAAACATGCAATAATAATCCTGCATTCTGTGATGCTCACCTTCCCACCCTGATAGCCGAAGACAAAATGGGTGCATAAGCAAATGTGGTGAAGAAAGCTGATGATGTCCGGCTGTCAAAAGACAGTGTCTGGGGTCTTAAAGGCTTGAAGATAAACAAGAGGCCATCTAGCTCAGAAGCAACAGAGCCCACATGGAAGAAGCACACCAGCCCGTGTGATCATGAGGTGTCGATGGGATCAGGTATCAGCCATCTAAGACCCAGAACAAAACCATACCCAAGGTGAATGGGGGGTGGGGGTTATGGAGTGGAGAGCCAATGCCCATCTGTAGACAATTGGACATCGCCTCATAGAGGTGCCACAGGGAAGAGATGAGCCAGTCAAGGTGCAGTATAGCACTTATGAAACACACAACTTTCCTCTAGTTCTTTGGTGCTTCCTTCACCCCACTATCATGACCCCAATTCTACCTTACAAATTGGATTAGACCAGAGTATGTACACTGCTACAGATAAGAGCCTGCAACACAGAAAATCCAGGATAGAGAAACCCCTCGGTGCCAACAATGAGAGTAGAGATACCAGGAGGATTAGGGAATGGTGGGGGGAGAAAGGGGGAATTGATCACAAGGATTAATCTAGAACACCTCCCCAGGGAGATGAATAACAGAAAAGTGGGTGAGGAGCGAGGGAGGATGATGTAAGATATGAGAATAATAATCTATACCTTATCAAGGGTTCATGAGGGGGGGGAAGAGGAAGAAATGGGGAGCTGATATCAGGGGCTCAAGTGGGAAGAGAATGCTTTGAAAATGATGATGGCAGCATATGTACAAAGGTGCTTGACACACTGGACGAATGTATGGATTGTGATAAGAGATGTAAGAGCCCCCAATAAAAGTATTTTTTTTAAAGAAAATATTATTTTTTAAAAACCCAACACAATGATACTTTGGTTCCTTGAGGCT
Organism: Echinops telfairi; assembly: GCF_000313985.2. Taxonomy (NCBI): domain Eukaryota; kingdom Metazoa; phylum Chordata; class Mammalia; order Afrosoricida; family Tenrecidae; genus Echinops; species Echinops telfairi. The sequence continues at coordinate 10,904,820 of NW_022103906.1, forward strand.
TCCTCACCCCACCCCACCCCCACTATCATGACCCGAGTGCTGCCTCTCACTTCAGACTAGACCAGAGGATGTGAGATAAGAGCTCACAACACACAGAATCCAGGAACAGAGATGGGAATAGCAATATCAGAAGAGTAGGGGGAAGGTTGGGAGAGGAAGGGGGAACCGATTGCAATGATCAACACATAACCACACACATCCCTCTAGGCAGACGAACAACAGAAACCATGGGGGAGGGGAGACAGCGGTCTGTGTAAGATATGAAAATAATAATAGATAATTTATCAAGGGTCATGAGGGTGGTTGGGGGGGAGGGAGCAAGGGGGGAGAAACTGATACCAAGGGCTCAATAGAAACTAAATGTCCAGAAAAGAATGCTGACAACACATGTACAAATAAGCTTGATACAATCGATGTACGGATTGCCATAAGAGTTCTAAGAGCCCCCAATAAAATGATCTATTAAAAAAATAATCAATAAGATGGAATGAACAAAGCAAGCATGAATCAAAGAAAATTGGGAGTCATCAAAAATGAAATGGAATATATGAAGATCAATATCCCAGACATTAGTGAGGCAAAATAGACTGCTATTGGCCATTTTGAATCGTAGAATCATATGATCTGCCATGCCAGAAATGGAAACCTGAAGGGGAATGGCACTTCATTCATTGTCAACAAGAACCTTCAAAGGCCCATCCTGAAATACAGACATGTCACTGACAGGACAGTATTCATATACCTGCAAGAAAGACTAGTTAATGCTATTATTCAAATTTACATACCAACCCATAACACAAAATATTAATAAATTGAAGATTTTTAAACCAACTTCGGCAGTCTGAAGTTGATTAAACATACAATCAAGATAAATTATTATGACTGGTGATTAGTAGGCAAAGTTTGAAACAAAGAAGGATCTTTCAGTAGAAAAAAATGACCTCGGTGGTAAAAACTATGGCAGGGATAATCAGATAAATTTTGCAAAGCCAATAACTTATTTATTGCAATTTCCTTTTTTAACAATATAAACGGTGACTATACACATGGAGCTCACTGGGTGGAGCACACCGGAATACAATCAATTACATCTGTGTAAAGAGATGATGGGGAAATTCAGTATCATCAGTGAGAACAAGACCAGGGTAGAAAATATCATCCATTGCTCATATGCTAATTTGAGTTGAAGCTGAAGAAAATTGAAGCAAATTATGCACAAGAGCCTAAGTATATTTGAGTAATCTCAACTAAGTTTAGATTAGATTTGACACATCGAACACTAAATGGCCAAAGACTAGACATATTGTGCATGATTAAAAAATATCATACATGAAGAAAGACAAAGGTCATCCAAAAGACAGGAAAGAAAGAAAAGACCAAAATGATTCTTAAAAGGACCCTGAAATTTGAATTTGAACATAGCTGAATGAATAGAAAAAATGATTAAGTAAAAATCTGAACAGAAGATTTCAAATAATAAAATGTGAAGATATGGAATTCGAAAACCAACAATGAAGAACTCACTCAACTTTTCTTAAAATTGGAGGAAAAAAGGCTAAAGAAACAACTCAAGTCTTGAGGTGAAACATTGAAAGATTCTGTGGGGAAAATATTGATGCGAAAACATCAAAGATGATGAAAGGAATGCACAATCACTGTAACAAAAAAAGTTGGTCAGTCATTTCAATATGATCAGGAATTGTTGGTGTAGGAGGGAGATATTCCAAGATCATGAGATATTGGTGAAAATCAAAGCCCCAGGAATTGATGGAATACCAGATGAGATGCTTCAACAGCAAATGCAGCACAAGAAGTGCTCATTTGTATATGCCCAGAAATTTGAAAGACACAAGTCTACCTACCCAACCAACTGGAAAAGGTCCATATTTTTGCCCTCTACAAAGAAAGAGGATCCAAACACTATCATTACTACCATACACAAGTAACGCTTTGCTGAAGATAATTCAAAAGTGGTTGTAGTAGTACATCAACAGGAACTGCCAGAAATTCACACTAGATACAATATTGATGCATCTTGACTAAAAGTACAGAAACCAGGAAGATGTCTACCTGTATTTTATTGACTATGCAAAGGATATGTAGGTCATAAAAATTATGGATAGCATTGTAAAACAATGGGATTTCCAACATTTCTCTTTGTGTTCCTATGGAACTAGTTCATAGACAGTCCTTTGAACAGAGCAAACATCGTTTACATGAGGATAGGTGTGTATCAGGGTTGTATCCTTCCATTATACTGTTTAATCTGTGGACTGAGAAATAATCCAAAAAAGCTGAACCACATCAAAAAGAGCGTGGCAACAAGATCAAAGGAAGACTTGTGAACAACCTGCAGAAACAGGTGACACCTCCTTGCTGAAAGTGGCAAGGACGCGAGCACTCACTGACGAAGATACAAGTCTACAGCTTCTGGTATGGGTTCTACTTCAACATAAGGAAAATAAAAACTGAACCAATAAATATCATGACATCTAGAGAAATGATCAAAGTTGCCAGAGGTCATTTTTCATGTATACATAATCAACACCCAGGAAAGAAATTAAATGGCACATTGCGTTGGATAAGTCTAGTACAAAAGACATCTTTAAATAAGTAAAAACACAAATCTGTCTCTGGAACTCCTAAGAGCAGTTCAACACGGTGCTAGAGAGTAGCCATGAAGTTGGCATCGACTCGATGGCACTGAGGTGTTTTTTTTCATATGCTTGTTCTTGCTGAATGCAAATAAGGAAAACCAGAGAAGAATTTGGAACGTACCATGCACTCCCAACATAATAAAAGAAATTTGTCTTGGAAGAAGTACAGCCAGAATGCTCTTTAGAAATCAGGATGACAAGATTACATCTCACACACTTTGAACATGTTACTGGAGGGAGCAGTCCTTGGGGAGGACATCAAGCTTGGTGAAGTAGAGCGTAAACAAAAAATAAGAAACTCCCCGATGAGATGCATTGGCCGATTGCCCAAACATAGCCCCCAAACTGTGAGGATGGAGTAGGGCCAGGCCCTGTTTCATTCTCTGGTCCATAAGTCACTAGCAATCGAAGCTAATTTGATGGCATCTAACAACAATCTTAATTTAAGAAGCGCCGTTGTTTTATGTTAGAAAGAAAGATAAAATCCATGCCAACTAAACTGTGATACAATGAGCTCTTGGAATGCATAGATATGGTTTTGGGAAGAACTCATTGAGACTTTAAACAAATATTTATTTCATATATTAAGCCTGTATATGTACATAGAAAGGTGAAAATATACGTAAATATATCACTAAGATTTTTCTTAAATGCTCTAATATTTAAGCACAGCTCTTCTGAATCACTTTCACCTCGAGATATCAACTTCCACATGGTTTTTTACCCAAATCATCCAATGTTAGTGGTGGATTCTATCATTTAACTAAAAGCTGTCATTGGTAGTACTTTAAACTTGCTTCGCAGTTGTGGCCCAATGGCCCACTTTTGTTCTGCTTCTGATTCATCACCTCTCTGCCTTTTCATCACTACTAGGTTCTAGGAATTAAGAAAGAGAATCGCTTGCCTACCTTTTTTTTTTCCCTCCGGAAATGTTGATGCCTGCTCTCTCCGGCTCAGGCAATAACAGCCGTACCTTGACTGCCACCTGGCCCTCAGAAATGGTAAGACAGCATCAATAGTAGACTCGCAATTTCAAAGACTTAAAAGGGGAAAACATGTATGTCTCACAGAATGAATGAAACCCAGTGTTTAAGGAGGGAAAAAGGAGAGGACTATGAAGGATTAAAAGTTGTGTTGATGTCTTTTTTGTCTTGCAGATTTCCAATAGCACAATACCAAGCCTTGCCTTTTATTGTATCGTTTTATTGGGGGCTCTTACACCTCTTATCACAATCCATACATATATCCATGTGTTAAGCACATTTGTCCATATGTTGCATCATAATTCTCAGAACATTTACTTGAGCCCTTGGTATCAGCTCCTCATTTTTCCCTTCTCCCTCCCCACTCCCCTCTCCCTCATGAACCCCTGATAAATTATTAAAAAAAATTTTCCATGTCTTACACGGACCGCTGTCTCCCTTCACCCACTTTTCTGTTGTCCATCCCCCTGGGAGAGGGTTATATGTTGATCATTGTGATAGGTTCCCCTTTCTCTCCCCACCTACCCCTTACCCTCCTGGTATCGCTACTCTCATTCTTGGTCCTGAGCCTTGCTTGGTCTCTAGCCTTGCTTTTATAAATGCTGTTAGAATACTATCTTTGTTTTTTACTTTGATTGACTGCACTTTCCAAATTTTCTAAATTAAACCTAGATGATTTGTGTAATAGCTTTAAAGCAATAATGTGTGATGTGAGATTGTGCCTTTGTTTCACTTAGGTTAATCTTGCCACTTCTTGAAAAAGTCCTTACATCAAGATCCCTGATAACTAACTACAGGGAAGAGGGTGAAAGGTGTGCTTGTGTGACAAGTTTAGAGAATGATCATCTTAATTGTAACTGTAAACTTTTGTCAAGTGACTGATCACCGAGCTTGCATTTCCCAGGTAAAGGCGCTGATTTTACGGCTGTTTTAGGAGGAAGCGCTAGCTGGATGTTTTACAGGCTTTGAAGTCCATGAGAGTTTGATGGCAGAGCAGCACCACCTAGTTGTAAAAACGAGAACTGCTGCCTTTCTTTTTCTGTTTCAGTGTTGGTTGAGAAAACTTTCAGTCATCAGAAAATACCGTTTTGTTTTACTGACAGGGAATTATAAAGTCAAATTTCTTTTAATTAATTAATGGCATATGTTTGTCAATTATTACAAAAATATTGAAGGTCACAAAAGTTTATGATCTGATTGGGCCCACACATCCAGCATTTTCTGTGAAAGTTCAAAGTAAATTTTCCATCATTTGTAGAGATGGTAATGATTTCTTCTTGGTCTACATGCAGGTGGGGCATGAGCTCAGCACAATTATATGTTCTGGAATTCCCATTCTTTGCAGTGTTATCCATGCTTTTCTATGATTCACAAAGCTAAATACCAATGTTCTCTTCTCAAACAGAGCAAGGGGATCCTAAGTATTTTAAAATCAAGAACACAGTGTTGTCAGAGTTGGATCCTTTCACCATGCTAACTCAACCTATATTTTGAGAACTATTCTGAGAAGCTGTACTATATGGAGACAACTAGAGCCTCAGGACTAGAGGAAGGCTCATTAACAACTTGTGGTGGGAATTGCACCTGATCTGATCCCACTACACCGAAGCAAAACACTAAAGGGGTGCAACAGAACAGCAAGGAAATGGGGCGGCCAGGTCCCCAGGGAATGCTGAAGGTGGACTTGGGGGCCAGGGTGTGGTGCCCCAACAGACTGGACTGGAAAACACTCCTGAAGGGGTGGAAAACAATCCTTGACCTAACTACAAGCTTTTCTTTCTTGTTGTGTTTTGTTTTGTGTAATTGGTTTGTTGTTGTTGTTGTTTTGTTGTATATTGTTGCTTTGTTTTGCTCCGTCTTGTTTTTGTGCATGTTATTATCTCCACAGGTCTGTCTAAATAAGATAG
>NW_022103906.1:10911590-10928486 GCF_000313985.2 Echinops telfairi
AGGGCAGATGATCCCTTCAGGACCAGTGGTGTGAGTGGCGATACTGGGAGGGTAGAGGGAGGGTGGGTTGGAGAGGGGGAACCGATTACAAGAGTCTACATGTGACCTCCTCCCTGGGGGATGAACAACAGAAAAGTGGGTGAAGGGAGACAGCGGACAGGGAAAGATATGACAAAATAATATTTTATAAATTATCAAGGGTTCATGAGGGAGGGGGGAGCGGGGAGGGAGGGGCAAAAATGAGGACCTGATGCCAGGGGCTTAAGTGATGAGGAAATATTTTGAGAATGATGAGGGCAAAGAATGTACAAATGTGCTTTACACAATTGATATACGTATGGATTGTGATAAGAGTTGCATAAGCCCCTAATAAAATGATTTAAAAAAACTTGTGATATGCAGAAGTTTACATATTTGGCTGCAAACCTCAAGGTCAGCAGTTCAAAACCATAAACCACTCCTTTGGAGAAGATGAGGCTTTCTACTCACAGAGAGTTCTAGTCTCAGAAACTCACGAGGGCAGTCCTTTAAGGTTTCTGTGAGTCAGAATCAGCCCAATGGCAATGAGTTTGAGGAGAGGACTTACTGATAGAACTCAAAGTCATCGGTATGGATTAAAATCAGTGAAAAGAAAACAAAATCTTCACAAATCGACCAGTAGACAATAAATAACCTGTAAACAGAGAGAAGATGAGGTTGCAAGGGTATCTTTTACAGTTTTAGTGGCACTTCTTCCACATGTCATACAACTCAGTAGTTCAGTTGCATCAAGAAGAGTTGCACAGTCATCACCACAATCAAGTTAGCACATTCTCTTCTTCTTTATGCTCATTATTAGTGTAATCATTACCATTTTTAACTGTAGCAAAGATATAAACAACAAAGCATTTTCTAATTCAACACCTTTTATGTGTATATTGATTATTAAATTCTGTTATTCAACCATTATTGATATCCTTTTCCAAATGATTCCACCACCATTTACATAAACTCAATGCCCCCTAAGTAAAAACTCTTCCTCCTCACCAAAGGTCAACTATGGTTTGTTTACTATTTTTTAAGTAGTTTTCTTGATAAAAAACTCACATGCCATGCATTTCCTTTGTGAAGTCACTTTTTAAAAAGACTTGCAATACAGTACATCATCACAATCAGTTCTACTGCTCCCTCCCCTGTCCTGCATTCACTATTTGCTCCCCCCTTCCCATGATCCTCCCCACTGTCCCATACCCAGTAAGTCCTTCCATAAGTTTTTGTCTCTATTCATCCTTTTCTTCTGTGTTTTACAATCTGGGAAACCTAACATCGACAATAAAAACTAAACTAAACAGAGCAGAAATAAAAAGAAAATAATAATAATATAAAGATAAAAATCAAAAAGTAAGAAAAAAACACCACCAACAATACTTAAAAAGTCAGAGAAGAAATTTCTGTCATTGAACAAGTGAGAAATATTTAATCCTAGGGTAAATTTAGGTTAGGCTAAGAGGGAGGTCAACTGGTCAAGTATCATATTATACTGTTGTAGTTTGATCCACCATAATCAAGTTTACAATAATTTCTGATAGCAAAGTTATTCGAGTCCCCTGCCTGAGGCTAGAGGGTATCTGCCAGAGGCTTAATCTGACTAGATACTGACTAGATACAGATGGATTTTAGGTTCCCACTGTCCTCCATAGCCTTCTACAAATTGGGTATTTGTACTCTAAGCTCTGATACTATTCCCTTCATCATATTTGGATTTTGTTATTGTTATCTTTGGATCACACAGGCTGGTGTGCTTCTTCCAAAACTGTCTTGGGAAAAATCCAATCAGAATGCTCCTAAGTGGTGTAGATAGTGAGACTTTGCTGCACATCCCTTGAACACATAATCAGGAGAGCTCAGTCCCTGAAAAAAAGATGTCATGCTTGGTAAAGTAGAGGGTCATTGAGAGAAAGGAAGATCTTCAATAAAAGGAACTGGCAAAGTGGCTGTAACAATGAAGTCAAACATAGACACTATTCTGAGCATGGCATACGCCCTGCAGTATTCATTCTGTCATTCACAGCCCATTTCCCCTCATTAAGGTCTAAGATATCACTCTTGATGCATTCAATTTCATTTTTGATACATTCCAAATTTGATAGGCAGGGATATACCCTTGTAAGAAGCAGTACAGGACAATTTCCCCTACCAGGAATCCCCATGCTCAATATAAACAACTCAATCAATTAAGAAATCAATCTATACCAAGCAACAACTCATGGATTGCAGCTTGTAGTTGGACTATACTCTCATAAACTCCTCATATCAAACATACCTTAAATTCAATGACATTAGAAAAATTATCGATTTTATCAAAGCAATCGCCTTACACCCCTGGAGGATGATTGACAATGCTTTTCTTTTATTGTTTTTCCCTTTCGTTTCTTTGTTTTTGTTTTAGTCATAACATGACCGCCAAAGCAAACCAGAATTTTTATAGCCGGTGCCCAAGAAGATGGATTCTGGGTTCCCACTGAACTCTAGCCCAATACAAGAACAAATAGTTCTTATAACTTGGCCCTGCTGGATACACGCCTTCATGAAGAGTATAGTTCGCTGAAATAGTATGATAGATTTTATATAGGATGATGGGTTTAATCAAACATTCTCCTTCCTCGAAATTTCTCCCCATGTTAGTACTGTATTTTCAGAATTAGATGATAATTGTAGAACCCTTAGGCAGCAAAGGACCATACTTCTCTGTGTAGTTGCATGAAAGAGATAAGTAACACTTTCTTTCCTTGTCATATAGAGGTGAATATTCACAATAATTATTTTAACAAGTTACCTATTTATTCAAGTCTCAGACATGGTGTACATGCATGTTGACTTATAGATTTCTTATCCAAAGGAGATGAAAATTTCTTTCTAGTGGAAAACAATCTTCAAAGATGAGAATTGTTCTACCCTGTAGAAACTTCACCAGTTCTGAACTAATCTGGTAATCTTGTCTTACATTCTTTTATTAAATTGCCTATAAGTACCTAAATATACAATGACTTTTGACTTGGTCTTAAGAAATTACTTCTTTTTTTGGGGTAATTATCTCGTGTTAGGCTGAGTTGTTTAGAGAAACAAAACCAGCTATACTCACATCTGTGTAAGAAAGAGCTTTACATAGAAGTAATTTTGTATCAAGAAGTCAGCTGTAGTAGTTACATAATCTGTTGTCAATTTGAGAGGATTAAGAGTGTAGGAGTGGAGTTTAGTCTGTCAATCAGGTCACAGCTTGATGACCTCATTTGGAGGAATGAAGGAGATAAATAGCTCGCTAGAGGCAGGACATAGACTGACACCCTGGGAGCCATTCCAGCTGAGAAGACACATGGAACTAAGCTTGTACCCTGAGCTGGAGGGGCCATGTAGAGACAGACCCCTGCTAGCACTGAGATGCTTACAATGCCACTGGATCCGCAAGACTTTCCACCCACTTCCCTTTGATCTTCCGGCATTCAGTGTCATTGCATGTGTTGCATGAGTCTGAAAAGGAATTTATAGATTGGTATCAGACATATGGGCTAATATTGGACTTATAGACTTGATCTAGACTGGGTGGGATGTTTTCTCAATATTTGATTGTTTTTATATATAAAGCTCTTTCTTACACACGTCTCCCTGAATTTCTTTCCCTGATCCACCCACACTAACACCTCAGCCCAGCCCAGTCCAACTCAGGTCCGTGGACGCGATACTAACCAAAGCCCTCTTCAGACTCAAATAACTGCAGGCTGATCACACAAAAAGGTGAATCAGAAAGAAAGGACATCATAGGCTGATGGATGCAAAATTACATGGCTTTGGATCACACAGGATGGTGAAGGCAAGTCTTTAAAACCCCAGACACGGCTCTTTCTGATAGTTATGCATCATCTAGTTTCTTCACCACATTTTGCTGTAGCACCATGTCTTCAAAGATCTCTTCATTAGGGCAAATATCAAGCTGGGCCATGTCATAACAATGATTTGTTCTTAGATTAGGGCTAAGATTAAGTGCAAGCTCAAATTTTACTCTTATATCTATGATTTATATATGCCGCTGGTTCACAGCAGAGACATCATTGTCATTTTATGTGAAAGATTATCATCAATCACATCTCCATGGGGCACAATACATTCTGTTGATAGTGTCATTAATTTAGTCAATAGTAAAGAATTTAAAACACACATGAGAAAAGCCTACGCGTGTAGACTGGATACAAATGGCAATACTGTATTGACTTGTACAGCTTAAATCCTTAAGGAACTGGAAACTATTTAAACAAACAATGAGGTGGGTGGTAAGGCAAAACTTTCAATAATATTAATTGACAGTGGCAGAACCAGGCCTATCAGATTAATCATATCTTAATAAAGTAAGAAGGGCATTGAAGTAGTAAACATATGTCAGTCTAATGACTGCCAGTTCTATACCGTTGATATAAGCTGTCTTGTGCTGCCTCTCACACCATGTCATTTGGCCTTGGAACCACCAGCTATGGATAAGATTGAGGCAGAGCCCAGTTCACTTAATGGGGTTTCCACCTCAAGTCCTTCTGGTATGATCTTTGAAGGATGTCGTGGGCCTCAAAAATGCAGGGACTGATGTCTCAGTGGTCTGAGTAAACAGGGGCTGAGTTGCCCAAATTAAACCTACCCAACAGGTCTAAAGTGCCCAATTAGGTACATCGTACCAGGCACATTCTCCCGTTGGATTCTACATAAGTATTGTTACATATAAATGCACTTGCCTGCTCCAAGACTTGGATGCTCCCCTCCCTCGCATCTTGACTTGAATTTCTGGCCAGGTTAGCTTGACACCCTGGTAGAAGTGTCTGTTGATTTGGGATGACCTTAGCAAAATTTTGATTGGGAGCAACTAAATGGTCATCTCCCTCTCCCTTGATCTTGAAAATCTGTCAAAGTGGTTTTCAAGAAGGGGTGCTATATGCTTCATGGGTACATGTCAGGTCCTCTACCAAGTTGTTTGGCAGTTGATTAGCAGACTGCATGACCTGGAAAGCTCTTTCTTCAAAGCAGGCTATCCTCTAACTTACATTTTCCCCCTTGATTTACCCTTTATTGATTTTTTAATTTCATAACCTTGTAGTCTGAGAAGATGCTTTGTAGTATATAGATGTTTTATTTATTTAGTGAAGCTTGCTTTGTGCCCCAACACATTGGTTTAAGCAGGGTTCTCTAGAGAAACAAACCAGTGTATGTATGTATACATATATATATGTTAATATGTTTATATAGCAAGAAGGAATACAACAGCTAATTAGTCCTCACTGCAGTACAGAAGGCTCAGTCCATCTCACCTCCTTGAACAGTTAATATACTGAAGGTACTTCGTACTCATGCCAGTTGCTGGTCCAAAATCAAGGAAGCAGACAGCGAAGTGGCTGGGGGAAGGTACAGAGTCTGCCCACAGGCAAGATGAGCAGAGTTGGCCAGCTGGCAGCAGACAAGGAAAGGTGGGGTGTCAACAGCAGGAAGATGAGATGTTGAGGTGTAGCAGAGGCCGGTAGCACAGGACCAGTGTAGTGAAGAAGGTCTGGATGGAAACTAAAGACATAGCTATGCACAGCACAGTGACATGATCCACCAAGATCCATGGGTGGGCTTGGCCCACAAGAAGTGCAGCACACAGTTGGGGCACAGCAGATAACTCAGGCAGCAGTACACTGAGCTGAGCACCAGGCAGAAAGAGGAAGGGGCAGCCTCAAAGACCCATTTTTCTCGGTCACCCTCCAAACGAGGTGTGACCTGGTTGGCAGGTGAAACTCCACCCACATGTCCCTACAGGAGTCATGTGCACACACACAAAAATCTATCATAGTCTACCCCTTGCCAACTTGGCACTTGTACACAATTCTTTGGCCATATATAATCTCCAGACATTAATGAAATCATACTTACACCTAACATCATATGAGAGGGTACCAAAAAAATAATGGAATTGTGCTGAGCGGGGAAGAGCTTGTGTAGTACACATTGTTCCCTGTAGATGAGCATCTAGCAACTCACTCTGAGTTAGTGTACCCTGTGATGTCTCTTGGGAAGGTTCTCTCTGGTCACAGTGGATTTTTTCATCAAAGCAGTTTCACTCAAAGCTCATTTTTGTGTGTGTTGATTTTAAGAGATCAGCATGCTGCTTAAAAATTTTATTTCCTGCTTGGGAAAAATATCATAGAAACTGTTGTGATGATGAATCCAACTTACAAGAACAGCCCTATGGGAAAAACTCAAGTGTACGAGTGGGTTTTTTTGTTTCAAAAAAGGTGAAAGGTCAATTGATGACAGACCTCATTCTGAATGCCATTAACTTCCCAAATGGATGAAAATGTTGATTTGTTTGAAGTTTGAAGTTTGTTATACCAGGTCAAGTTTTCCACTTAGAGGTTCTGAAAAGATTGTGTAACGGTGTGCAACCAAAAAGGCCTGATATGTGGCAGGTGGGGGATTGGTTTTGCCACCCGGACAGTGCACCAGTTTTTTTACAAAAACAGCATGCCTCTCTTGCCCCACACACCTTACTCACCTTACCTCACTCCTTGGATCTTCTTTTTGTTTCTGTGAATGAAAATGGACATGAAAGGACAGTGATTTGACAATATAGAAGAGGTGAAGAAAAAAATGAGGGAGGTGCTGTCAGACATCCAAACAGATGAGTTTGAAAAATGTTTCTAATAATGGAATTGCAGATTTGATAAATGTATTAGGTATAATGGAGAGTACTTTGAAGATGATAAAGTGTTTTTTTTTAATACATAGCTTTGAAAAAAATTTTTTGGTTTTTTGGGTACCCCCTTGTATAGCTAGCATACATATAAATGAAACCACATTGAACCTATTTGTATCTGGTACATTAAACATGAATGAGGGAAAGATAGTCAAGAAGCACATATAAAGAAGAAATACTGACAATCACAAACCTTGCCTTTGTGATGGGTCATGTGGTCATAACTAATAGGTTACTACCCGTTCTGTATTCCCTTTGCCCTCAGCCAGCACCTCACCTGGCCATGGTTCTTTGCCTAGTGGGGTGACACAGGTCTTCATTCCTGGGGAGTCTGGGTCATTAGCCGTCCTGTCAGGATGGCGTTGCTGTAGTTTACTATTTATTTTAATCACAGGGCATGGTAGTACTAAGAGACGACCTACGGAATCTCCTGGATTCCAGATATATTCTTCTTGACCTCCATTATGTAATGCCGATCCAATTTCTCCTTGGTAACCAGGATCAATTACACCACTCAGTACAGTGACACCCTTATTTATCTGTTGATCCAAAGGCACGAGGAGTTCAAAGTGGGAAGGGGACATTCTTAGCTGCCAATTCAGTGGAATCAGTGCTGCATTTCCAGGTGGAGTGTTCCTTCCTATGGAACTAGCACCTCTAGGTCTGAAGAGCATAGAGTTGCTGGGACAGGAAGCAAAAATGCTGCAAGTGGATCACTAGGAGTAATAGTACGTGGCGCCACTCCAGCTTCCACCCCTTGGTTCCTGGACCCATGAATCCTGGCTATTGGAGACACAGAACTATATATTGACCACTGCTTTAAAGCATATATAACCACTTGGAGAACGTTGCCCCAGCCATGCAAGGTGTTGTCACCTAGCTAGCACTGTAATTGTGTCTTTAGAAGGTCATTCCATCGTTCGATCAAGCCAGCTGCTTCAGGGTGATGAGGAATATGGCATAACCAATGGGTTCTAAGGGCATGGGCCCTGTACCACACATCATTTTCTGTGAAGTTAGTTCCTTGATCTGAAACAATGCTGGGTGGGATGCCATACTAGTGGATAAGGCATTCTGTAAGTCCACGAATGGTAGTTTTGGCAGAAGCATTGTGTGCTGGGAAGGCAATTCCATATCCAGAGTAGGTGCCTATTCCAGTAAGAAAAAAACACTACCCCTTCTATGATGGAAGTGGTATTATGTAATTAACCTGCCAGCAGGTTGCTGGCTGATCTCCCCAGGGAATGGTCACATAATGTTGGCTTCCACTGCTGGCAGATGGGGTGCTCAGCAGTGGCCAAGGCAGCCTTGGTTAACCTCCATCCCTGTCACCATGTCCATTTTGTTCATGTGCCCATTGGACAATGGCAGGAGTGGTGGAAGAAAGAGGGAGACTAGGCTCCACAGTATGTGTCATCTTATCTACTCATTTGTTAAAATCCTCCTCTTCAGAGGGAACCCTTTGGTGAGCATTCACATGAGACACGATTAACTTTAGTTTCTTGGCCCATTTAGAGAGGTCTATCCCCATACTGCTTCCCCACACCTCCTTGTCACCAATGTTCTAATCATGTTTCTTCCAGTTCCCTGACCAACCAGTCAAATTGTTAGCCACAGTCCATGAATTAGTATACAGACACATACTTGGCCACTTCCCTTTCTAGGCAAACTGAACAGCCAGGTGCAAGCTTGAAGTTCTTCCCACTGGGAGAATTTCCCTTCACCACTGTCCTTCAGAGAGATACCAGAAAGGGGCTGTGGTGCTGCTGCTGTCCATTTATAATTGACACCTGAGTATCATGCAGAGCTATCAGTAAACCAAGCACAAATTTCCTCAGTCAACTTATCAGTCCCATTAGTAGATAAAAAAGGGGTACTCCAAAATATCCGGAATTGCGCTAGGCAAAATGGGGCTTTCATAGTACACATTTTTCCTGCTAGGTGAGCATCAAGCAACTCACTCTTAGTGCACCCAGTGGCATTGCCTGGGAAGGTTCTCTCTGGTCACAGTGAATTTTTTCATAAAAGCAGTTTTGCTAGAACCTCGCTTTTTTTTGTGATGGCTGGTTTAAGAGAATAGTGTGTGGCTGTGAAGTTTTGTTTCCTGCTTGGGAAAAATAACACAGAAACAGTTGTGATGTAGAAGACAGCATACAAGGACAGTGCAATGGCAAAAACTCAAGTGTATGAGTGGTTTTGTTGTTTCAAGAAAGGTGGAATGTCAATTGATGACAAATCTCATTCTGGACATGCATCAAGTTCCCAAACAGACAAAAATGTTGACGTGTAGAGAATTTTTAGTTCATTCGACCAGGTCAGACTGTAAATCAAGCTTTCTATTTGGAGTTTCTAAAGATTGTGTAACAGTGTGCAACAAAAAAAAAAAGGCCTGATTTATGGCAGACAGGGGAGGGGTTTTGCCACCATGACAATGCACCTGCTCACACAGCCATCTCATTGCGCCAGTTTTTGCCAAAAAACAGCATGCCTCTCTTACCCCCACACACCTGACTCACCTGACCTCTCTCTGTATGACTTTTTTTAGTTTCTGCAAATGAAGAGGCACATGAAAGGACAATGATTTGCTGATATAGAAAAGGTGAAGGAAAAAATGAGGGAGATTCTGTCAGTCATCCAAAAAGATAAGTTTAAAAAATGTTTCCAAGAATGGAATCACAGATTTGACAAATATATTAAGTGCAATGTAGAGTACTTTGAAGGTGATAAAATTGTTTTGTAAGAAAAATGTAAATACATAGCTTTGAAAAAAATTGATTTTTTTGGTAGCCCCAAGTATATTTCCCTATAATTAGTTTTTTGTACATAATTAAAACACTTGATTTAAAGCTTTTATCTAGTAAGTTCAACTTGTGGTTTTCCTTGCAGTACTTTTATATTGTGTGTGTACATGCTATTTTCTTTGCTTTTGATTCTTTGTATATTTCACAATATTTGTTGACATTTGAACCACTGGTTGTGGTTAGCAGCTCAATATTCCCATATATATGATTGCTGTTTTCCAGTGCTGTTTTCAAAGTAATTTTTCCTCAGTTTGTTTTTAAAAAATTCAAGACTAATACTTGAATACATTTCATATAAAAACAATTTTATATATAGCATAAAATGTGAACATCTCCCTTTGACTCATGTTTAAAGGCATTCTCCTCCCCAGAAATAATAGTTAACCTAGACCTTTTTCTATGTATTTACATAAAAGGGTGCAAAAATGAATACGACATCACTAGAATGGTTTTGAATAGATCATCTATTTCAGTATGGTGATTTTGTTGTAAATGGAAACCACAATTTTAGCGATGCTAGTGGACTCTTACTGATCTATCACAGTAATGTCCTGTCACTTAACTTGGCTTATATAGACCACAGGAATGTATATGCCTGATGTCATATTCCTAATTGGGCAATTTTGACTTCGTTTCTGTTCAGACCTTAGGGACCCAGGCCAAGTGCTATAGACATCTGATATTTTAGACTCGGCCCTTCCAAACTATAGATAGCCTTGAGAAGAATGGGAATTCCAGAACACTTCATTGTGCACATGCAGAACTTGTACAGGGATCAAGAGACAGTTGTGCAAACAGAACAAGAAATACTGCATGATATAAAATCAAGAAAGGTATATTTCAGGGTTGGTTGTATCCACTCACCATATTTATTTTATATATATATATATATATGTAGAGAGAGAAAGAGAGAAAATAACCAGAAAAGCTGGGTTATATAAAGAATAATGTGGCATCTGGATTGGAGGAACGCTTATTGACAACCTGCTATATGCAGTCGACACAACTTTGCTTGCTGGAAGTGAGGAGGACTTGAAGCGCTTGTGGATGGAGATCACAGATTACAACCTTCAGGATTATAACTCAATGTAAAGGCCAAAATCCTCACAAATGAGTCAATAGGTCACAGCATGATAAATGGAGAAAAGGTTGAAGTCAAGGATTTTGCCTTGCTTGGGTCTACAGTGAATGCTCTTCCCTGGAAGCAGCCATCAAGAAATCAAGGACATGCTCCACTGTGTAAATATACTGCACAGGAACTTTTTAGAGTATTGAAAAGAATGTTACTTTGAGGACGAAGGTGTACCATGGTACTTTCAATTGCCTCATATGCATGTGAAAGCTGGACACTGAAGGAGGAAGGCTTAAAAGAACTGATGCGTTTGAATTGTGGTGCTGGTGTAGAATATTGAAATTACCCTGGACTGCTAAACAGACAAACATAACAAAGTTCAGCCAGAGTGCTCCTTGGAGGCAGGGATGTCAAGAGGTCATTTCATGTACTTCAGACATGTTAGAAGTAAAGACCAATCTCTAGCGAAGGACACCATGCTTAGTAAAGTGGGGGGTCAGAAAAAGAGAGGAAAATCCTTCATGAGATGGATATACACAGTGGCTGCAACAATGGGCCCAAGCACAGGAACAAATGTGAGGATGGCTCAGGACAGGGTAATGTTTTGTTCTGTTGGGTCACTACAGGTCAGAACCAACTTGATGGCACCTAACAACAACATTCCAGTGGAAACCCAAAATCTGCTCCATGGTCCCCACATGGATTAAGCCTCCAGTGGATTTCCTCTGACTATTATAGTCCAGGCAGGAGAATATCCTTATTATCTATCAGAAAGAGAGCAATGTAAACTGGACTATGGCAATTGCAGTCAGGTTAAAATGTGACACCTTATCATTTGATCTCCCTTTTGGCCCATTTAAAATTTGTTCCAGTTTTTAATATTTTTTGCTTTCTTTTCAATTGAGCTAGCTATCTTTTATTTTGTCATTGTTGTTGGTTTTTTGTTTTACTGTTTTTTTAATTTTGTTTTACATGTCTTTCTGCATATAAAATCCAGACTATAGAAAATATATAAAGACTGTAAGTTAATAACTACCTTAGGGACATAGCTCTGGAGAAAAAGTTAGTCTTGAAAACACACGGGGGCAGTTCTACTCTGTCCTATAGGTCACTGTGAGTTACAATTGATTCGACGGTAGAGAGTTTGCATTTAGAACAGTGGTTCTCAACCTGTGAGTTGTGACTCCTTTGGGGGTTGAACGACCCTTTCACAGGGGTTGCCTAAGACCATCAGGAAAACACATATTTCCGATGGTCTTAGGAACCAAGACACTGCGTCTCCAGGTGGGTCCTCCCACATGCAGATACGTCCACATACGAGTACCCAGCGTGAAGACTTTGACCCATGCTACACCATGCTTGAAGACAAATTTCATTTATTTGTCATTAGAAATAAATATTTCACAATATATAATGACAATGATTTTGTGATTCATCACTATGCTTTAATTATGTTCAATTTGTAACAATGAAAATAGATCCTGCATATCATTTGCATGACAACTCACAACAGTAGCACAATTAGTTATGAAGTAGCAACGAAAATAGTTTCATGGTTGGGGGGGGGGGTCACCACAACATGAGGAACTGTATTAAAGGGTCACGGCATTAGGAGGGTTGAGAACCACTGGTTTAGATGGACATAATAGGGGAGGTTATGGGGACCTGAGGAGCTGACAACAATAACTACAAGAAAAAAGGAAAATTTTCTAAAATTAATTGTGGCAATGACCGCACAACTCTTGTTAATATGATTGAACTACAGAATTTTCTGATATATGAATTATATGTAATAAAAGTTTTTCATTAAAAAATAATGTTTTCTTACCTGAGTATTGAGTATTTAAGAAATTACTCATTGTAAATATGTTATAGATATAGTGAACAGAAAGGGTATTTTCCTACAGTTTTTGATCTTGGAGATTTTTTAAAGTTCTTTATCTGTTACACAATATTAAAATGTGAAATATTTAAGTGATATCTAGCCTTCAGTATAACAATACAGAAACCAGATTTGGGAAGACAGATTATTGGCAGGCAGCTGGATATTAAAGACTGGACTCAATTCTTTACTGAAATTATTCCTTAAGGCCCATATTGATGATTTTTTCTAGGAATAACTTACCCTACAATGTGTGCCAAAAAACTTGGAGGGGTATAATTGTCAAACTGAGAGAAGAGTCCTATCATAACAAGTAGGTTTGGGACCCACATGTCATTGTCTAATCTCAAATTATAGTAACTGTGACATTCACTTCCAGCTAATATGTCATAGAACTGGTGGGGTGTCAGTAGCTCAAATCATGCATTTTCTGCCTATAATCTAACCTGCTTCTTAAGTGGTCATTGGATCAGAGAAAACAAAGTTCTCATCACCTGGAACTAGACTGCATTTTCTCTTGAGGTTTGTATTAGTCTAGGTACTTTAGAGAAACAAATCCACAGCAACTCAAGTATAAGAGAGTTTTATGTAAAGAAAGTGTGCATCATGAAAACATCCCAACCCAATGCTGCGCAAGCCCACAAGTCCAACATTAATCCATTAACCCAACACCAGTCCACAAAGTCCTCCACCTCACAAAACAGAGGCAATGATGCCGACTGCAGGAGGAAAGCTGAGTCAGTGAACAAATAAGCATCTCAGCACTAGCAGGGGTTTCCACACAGCTGCTCCAGCACCCAGGGCTGCATGGGGACAGGTCCATGTAGCTTCTCCTTGGGGATGTCTTGTAGGAAATCAATCTTGCAAGCTGAAGCAGGGAACTGCTAGGCAGCTGCACCCTGGTGCAACCATCACAAAGCAAGAGACTCAAGAACTAGAAAGGAGAGGCTCACCACCCATTTATTCCTCCACCTTTCAATTAGCCCCACATGTGATTATCGGCCAGGTTGGCACAATTAACTAACTCAAGGTTATAGTTTCAGGAACTAACTAGCTTGAACTTTTAAAGTTTCTATTACAATTCTTCTCTTATTATGTTTATTATCAGAAAAATATTTTTGATTATGCACTTTATTAATACTAGTCATATTTTTCTGCCTACTTTTCCAATTAGAAGCTTTCAACAATTGATCATTGAACTCTAGATCACACAAGTAATTTACTTTCTAAACTATAAATGCATATGTTAACAAATGAAGTTAAAGATAAAAGGATAACCATTTAGGTTCCTCTAAAACATAACTGAAGCTATTCCTGCAGTACTTCTATTCCAAAAGAGAAGATGAGAACTGCTGTCAATCTTACAGACACATCATAAAAATGCTTCAGGGAAGAATACCATAGTGTTTTTGAAAAGCATTTTTTGATCCAGACTTTGTATGAAAAGTCAATGAAAAAAAATTTAGTGGAACCATAGATAACACTTTCTTCAACAGTTTAAATGTAGTGTTTTCATTTTCTCTCATTTTTATCCTTTAAAATGTTTCCACTTTCTACCAGCTTTATTTGGTCATTTTCGGTTTTACAGAACTATGAAATTGAATACTACCCTTAGAGGTGTCATTTATATTTCTCTTATCTGGTTGGCTTATAGCTTCTTTGTACTTCTGAATTATTAAGAAGTAAAGAGACTAAGTAATAGTGACTGGCTAAAACAGAAGAATATCAAAAAATAAAAGTGGTATTTGTGTTTACATCCAATAAGAATTGTCAGGTTTATGACTTATTAACCATAGAAGGCAAATAAGGCTGTCTTCTCCTATAAAGGTTTAGTATCAGAAACCCAAATGGGCAGTTATACTGTGTCCCTTGGAATTAGAATTAACTTGATGGTAGTGGGTTTGGTTGGTTGGTTTATGGGTTGCCCTGTTGATTTTTTTTTAATGCACTATTAAAAGATATAGTAGAGATCATATCTTTAAAGATATGTAATTTAAAATATTACATGAGAGATAAAATAACTTATAAGCTTCATATAAGCCTCACATCTTTTCTGAACTTCTAAGGATATTTCATTTTCACAGTTTTGTTTGTTAGCTTGGGAATAATTGGTAAGGAAGAGAATACTTGGTTGATTTCCACAAAAGAGGATGCGAGTTACCGTACTTAAGGGAAAAAACAGAATAGTTGTAGCATATGAGGTAAGAAGAATGAAATTTAAAAAAACATTTCTACAGAGATGTTTGGAGGTGTTTCAGAAGGAAAACGTTGAGAGACAGCGTGGGTAGAATGTGGGAGGCTTTGGAGAACTAGAGAGGTAAAGGTGCTATCCCAGCACACGCTCTCTTCGGGGATTTCAAAGAGTAGTAAAGACATTGACTTTTCAGAAGTGCCCTGTGTGCTTCTGGTTGTGGCCTGTTCCTAGTCTGATTACTGTGATTGTATAATAAGTTCTGAGATCAGGAAGCATGAGATTTCCTGCTGCATTCTTCAACATTGGTTTAGATATTCAAGGCCTTTCTTTTCGATATAGAGTTGGAGATTGGCTTTTCCATTCCATTAAACAACGTTGTTGGGATTTTGATCAGGATTGCAGGACATATATAGATCATTTTGGGAAGTGTTAACATTCTCACTATGTTAAGTCTTTTCTTACAGTAACATTTCATAACATCTCTTAGGTCCCTCAAAAAAACAAAACCAAAAATAAAATACCTCACTACCATCAAGTTGATTCCAACTGTTAGCAACCCTATGGGACAGGGTAGAAGTGCTCATGTGGATTTCAGAGACTGTAACTCTTTATGGGAGTAGAAAACCTCATCTTTCTCCTAAGGTGTGGCTGGTGGTTTTGAACTACTGACCTTGAAGTTAGCAGGCCAACATGAAACCGCCATGCCACTGGAGCTCCTTATGCTCCTAGTTTTAGGTGTTATTCCCAGGTATTTTGCCTTTGGGGGCTATTGTAAATGAAAGTTATTTTGTCTTGAATTGTGTCCTCCCAAAAAATGTCTTATAAGTCCTAACCTCTAGCCCTGTGGCTATAATCCTATTTGGGAATGGATTGATTTTGTTATGAAAATGAGGCAGGGCCTCCCCCCAGAAGAATTTATTTCAGAGGACAGCATTGAAGCTACAGCTCAGGGAGAGGGACATGTCTGATCAGAGCACATGGGAGCAAATGCAGGGGGAGGAAGAGAGAGTGGAGCACATCCTGGCGCAACAACTCTTGAGGACAATATCCCCGCTCAGAGTAGCCAATGCACAGAGTAGCCAATGCATGGATCATTTGGCTGGCAGCACTATGAGAAACAACATCCCTCACTGACCTATAGCCCCACAGGGGACAACACTAGAGACAGTTTGGGAATTGCACCCAATTTGACCCCACCACACGGAGGCAAAACACTAAGGTCGTGTAACAGAACAGCAAGGGGAGCAGAGCAAGGAAGTCCGGAGGGAATACCAAAAATAGACTTTGGGGCCAGGGCATGGCACCCCATCAACTCCTATATACTCCTAAAGGTCAACTAAAAAAAACACCCCTAAGATCAACTAACAGACCTTGAACTACTTATAGGCATTTTTTTTTTGTCATTGGTTTTTTTTGTTGCTGTTGTCATTGTTTTGTTTTCTTTTGTCATTTTGTCTTGCTCTGTCTTGTTTTTATGCATGTTATTATCTCTGCAGGTCTACATAGACAAAATAGGCTGGATAAACAATCTGGAGGAGAAAACAACGGGACCAATTGTTCCAGGGGACATGGAAGAGGGGAAGGTGGGGAAAAGGAAGTGATGTTAACAAACTGAGGGACAAGGGAAAACTAGTGATCCAAAATCAGTGGCGAGGAGGGTTGTAAGAGGCCTGTTAGGGATTGATCAAGGGCAATGTAACCGAGAGGAATTACGGAAACCCAAATGAAGGCTGAGCATGATAGTGGGACAAGAGGAAAATAAAAGGAAATAGAAGAACAAACTAGGAGGCAAAGGGCATTTATAGAGGTTTAAATACAGGCATGTACATATGTAAATATATTTATATATGATGATGGGGAAATAGATATATGTGTATATATTTATAGGTTTAGTATTAAGGTTGCAGATGGACATCAGGCCTCCACTCAAATACTCCCTCCATGCAAGACTACTTTGTTATATTAAACTGGCATTCTATGATGCTCACCTCCCGACACTATCGCTGAAGACAAATGGGCACATAAGCAAATGTGGTGAAGAAAGCTGATGGTGCTGGGCTATCAAAAGATATGTCGTGGGGAAAAATGAGGACCTAATGTTGGGGGTTTAAATGGAGAGAAAATGTTTTGAGAAACGATGTACAAATGCGCTTTACACAATTGATGTGTGTATGGATTGGGATAACAGTTGTATGAGCC
>NW_022103906.1:10929160-10935589 GCF_000313985.2 Echinops telfairi
AAAGCAAATGTTTTGAGAATGATGATGGCAACAAATGTACAAATGTGCTTGACACAATGGATGGATGTATGGATTGTGATGAGTTGTACGAGCCCGCAATAAAATGATTTTTTTAAAAAGAAAATGAGGCAGGGTTAGTGTAGGGTATAATACATATAATACAAGCCTTTTGGGGCTTGGGGGGAACTCTAATAGAGACTAAACAGCCCGGGGAAAGCACAGAAGGGGGAGGAGAGAGACATTCTTTTCTTGGTTTTCTTTTTGGAGTTGTGTTATTGTAAAGGAACCCAACTGATTTTTGTGTATTGATTAAGTACTCTGCTACTTTGCTAAATTTAGTAACTTTCTTGTGATGTCTCTGGGGCTGAGTATAGGACAGTGCCATCTGTGAAAAGTATAGTTTTACTTTATTTTCAAGCTGGATAAACATTTTCTTCTTGCTTGCTGTTAGGCTCTGGCGAAGGCGTCCAGTACAATGATGAATAAGAGTGGTGTGTGGATACGCCCTCCTTGTTTTGCTAATATTCTTAAAGGGAATGCTCTCAGTCTTTTGCTGTTGAGAACATGCCTTTTGATCCTTTTGAGTTACAAGCATGTCAATTATTCTAAATCACAAATAATATTATTTTAAAATACATAAAGCCTTTACTTTTAAATTTTACATTTGAGAGGAGATATTTTGCTATTATTATGCAATAGAAATGAATGATTAACTGAACATTAATAATTAATGAGCTATGTTTTCATTAGAAAACAGTAACGTTTTCTATTAGATTTAATTTATGCTAGTGTGGGAGCCCTGGTGGTGTAGTGGCTACAATCTGTGCTGCAATCTGCCAGGTCTGCAATTCCAAACCACAAGCTGCTCTGCGGGTGAAAGAAGGGTGTGTTAGGCCAGGTCAACTACAGAAACAAACCCAGTGACATGCATAATATATTTGTAAGAAAGAGCTTTATATCAAGAAGGAGTTATATATCAGAAAATATCCCAGCCACTCCCATTCAAATGCATAAGTCTGATACTAGTCCATGAGTCCCTTTTCAGACTCATGCAGCATGCAGGAAGATCACAGGCTGGTGGGTGCAGTCGTGTGGATCTGAGGCTGGTGGAAACATGGCAGGGCTCCTGCAGCCCTCAGGGTGTGCAGCAAGCAGGAAAGTCAAGGCAGAGAGAGTGGGGGAGGTTCCCAGAACCCTCCTTACGAGAAGGCACACGCACAAAGAAACACCACCAGGCTATCGCCTGATTGACTGCTTGCATACCATCCCTACACTTTTATATATCTTCAAGCTGAGATGAAATTATATACCGTTAACTTCCACAACGGGGCTTTCTACTCCCATAAATGGTTGCAGTCTCAGAAACCCACAGGGGCAGTTCTACCCATCCTATATGGTCACTATGAGTCAACATTTACTAGGTGACAGTGAGTTTTGAAAGGAATCCTGAATTCTTAATGCATTGTGTTGGGCTGCCAACCACAAGGTCAGCAGTTCAAAACTACCAACCATGCCAAGGGAGACAGATGAGGCTTTCTACTTCCATAAAGATTTATAGCTTTGGAAACCCACAGGGGCCGTCCCACAGAGTCACTCTGAGGGTTGTTTTGGTTTGAGTCAAGATTTTTGCTATCTCATTTTTGGGGGGTGGCAGGGGAGGGAGTTTATAAAAACACTTAATCTGTAATTCACCTTTGAAATTCATGACCTCACAGAAACCCAGATCCACTTCTGTTCTGTTTGTATGGTGCTATTGAGACTGACGGTTAGGTAAGTAAGCTTCAAACACTAGGGTGCTAGGATTTTCCTTCTAAAATACTGGACCTTTTATCTGACTAGTTTGCCAGGACTTCTCAGAGATGTTCAAATCTTGATTCCTGTCCAACTGTTGTCGGGCTGTTAACAAGAAAACTCTGACACTCTTGCCACCTGCTGAGCTGTAGTGTGTGACTCACGAAAGTCAATATTTTCTTATTTCCTTTTGCCCCAACTGTGTTTGAAAGGACTTTCTGATGTATCTCTATTTTATTGTGGGTGAGTACTGGGGAGAGAAAAATGGCTTTCATCTATTATTATCCTTCAATAGAGAGTAAAAATGAAGAAGGCAAGAAGCCATATTTTAGGCTTTCTTAGATCCTTGACTCTCTTTTTAAAAACGTTTTATTGTGAATCAAGTGAAAGTTTACAGAGCAGATAAAAAATATTACATCCCACAATTCATACACACGTTGTTTCATCTCATCTGTCACAACTGCCTTAATGCTCCTATTCCTCTCTCTCCTGTTTCCTGATTTTATTCCTCCTCCTTTCCTAACCCTCTGAACTCTGCCCTTGGGTAAATGCTGCACCACTGATCTTAAATGGTTGATCAATTTATCAAAGACATGAGTTCAGTTCCCAACCTGATGGGTGAGTGAGGGTTATAGTCTTGGGGTTCCCACTATATTCAGGATCTTCCAATATGATCCTTTTCAGTATAGTTAATGGTACCAGCCAGGAACTGTGGGATGAAAAAGGGATTTTTCCCTGGTTGTCTCCTGCTTGCTAGCTCATTGTGTGGCCAGCTGCTTACAAGTTTTCTCCCTGAAGGCATCAGCCATCCAGAGCAATCAGACTATTGTCTGTCCCACTGTAGGTGTAGGTGGGGCTCACACCCTACTGATAAGGATAGTGATTGTTTCCCTGGAGACCCCAGAGAAAAGGTCAAGCCCACTCAAAGGTTAGACTGCTATCCTGAATCTAGGTTCCCCCCCATCATGTCACATGTGTACCCCTAATCTCTCCTTTTCCTATTGCATGCACACCCCTAGATCATCCCCCTCCATTGCTGTATTAACTATGGTACAACCCATTCCTGTGATGTATGTGGTTACCTGTAATCAGGGGGCTTGCATGCCCCTAATTATATATAAGCCTTGGTTAGAAATATATTCTCTCTCCTCTTGTCTCCCACCTCCACTTGGACCACCAAGAGGGGATGAGGTGAGCATTCTACCATGAAATGTGTCTGACTCCATTATTTCATCCTCTCCTACCTCCCCTATTCTCTATGACTTTACTATAATCTTTATATATTATCGCCGTACAATTGTGCTTATGGACCCCCCACGATTGTCAGAGGCTGGTGACTCTGACAAGGAACCACGTAGTTCCTCTGGCTGCAGGGCTGTGGGACTGATGTTTGCATGGTTCATTAGTCCACCAGACTCATTGTTTCCATATGCCTTTTACTTTTCATCACTCTTCTTTCTTCTGGACCAGGGAGAGCAAATGTGCGCCTTAAATGGCTGATGATGAGCTTGGAAGAGCCAGTGAGATGTCAGAGGCATTGTCTCTGTGCACTATATTGTGCCAATAGACTTGGGTGTCCATCAAGACTATGGACCTGTAAATTCTGTCTTTAAATTATTTGATTAATAATCCTGAATAGAATTAGTGACAACAGAATCCATTTTTTTAAATGTATTCATCCAAAGGCCAAATTTCTGTAAACACATGAAATAAACTATTTCTAATTTTCACTAATTTATCCCCAACAATATTTATAATCCTTGTTGTGATTGTTAGGTTCTTTTGGATAGGTTCTGACGCAGTGATCCCATGTACAACAGAATGAAACATTGTCCATTTCTCATAACTGTTGTTAAGTTAAAGCCCATTGCTCAGCCACTGTGTCAATCAAATTTTATCAAGCACGCTGTCCTTTTCCTCCAGGGACTAGTTCTTCTAGCTGGATCCCAGGTGGCACAGTGTGTTATGCATTGAGCTGCTAACCACAAGGTCAGCAGTTTGAACCCACCAGTTGCTCCAAGGGAGAAAGAAAAGTCAGCCCATTCCCATAAACCACCACTTCTCTGTCAGTTTGTTGTACTGTGGTGGCTTGTGTGTTGCTGTAATTCTGGAAGCTATATCACTAGTACCTCAAATCCCAGCAGGACCACCAAAGAGAACTGGTTTTCAGCAGAGTTTTCAGACTAAGAACAGATTACAAAGAAGGAACCGGCTGCCCACTTCAAAGGAAATAGCTGCTGAAAGCCTTATGCATGGAATGGAAGCATTAGCAGATACTAAATGAATGGAAAGAAAACATTGTCAGAAATAGTGCCAAGAGAAGGCTTATTGACAACCTGCCATATGTAAACATCAGAACTTTGCTTGCTTAAAGTGAGGAGGGCTTGAAGCACTTGCTGATGAAGATCAAGGATTGCAGCCTTCACTATGGATTATGTCTCAGTGTAAAGAAGACCAAAATCCTTACAACTGGACCAGTAGGTACATGATAAATGGAGAAATGATTAAAGTTGTCAAGAATTCTGTCTTGCATTCAAGAAGATAGGAATAGAAGGAAAGTTCCTCAATATTATACAAGCTATATATGAAAAAACAACAGCCAATGTGGTAGTCAATGGATAAAAGACAAAAACAATTCCACTGAAAAAGGGGACCAGACAAGGATGCCCCTTGTCCCAACTCTATTTAATATCATACTGGAGGTCCTAGCTAACAACATAAGACAAAGAAAAGACATCAAAGTTATTCATCTAGGGAAGGAAGAGGCAAAATTTTCATTATTCACCAACGATATGATTGTATACATCGAAAATCCCCTAAACTCCACAAGTGGAGTGTTGGAAGCAATAGAGGAATATGGCAGAGTGGCAGGATACAAGATCAACAAACAGGTAGCACCCCATCGGACTGAACCGGAGGATAGTCCTATAGGTCAACAAACAGACCTTGAACTATTTACAGGTTTTTCTTTTTAAGAATTAATTTTTTTGTTCTTCATTTTTTATTGTCGTTTTGTTTTATTTTGTTGCTTTGTTTTGCTATGTCTTGTTTTTTGTGTGCATATTATTATCTCTGCAGGTCTATCTAGACAAGATAGGCTGGATGAACAGTCTGGAGGAGAAAACAATGGGACCGATGGTTCTGGGGGGGCATGGGAGAGGGGGAGGTGGGGAAAGGAGGTGGTGTTGACCAACCCAGGGACAAGGGAACAACAAGTGATCCAAAATCAGTGGCAAGGATAGTGTACGAGGCCTTGTAGGGATTGATCAAGGGCAATGTAACCGAGAGGAATTACGGAAACCCAAATGAAGGCTGAGCATGATAGTGGGACAAGAGGAAAATAAAAGGAAATAGAGGAACGAACTAGGAGGTAAAGGGCATTTATAGAGGTTTAAATACAGGCATGTACATATGTAAATATATTTTATATGACGATGGGGAAATAGATCTATGTGCATATATTTATAGGTTTCATATAAAGGTAGCAGATGGCATTGGGCCTCCACTCAAGTACTCCCTCAATGCAAGAACACTTTGTTCTATAAAATTGGCATTCCATGATGCTCACCTTCCTGACAAGATCACTGAAAATAGATGTGTGCATAAGGAAATGTGAAGAAAGCTGATGGTGCCCAGGTATTAAGAGATACAGCATCTGGGGTCTTAAAGACTTTAAGGTAAACATGCGGCCATCTAGCTCAGATGCAACAAAGGCCACATGGAAGAGGCACAGCAGCCTGTGTGACCACGAGGTGTCAAAGGGATCAGGTATCAGGCATCAAAGAACAATAAATCATATCATTGTGAAAAAGGGGGAGTGCAGATTAGGGTCACAAAGCCCATCTGTAAGCCACTGGACATCCCC
The DNA here is from genome assembly GCF_000313985.2 of Echinops telfairi. NCBI lineage: Eukaryota > Metazoa > Chordata > Mammalia > Afrosoricida > Tenrecidae > Echinops > Echinops telfairi. The sequence continues at coordinate 10,934,817 of NW_022103906.1, forward strand.
TTACAGAAGGGTCACGGGGAGGAGACAAGCCAGTCAGGGTGTAGTGTAGCAATGATGAAACATACAACATACAAACATACATAGTTCTTCTCTCTCTCCCCACATCCCCTTCCACACACACTATCATAATCCCAGTTCTACCTTACAAATCTGGCTAGATCCGAGGATGTAAACTGATACAGATAGGAACCAGAAACACAGGGAATCCAAAGCAGATGATCCCTTCTGGTCCAGTGGTGAGAGTGGCAATACCAGGAGTGTGGAGGGAAGGTGGGGTAGAAAGGGAAAACTGATTATAAGTATCTACGTATAACCTCCTCCATGGGGGATGGACAACAGAAAAGTGGGTGAAGGGAGATGTCAGTGTAAGATATGACAAAATAATAATAATTTATAAATCATCAAGGGTTCATAAGGGAGGGAGTGCGGGGAGGGAGGGGTAAAAAATGAAGAGCTGATATTAAGGGCTCAAGTAGAAAGAAAATGTTTTGAGAATGATGAGGGCAACAAATGTACAAGTGTGCTTGACATACAATGGATGGTTGTATGCATTGTGATAAGAGTTGTATGAGCCCCCAGTAAAATGATTTAAAAAAAAAAGAATTTTGTCTTGCTTATATCCACAATGTTCATAGAAGTAGCAGTCAGGAGGTGAAAATAGCTGTTGTATTTGGTAAATCTGCTGCACAAGACCTCGTTAAAGTATTGCAAAACGAGGATATGAAGAGAAACCAGGCCCTGGAGAAGGACAGCATGCTTGGCAAAGTAGTGGG
>NW_022103906.1:10935689-10959829 GCF_000313985.2 Echinops telfairi
GTATAACTCCACTCCAGGGGAGCAACTAACAGAATTGTAGGTGAAATATATATATTATAATAATAGAGGGGGAAGGGGAAAAGGGGAGCTCATATTAAAGAGTTCAAAAACGAAAATGTTTTGAAGCTGATTGTTGTAGCAATTGTAAAATTATGCTTGAACTATTTGAACAACAACAATGGCTACGTGCTTATTAAGTAAGGTAGCAGGTACAAAATGCCAAGGATACAGTTCTTTTGACCACAGCACCTCTTCTTAGCTATGGTGATAGGCAGCTCTCTCAGCAATTCTGTGCCTGGCCTCTGCCCTGCTCAGGTAAGTATTACAAAGATACTTTAGGGTTGACAAATGCCAAGTGGGCACCCCACTCTGTAAGCCAGCCTCCTGCTGGAAGGCCCTCAGCTTTCTTCATTCAGCGGGCCAGCAAGCCTGTTTTTCTGTCTCTTGATCTCAATGTTACTCGTCTGCCATCTTGGGCTTGCTTCACTCCTAGTTCTTCTTTCTTGTTTCCTCATTGTTCCTGTTTCTGAAATGGCTCACTTTGTACGCAGAGGAATGGCTAACCTGTCCAATTCCTTCTATTAGAGTTTCCTACACCCTTTTGCATGGCCTCACTCAATCACTTGGAGGGAGTTACAATGATTATGGATAGCAGAGCTGTGGTTCGTGAGCAGCAAACAAAGGTGCAACTCATTGTGTCTCCATGTCTGGAGGGAAGAAGAGTGAAGTAAATAGAAAGCACATGGAAACAATTATTTGATGCACATGAACACCTGCGTCCAGGATTCTGAGACCAGAATAACTGGATGATTCTGGCCCCTTTCACCAACTGCTCTGAACAGGGTCACATTAGAAGGTCCTGGATAGAGTGGGAGAAAAACAGGGAACAGAACTCAAAATCATAAAAGATTAGGCTTACTGGTCAGGTAGAGATTCTGGCCTTCAGGTCTGGAAATGAACTCACCTCTTGACTCAATTTTCAATCAAACAATGCACAGGTCTATAAGGGGAACAATAATACTAAGGAGGATGCACATCTTAGAAGAATCCACCATCTGCAATTGAGACAGCATGTACCCAGTGAAAACTTTCTGAATGGTCAGGGGAGGAGGAATGGAAATAGGAACTATTAAGAGCACATGGGGTAAGTGATGTTTCAATGTGGAGGTTGTAATCAATAATCCGAAACAAAATGCCTATCCATAATTGAATGGAAAACTCAATTCACAATACAAAACTCCACACCACACTCACTGCCACTGAGTTGATGCTGGCTCATTTAGACTGCCCTTGTGGGTTTTGGAAACTGTAACTCTTTACAGGAGTAGAAAGCCTTGTCTTTCTTCCACGGAACTGCTACGGGTTTTGAACTGCTAACTGTGGGGTTAAGGGGGAGAGGGGTCCCCTACAAATCATCACAGGTTCGGTAGGCACAATTGTACAGCGATAATCAGTAAGGATTATAGTAAAGTCAGAGAGCATGAGGTAGATGAGCGATATTACAATAATGCAGTCAGATACATTACATGGTAGCATTGCTCACCTCAGCCCCGCTTGATGGTCCTCGTGGGGGGAACCCAGCCATGAGAGCAGGAGCAGCCTCGGGGACCGAGAACCGGGGAGCCTCTAGGGCCCTGAGAGCCGGAGAGAGCTTCTTCTTTATTGCTAATCAATCATTATATCACTTTAAGGGGACATGATTACAGAATCACACGTCACAGGAAGGGGCAGTACAATAGGCATACACTTTGTAGGAAGGGGATCTATGATAGGTATATGCGTAACAGGAAGGGGATGAGCTAGGGGTGTGTACAATAGGCATACACATTGTAGGAAGGGGATCTATGATAGGCATACGCGTAACAGGAAGGGGATGAGCTAGGGGTGTGCCCATAGGAATGGGAAGGTCTAAGGGTATACATGTGACAAGATGGGCGAACCCTAGATTCACAATGGCAGCCTAAGCTTGGTCATCCTTGGGCGGGCTTGACCTCTCTGGTGTCTCCTACAAGGAAACAGACAACTACTATCCTTATTAGAAGGGAGTGGGCCCTACTTGTTGTGGGATAAACAGTGGTGTCTGCTTGGTTTAGATGGCTGATAGCTCTAAAGGAGAATGACCCCTAATCCACTCCTGATGACCTCCAAGTGTACAGTCATTCTCAAGCAGCTAAGTCTGGCATATATTTGGGGGAGACAACTTGAGAGAAATCCTTCTGTTTCCCACAGCTGACCTTGGGGGTGGCAGCCTGGGCACATAACTACTATGATATCAGAAGTTAAAAATAAGTTCATTAGTTTAAAAACAATTGATCAATCTATCTCATTGTTTACGTAGGAAAAAATCATGTGATCATCTCAATAGATGCACAGTATTTGACCATTTCTAAAATAAACAAAAATTCTCTGCAACATAGTAACAAACACCCTCAACCTGATGAAGACATCTAGGAAAAAACCCAGCAATTAACACCAGAATTCAATGTTGAGTACTTTCCCCTCAGATCAGAAAGACGAGGTTGACTGTTTTGTGTTGTACTATTCCAGGATTTCCCAACCTTGGCCCCAATGACACTTTTGGCGGAATAATCCTTTGACATGGGGCCTGTCATATGCATTGTTGAATGTTTACCAGCATCCCTGGTTTCTCCCCGCTACAAGTCAGCAGCATACTCTCTATTTCTAATCAACATTACCGCAGCCTTTTTTCTCTTTCAGAACGGGACAAGCTATTTCTTATATTACATAGAAATTCAAATCACCTATACTAAAGAACATTTGAAAAAAACAGGCTGAGGTTGGGGGCAGGGCTGGGAGGAAGATGGAGAAAGGGAGAACCAATAGCAATGATGAATGTAAAACACCTCACCCCACCCCCGCCCCTAGGGGGAGGAACAACAGAAACTTGGGATTAAGGGATACAGAGGGCCCTGTAAGGTATATAAAAAACCCCAAACATATACATACATACACATACATATGTATACTTTATCAATGGTTCACGAGGGCAGGAGAGTGGGGAAGAGGGAAAAGTGTGATGATAATAAGGGCTCAAGTAGAAAGACAATGTTTTGAAAATGACGATGGCAACATATGTACAAGTTTGTTTGATATAATTCATCGATGGATTGATATAATATCTGTAAGAGCCCCCAATAAAATGATTCAAATTAAAACATAAAAGAAAAGGTTTATTTTATACTTTATCTATAAAATTATAATCATGAAAACTGTAGAAACGGCATAGAGATCAATAGAACACACCAGAGAACGTAGAGAAAAACATATATGGGCCACTGTTTTTGATGAGAAGGGTAAAATCAATGCAGTGGCAAAAATATGCCTTTTCAACAAATTGTGCATGAACACTTGGTGTTCATATACAAAGAAAGAAAAAGGGCTTGGACTCAAATTTCGAATCATATATAAACTCTAACTCAACATAGATGCTAGATCCTTTGTTTCAGGGATATTAAACGGAGAACCTTAAGAAACAGCAAAGTGAAACCTTCCGCATTCCTAGTCTTCCAGGAAACGCCTTGGCCCCAAGGACTGGCCACGGCCTCAGGCTGCGCAGCGCGGAGGCGTGGCCCAGAGCGCGGGGTTGATCTAAACTCGGCGACCAATCGGACGGCCGCCCCGGTGGGCGGGGCTCCGGGTGGCGGGAGGCTTGAAGAAGCGGGAGACTGGAGCGGCTGAACGCCTGCCGAGGAGGCCCAGCACGGCTGATTTCCGCTCGAGTTTCAGGAGCTGCGGGATCGGAGAGCCGCTCCGCGCTGAGCGCCCGGTAGCAGGTGGACCTGGAAGTCCCTGGCGAGCGCGGCAGGGGAGGGGAAGGTCACTGTGAGGTCCCTGCATTCGGGGTGAGAGGACCCTAACGCACGGCTCTAATCTCAACTAGAGGCTGGTCTTCCCCTTGAACTCAATTTGGCCCTTAAGGTGGAGAGACCTGCGTACCTTTCTAGACTCCCAAGCGCTGTTAATTCCGTTCGAGTTCACTAAGGCGTTCGGCGACCTCCGGGCGCCGGTGACGAAATTGAACTCGTGAGATCCCGTAACTAAGCGTGGCTTAGGTTGTTATCCGGATGCTGGGCACTTTAAGCAAAATTATGTTTTGAGGTTCCTTTTAAAGCTACGAGGATCTGCGATTCTGATTTTCATGACCCCCTCGGTGGAGCTGAGGCTCAACGAAGTTTCCGAATAACTTTAGGAGCATAACTGTTCTCGCTGTTCCAAAGAGGGCTGAGAGATTTCTAAACGTTCTAGCCGATCCGCTAACCACGGCCATCGATTCGGACTCCTGTACGACAGGGTGGACCTGCCCCGGTGGATTTCCGAGGCCGTCTGGGAGCAGGCACCGCCGGCTTTCTGCTCAAAGACCTTCCCTTCTCGCCCTAGGGCTCCGTTGAAACCCGGGGCCGCCGGATTCCGGCAGAGCGCGGAGACGCAGCCGCAGGTCGCGCGCATGCGCAGTGGCGCGCTACGCCTGTGTTTGGGTTCGGAGGTTCCGTCCAGTTCTCCGCGTTCTTCCCGGCCACCCGCGCCCGGCCCCACCCTCCCACCCCAGCACGCGTTCCCATGGCGGCTCCCGGGACGTCTAGTGATCCCATTCTGAAAAGTAAGTAGGGCTGTTCCCTCTCACTGCGTCGGGAATCACCTGAAGAGGGCTAGGGGGTGTGGGGAGGAGGTCGGGGTAGAGGGTCGCACACCGGAAGCCCTTCCCAGGGATTTGAATTTGTGGAATTCGGGCTGCCCATTCACATTTTGAGCCGAGGGTCCACGACTACCCGTGCGATGGGACCTCTTGTGGAGCCGCTGGGACCGGTTTGCTGTCCCCGCCGAGGGGCTGCCCGAGCTGGGTCGCGTTGGCACGTGCTTCGCGTGGAAGACACTCGCAGTGAAACCACTCCTCGGACCCCGGGTCCAGAACGGCGTCTGACCGAAAATGGGGTGCCCTGCGGAGCTAGAAATTCTGGTGTTACTCTGGGTTGGGAGCCACCTGTCTCTGGGGTCTGGTTTTAAATAATTGCCCAGGTGTTGTGTTTTCTTCCACCTCTGCGGCCTGGGTGAAGCTGGAGAGCTCTGGAGAAAAGATAGGTTCAGCATTATCGTTTGGAGAAGGAGGTAGGGTGAAAACAGACGTCGGTTTCGACCCTTTTTTGAATGTAGAGGCATAGAGCAGCAGTGGAATTCAAAACAAATGATCAGCTGTTCTACCTACATTTGTATTTATCATTGTATATGAGCTGGATACGTTCTCTTTTTTTGATTATTAGATATTCTTCATTTTTAAAAATCATTTTATTAGGGGCTCATACAACTCTTATCACAATCCATACATATATCAGTTGTATCAAGCACATTTGTACATGTTGCCATCATCACTCTCAAAACACCTGCTTTTTACTAGAGCTCTAGGTATCAGCTCTTCATTTATCCCCCTCCCTCCCCACTCCCCCCTCTCCCCCTGAACCCTTGATAATTTATAAATTATTATTATTTTGTCATATCTTACACCATCCGGCGTCTCCCCTCACCCACTTCTCCACTGCCCGTCCCCCAGGGAGGAGGTTATATGTAGACCTTATAATCTGTTCCCCCTTTATACCCCACCCTTCCTTCCACCCTCCAGTATTGCCACTCTCACCACTAGTCCTGAGGGGTTCATCTGTCCTGGATTCCCTGTATTTCCAGTTTCTATCTGTGCCAGTGTACATCCTCCGGTGCTGGATAAGTTCTTAGTGGGTCTTTAAAGTCAACTTGTAGGGAAGTCAGTTGGTACAGGAACATAGGGTTTTTATTTAGCCAACTTAATGCCAGAAAAGACTTACGTGCGGCAAGTGAAAATGATAGTGACAACTAGAGGTTGGTTGGTTCAAGAGCCATGTTGGCGCAGTGGTTAAAGCGCTCGCCTACCAACTGAAGGGCCCAGAGTTTTAACCTTCAGCCATGCAACAGCAGCAGCAGCAGAAACATGTGACCGTCTGCTTCCATAGAGATATACAGCCTTGGAACCAAATCCTCTGGGGCAGTTGTATTCTGACTTGTATGTAGGGGTTGGTTCAGTTGTTTCAAAAACCAAACCAAACTCGTTGCTGTCAGATGGATTGTGACTTAGACTGTAAATCTTTAGAGGGGCAGGCAGCCTCGTCTTTTTCCCTTTGAGCAGCTGGTAGGGCATAGTGGGATTATAACCACATGTATATTTTTGTTAGGTGCTTTCCAATCCTTTCCGACTCGGCGATTCTATGTACAGCAGTATGAAACTCTGTCCAGTTCTGGGCCATCTTCTTAATTGCTGCTTGAGACTATTGTTGAAGCCAGCGTGTCAGTCTGTCTTGTTGAGTGTCTTCCTCTTTTTTGCTGACCCTTTACTCTACCAAGCATGATGTCCTTCTCCAGGAATTGCACCTTCCTGATAACATGCCCAACGTATTTGAGGTAAAATCTTGCCAACCTTACTTTTAGGGATCATTTTGGCTGTGTTGTTCATGTTTTTCAACAATAGTTTTTCTTGGTTCTTCCATGCTCATTGTCCAATTGTCATGTTACAAAAACTCCTTGACTTAGGTCAAGTTCACTTTCGTTTTCAAGTGACATCTTTGTTCTTCAACATTTTAAAGAGATCTGAGATGTAGCCATATAATGTGGCCCTTCTAGCCATAATTGCTCATGCTAGTGGTTCTCAACCTTCCTAACGCCGTGACCCTTTAATACAGTTCCTCATGTTGTGGTGACCCCCCAACCATAAAGTTATTTTCAGTGCTACTTCATAACTGTCATGTTGCTACTGTTATCGGTGACTCCTGCGAAAGGGTCGCTTAACCTCCAAAGGGGTCTCGACCTACAGGTTGAGATCCGCTGGCTTATGCCATTTATTATAATTCTGGTCTCTATGCCTGTCGTTATAATTCCATTTTAAAAGGGAATTCTCAGCTATAAGAATAGACAGGATTAAGTCCTGAATTTAGAAGAGGATGGAGGCCTCGTGGGATAGTGGTTACGGATTGGGCTGCTAACTGCAAGGTTGGTAGTTCAAAACCCCACTAGCCACCCCACAGGAGAAAGTGGGGGCTTTTTACTCCTGTAAAGAATTGCAGTTGCAGAAACTCACAGGGCCATTCCACCCTGCCCTATATGCTTGCTATGAGTCGGCATTAACTTGATGGCAGTGTGTTTGGTGTTTTGGTTTTAGTAGAGGGTATGAACCAAGTCACACCCTTTGTTTCTTTGGGGATACAGTCTGCTAAACGAAAAAAAAAAAAAAACACATCCATAAGGACAGTTGTGAGAGTGGCATTGTGAGGGTGGCAACAGGACCAGGCAGTGTTCTGTTCTGTTGGACATGGGGTTGCTGTGAGTTGGAGCGGACTCCAGGGCACCTAACCACTAGGACACCTCCATCAAAGCCGTTCCTGACGTAGAAGAGCCATCTCAAGCAGAGAGAGCGCAGGACCACGTCACAAAATGTTCCAGGCATCTGTCTAAAGTGGCAAAGGCGGAGACCAGAGACTCCAGAGACTATGGCACGGAGGCCACCGGACAGAACCATAGGAGCAGCAATGAGATTTTGGGACTGAGATAGAGTGACAGGTGGCCATCTTGGTCCATGGCACCAGAAGCCAAGGGGCCCACTTGGCTGAGAGACTCAGGACTAGAAGAGTCTTGACTGCTGGCTGGGAAGAGGTGTTGCTCTCCAAACCAGTGACTGTATCCTCACTGTTTACTGATTCTGACTTGTGGTACCTTACTAACTTCCCTAATAAACTTTGATGGTTGTGAGTATTTGGAGGAATTTTAACTTTCCTTTTTCATATGAATGAAATGAGAAAAATCATGAAATCTTTGAGGGGTACTGAAAATGCAAATATGTATTTTGTGTTAATGTCTTGTTTATTTTCAGATGTAGTGGCATATGTTGAAGTATGGTCATCCAATGGAACAGAAAATTATTCCAAGACATTTACAAACCAACTTGTGGATATGGGGGCAAAGGTAGGGAATTCCTTATGCCTTTGATTACGTATGACAATTCTGAGATATATAATGAGGTCTATTTGTATTTTCTTTCTTTTTTTAAATCGCTTTATTATCACATGCCATACATACATCAGTTGTGTAAAGCACATTTGTACATTCATTGCCCTCATCATTCTCAAAACATTTGCTCCCCACTTAAGCCCCTGGCATCAGCTCCTCATTTTTCCCCCTCCCTCCCCGCTCCCCTCTCCCTCATGAACCCTTGATAATTTATAAATTATTATTTTGTTATATCTTGCCCTGTCTGACATTTCCCTTCACCCACTTTTCTGTTGTCCATCCCCCAGGGAGGAGGTCACATGTAGATCCTTGTAATCGGTTCCCCCTTTCCAACCCACCCTCTCTCTACCCTCCCAGTATCGCCACTCATACCACTGGTCCTGAAGGAATCATCCACCCTGGATTCCCTGTGTTTCCAGTTCCTATCTGTACCAATGTACATCCTCTGGTCTAGCCAGACTTGCAAGGTACAATTCGGATCATGATGTGGGGTGGAGTTGGGGGAGGAAGCATCTAGGAACTAGAGGAAAGGTACATCGCACCCTGGCAGGCTGGTCTCCTCCCCAAGATCCTTCTGTAAGGGGATGTCCAGTGCCCTACAAATGGGCTTTGGGTCTCCACTCCGCACTCCCCCCCTCATTCAGTATGATAAGATTTTTTTGTTCTGATGATGTCTGATACCTGATCCCTTCGACACCTCGTGATCGCACAGGCTGGTGTGCTTCTTCCATGTGGACTTTGTTGCTTCTGAGCTAGATGACCGCTTGTTTACCTTATTTGTATTTTCTTATTTGGGGAATTATTACTTAGAAAATGAAGGACAGAAGCTTTAGCTAGTGTAATAGGTGAGGTCACAAAAGAAAAGTTTGGGAACATTAATAAATTACAACAGTAGGATTTACAGAACAGTTTGTCTTATAGATGATGTGAGAGAAAGTGGCATAGGATAAAAATCGAGATTCTGATATAGTATCAGAAGATGAATCTCTCAGGATGGAAGGTGCTCAAAATACAAATGGGGATGAGCTGCCCAGACAGTGGCTGTAATAATAAATGTACACTCAGAATTACCTGGCTGCTCAGTGCTGTTAATCAAAGTGAGGAATGCAGGAGGAGAAACAACAGCTAAGACAACAGCAAACCCACTGCCATTGAGTCTTTACTTATTTATAGTGACTACATTGGGTTTGTGAGGTTTTGTAAATCTCTATGTGAACAGATAGCCTCATTTTTCTCCCAAGGAGTAGCTGATGGGTTTGAACTCTGGGCCTCATGGTTAGTAGTCCAGTGCTTAAGCAACAGCTTCATGAGGGTTCCTTCAGGGAAAGATGGCAAATTTTAAATACCTGGCTCTTAGAGAAATAGTTCTTTTAGCCATGAACGTGTGTGTGGTTTTTTTTTTACATTTGGGGGAGGATGAGTGAATAGTGAAAGGGAGTTGGTTGTTCCGTGCTTTTGGGTTGGTTCTAACTCAGCAACTCTGCACACAAAAGGAGCTCCCATCATCACGTGTTGCTCTGTGGAGCTCATTGTCACAGCCGCTGTGTAGACAGCTCTGCCCCCATTTGTAATTCGAGTACCTCCCATCATGAGAGACTCATCTTCTGATACTGTAGCAGACGATATTCTGTACTGGTCATAATGTGTTCACTGTTCATATTTTTAGAAGTAGGTCCTTCTTCTGAGGTTGTCTTTGTCTGGATACTTTGCTGAAACCTGCCCACCATGGGTGAACCTGCAGCTGTATGAAACGGAATTTCATATACTGCAGTGACCTAGCTAGCTTTCAGCAATATGAATGCCTCCGCAGTAGGACCGACTGATAGACTAGGTAGGGGTGGTGGGACCTGGGTAAGGTAAGACACCGATGTCAAATTCAAGGAGACAGTCCCTCTCAGGTTTGAGAGTAAATGCTTCATGAAATTTTGCATGCCCTCATCAAAGACTGAGTAGGCTCAAAATCACAGCCTTCAGGTTGTTGCTGACTCATCGACCCTGTAGGACAGTGTAGAACTGCCCCTGTGAGTTTCCAAGACCCTGACTCTATGGGAGTAGAAAGCCTTGTATTTCTTCTTCTGAGTGGCTGTTGGTTTCTATCTACGAACTTTGCTGAGTGGATTGCAGCCCAGTGTGTTACCACTATGCCACCAGAGTTCAAGAAGAGAGGAACTAGAATATGCTTGTACATGGAGGGATTCGTTTTGGACCTAGAAAACAAAAACTCAAGCCCCTTGTCATCTGATTGATTCTGACTCAGAGACGCTGTAGGACAGGGGAGAACTGGCCCTGTGAGTTTCACAGGCTATAATCCTTAAGCAGAGGAAAAAGCCCATACTTGCCCTTGCAAAATAGCTAGTGGTTTCCTAACTGCAGACCATGAAATATGAAACCTGAGAGGATTTCCATTTTATACCCTGGTGGCATAGTGATTGCATGTTGGGCTACTAGCCCATAAGATCAGCAGTTCAAAACCACCAGCCACTTCTCTAGAGAAATATAAGGCTTTCTACTCCCTTAAAGAGTTAGTCTCAGAAACACACAAGGGGGCAGTTCTACCCTGTCTTGTAGGGTCGCTGAGTCAGAATTGACTCGGTGGCAATGAGTTTGGTTTTATGTTCTTGGGATGTTATTGCTTTTGTTCACTATGGTGGAGTCAGCCCAGTGCCACATTGGTGACCCCTTAGTAAAACTCTTTCCCTGAGTTTTCTGGTTCTAATTTATATATATAGAAGTGGTCTGGAAGGAGAACTGGTGGTATAGTAGTTACTCCTTTGGCTGCGATGCGAAAGGTTTGAAACTTCCATTTGCTCCTTAGGAGAAAGACCGAAAGACGAGGCTTTCTACTCATGCAAGCATCACAGTCCCAGAAACTCAGAGAGCACTTCTGCCCTGTCCTGTAGAGCTGCTATGAGTCTCCATTGACTTGGTGGCAGTGAGTTTGGTTTTTGGTTTTCCGGGTGTCCTAGGACTTTTCTTCTGCTGAGCTACCAACTGGGCTCAAACCACCAACTTCTAGCACATCAGCTGGATCTAATGTTCTTTTTCCCACTCAGATTCCTTACATTTGGAATGCTGCTGTTATTAGGTGTAGGGGTTACCTGTTGGGCTTCATAGAAGAGTTACGTACAGTCTCTTAGAAATTAATAAGGGATCACTGCCTTTCAACCTTCTAGTTGTTCCTTCACCTTCCCTTCCCTGCCCTCCCTACCTTGGGAACCTCCAAAGTCTTTTCCCTTTGGTACGCAAGTCTTTGTCTTGGATTCTTTCCTTTTGTAGTGGTAATACTACAAAACCCCATGCTTTTGGGATTTCGATACACTGATGTTCTTCAGTTCCATCCATGTCATAAGGTTCTTTGTGGCTTTCTCTTGTTTTTTAACAATGCATTGTGGGTATGTACCCAAGTTTCCTTATACATTCTTCTACTGATGGGCATTTGGGCTGTTGCCAACTTCTTGCTATTGTGCACAGTGCTATGGTGGACTTGAGAGTGCTTTATCTGTTTTAAAGTATGTACTCACTAGAAGTATTGCTGTCCTCATTAGAAGTATGTCATTTCTATTTCCACTTGCTTGTGCTAGCACTGTATCTCCACAATGGTTGTACACCTTTGAGAGAATTTGAATTTTCGTCATGTTTAGGCATAATCCAGACCGAAGGTTACAGTCTTTGGCCTTCACTGGTAAATGCTAAAGTCATCTTCATTTTTATCAAGCAAGGTTGGGTCATCTGTGTATCTCAGGTGTTAAGGAGTCTTTCTCCAGTGGTGATGCTATTTTCTTCTTCGTATAGTGGAGCTGCTCAGATTATTTATTTAGCAAATAGGTTGAATAAGTATGGTGAAAGGATATACCCAGCCCCACATATTTTCTTGTAAATCTTGATACATTTTCAGTTTGTTTTTCAGGGTGTCTTATCTTTCTTAGTCCTTTGCTTTCTTAGATGCAATTTGGAATCAGCTTTCTGAATTAACACCAAAAACATTTTGGGAGTTTGATTGGGATTGGATTGATGGCTGGATCAGCGAAGGAGAATGACCACATTTACAGTATTGACTTTCCAGACCATGAACATTATATGTGCCTTTGTTGATTTGTTGTTGATAGGTGCCACCAAGTTGGTTCCTAACCATAGTGACTTTGTGCACAATAGAGCAAAACACCGCCTGGTCCTGCATCATCCTCACAACAAAGTGTCCCTAGCTTGAGCTCATTGCTACAGCCATGGTGTCAGTCCCTCTTGTGGAGAGCCTTCCTCTTTTTCACTGCCGCTCTACTTTCGCAAACATAATGTCTTTCTTTCTGTGGGGTCTGGTCTCGCCTGACAACATTTCCAAAGTATGTAAGATAAAATCTTGCCATCTTTGCCTCTAACTAGCACTCTGGCTGTAATTCTTCAAAGACAGATGGGTTTGTTCTTTTAGTAGTCCATGGTACTTTCAATATTCTTCTCCAACCCGAGAATTCAAATGCATCAATTCTTCTTAGGTCTTCCTTATTCAGTGTCCAACTTTCACATGCATATGAGGCAACTTAAAATACCATGGCTTGGGCCAGATGCACCTTAGTCCTCAAAGTTACGTCTTTGCTTTTCAATACTCTAAAGAGGTCTTGTGCAGCTGATTTACCTAATGCAGCACACAGTTTGGTATCTTGACTGATGCTTCCATGATCATTGGTTGTGAATCCAAGCAAGACAGAATCCTTGACAAATATTTTCTCCATTCATCCAGATGGTCCATTCATACCTGTTGGTCCATTTGTGAGGATTTTGGTCTTCCTTACATTGAGCTGTTGATTTAGGTTTCTTTAATTTTTTTTGAAGATTTTAATGCTATTATAAATGGACTCTGTAGTATTTTATTTCTAACTTGTTGGTTTATAGAGACACAGTTAAACTTTGTATATTCACCTTTTGCCTAACTAACTTGTCAAATTCACTTCCAACTCTAGTATATTTTTTAGTGTACATAATTGAATCATGTACTTAAGAACAGTGTTATTTTTTTACTTCCCTGATCATTTTAATTGATAAAATTGTACCAGCTAGGACCTGTATTGAGTTTTTATCTTGATTTGTCTCAGAGGGGAAAACTTCTAGTATTTCACTTGATGGGTTTATAGTTACCAACCTTCAGATACTAATTTGCTGAGAGTTTGCATCATGAATAAACTTTTGAGTTTCATCATACATGTTTTGTACATCTATTCAGTTGATCATGGGTGTTTTTCTCTTCTGTTGTGAGTCATAATGGCATTTTGTGTCTGAATGTTAATTAACTTTGCAGGCTTGGACTGAACTCAAGTTGTGGTGATGCGTTATTCTTTTACATATTGTTGATGATGACATTTGTTTAGGATTTTTCAGATGTTGCCAGAGGTCAGACTGGCATCTTCCATGTGCTTCAGCTATGGGTCTTTAGCATTAGTGATGTGCTGTTTCCTGAACCTCACTGGAGAGTAGTCAAACTCTCTTTCTAAATCATCCATACTTGATGTTATTTCTCCTGTAAATGTTTGGCATAATTTTGTTTATACTAGAAATAAAAGAAAAAAAGCATGGGAAACTAGTCCTGGAGTTTTGTTTGTAGGAAGATTTTTGTTTATTTTTAGTTAGAGACAATTTATTTGATGATTGTAGTAATATTAAGATCTATTTCTTAGTGTTTTTAGAAAGTTGAGATTCTTTTTGACAAACTTGTTCATCTAAAGTTTTGAAGTTATTGGTATAGAATTCTGTTAGGCTCTTCTGTTGACTTCAGGAGCTCTAGTAATGACCTCCTTTTCATTTTCGATACTAGCGATTTGTGCCTTTTTTCCCTTTTGTCTCTTAATATTCTTTCTAATTTAGAGGCAAAGGATAACATTTCTCTCCAATTCCTAATGAGAACCATGAAATAATCTGTCTTTTAGAGGATTCAGTTTCTCAGGATGTCTTTAATGCCGCCTATGAGGATACCAATGGTGTTTCGTAGTAAAGAACATTTTGCTCAGTTGTCCTATCATAGATCCTTGCTCAAGGGGCTGATCTTTCTCTTCTAATTGGGTTTTCAGCACATGGTCACGTGTTTCTTCAGCATTATGTACAGGATCTGTCCGAGGGATATGTTTTGTGAGTTCATCTGAATGTTCACAGAAGAGTGGTAGTATACTAGTGTCCAGCTGCCTGATGTCAAAGCATGCTCTACCGTGCAGTTATAGTCATCTGGGAGAGAATGTGTAGATTAATGACAAATGCTGTATAAAACTCAATTTCAAATTGGAAAGAAATATTTCAGGACAGTTCTGTTTGATCATGTCCACTTTACAGCTGCTACTGCCATGGTGGACCAGACATGAGTATCAGCTGGTATAGCAAAAGATGTTACAAAGAGAAACTGTTTTTAAAATCTGCTTCTAGGCACATCTGTTTTCATCCTCGACAGGGGCTTAGGTGAAACCGTTATCTTGGCTCCTTGTGAATATTTCCTTATGACAGATTATGAAAAATGGAATTGTTGGAATAGGGTTTTGAGTGTTTTTCCCCCATCGTACACATTTTTAAAAATTAGTATTATTGACATATAATTCCCATATCTTACAATTCAATAGTTCAATCATATTAAAAAGAGTTGTGAAATAGCAAAACCCATTTTATGCCATTTACTTCTTTCTAGTACTCATTGTTAGCTCCCCATTTCCTCCCAGCCACTTCTTCTTTGCCCCTAGGTAATTATTATTTTTTACCCAACAATTTTATTGGCACATCATTTACATGTCATATAATTCAGTAGTTCCGTTTTTCAATCAAGTCAGAGAGACTTTTAGAATCATCACATCAATTTTAAAGCACCCCCCACCCATGGTTAAATTGCCTTTAAAATGAGTTGTGCAATCACAGTTCATTCTAGTGCCCCTTGCCCCACTCCTGTCTTAATTGTTAACTCCCCAAATCCCCTTTCCCTCCCTATCACCCATCCTCTATTCCTGTATCCCTTGTAACCTCTTGTATCAGTTATTATCATTATGTATATACTTCTCCTGTGCATCACAACTAGGAAAACCAATGGAAAACAATAAAAAAATTTGACTAAGTTGGTAAGGATAAAATTATAATAGCATAATGACAAAAATACAAATAGTGCATAAAAAGGAAAAGACGCCCACCAGCCTTAAAAAAGTCCGAGAAGAAATTTCTGTCATGGAACAAGTTAGAGATACTTGCACCCAGAACAAATTCAGGTAGCTGCAGTCTATAGGGAGGTCAGCTGGCCAAGTATCGAATTTAATCTAGTGTAATCAAGATTATAGTGGTTTCTGGGTTTGGGGCTCCCACTGTCCTCCATAGCATTTTACAAATTGTGTGTTCATAATTTTAGCTCAGATACTGTTCCCTTTGTCATATTCTAATTGTATAATTGCCATCTTTGGATCACACAACCTGGTGTGCTTTTTCCATGTGGTCTTAGTTGACCCCTCACTTAGATGACTGCTTGTTTGAATATAAGCCTTTCAGACCCCAGACACTATGCCAATTGTTAGCTGGGCACCATCTGCTTTCTTTTGCACACTTTGCTGTAGCACCCTGATTTTCATTGACATTTCATGAAGGGATCAAGCAGTACTATGTGATCAGAACTGAATGTTTTTGAATTGGGGGTAGAATTAAGTAGGAGCCCAGACTCCATCTGCTTGTGCATGCAGTTTTCACGTCTCAAGCTTACTTTGGCAGTCATACCATATGATAAAATCAAAACCCTGTAAGACCAACTGCCTCAATAGCAACTATAAGCCAACCAGCAACTAAACAAACAGAACACACATACCGAAAAAGAAAGTAAGCTACCAGCAAGAAAGCAAAAACGCATATAAACAAAGAAGTACAGCATTGCCAATTACCCCCACCCCCCGGGGTATAAGTTGATTGCACTACTGTCATCATCAATTTTCCCACTGTCCCAGCACTCCAGACACTGTTGGTATGCGTCTATGCAACCCAGGAGTTTTGTCCTACACAGTTTGATCTCATTTGATTGGGCTCTATTGACCCCGTGTGTGGGGATTGATGCCAGGGGGACATAGTATACATTTAAAAAACAATAATGTTCTATTGCGTTTTCAGTAAAAGTTTACACAGCAGATTAGATTTTCATTTAATAAATTCTATACAACTTGTTCAGTGACATGGTTTACACTTTTACAAATCCAAAGTAAAGGAAAAAGTAGAATAAATCAGGAATGAGTTAAAAGGGAAAAGAAATGATAAATGTTCAATTTTAACCTATCTCTAGAATAACTCACTTTCTGATACAGTCTGTCTGTGGGCAGAGTTTTTCCCAACCCTGGTTAATGGTCTGAGGATCTTCAATGGAGGGTTATTCCTCCCTTATGGGGTCTCTGCAAATGGATTTGGGCTTTCACTGTCATCCGTAGCTTTCTGTAAACTGAATTGAGTATTTTATTTGGATGAATATTAAAAAAGGATCTTTTTGATCAGTTGTACATATGAAATTGTGTGTGAATAGTGATTACTCACATTTTTTCGTTCTGCATTTTGTTTGCAGGTTTCAAAAACTTTTAACAAACAAGTGACCCATGTTGTATTCAAAGATGGCTACCAAAGCACTTGGGACAAGGCACAGAAGAGAGGAATAAAGCTTGTTTCGGTGCTCTGGGTTGAAAAGTAAGTTTCTTTTTCTTAAATATTGAGTGTTTATAAGATGTGAAGTTATTTTGTATGGACTTCAGATCCAAATAAAGTTTCCATCTTCACCTCTAACTTGGGTAGGTAACTGCAAATCTGTTTGCCTCAAATCCCTCAACTGAAAAATAGATATAAAAATATAATACTAAAGCCTCTGATTACAGGGAGAATACACATGAAGGCCTAAAGGCAGGATATGCTGTCATCTTCAGGAAACACTAAGGAAGTCAAAGTGTCTAAGGGAAGATAGGTTGGAGAGTGGGGTCAGAGAAGTAGTGAGAGGCTAGATTATAGAGATCTGTTAGGATGTGAAGTGAAGAGTGTACGTACCATGAAGGGATTAGAGACAAAAGCAGAAGTAGAGGGAGTAATTATGTGACCGTAGTGTTTCTAGGGTAGTGAGAAATGGTCAGATTCTGAATATGTTTTTGAACGTAGTACCCAAATAGATTTCCTGAGTATTTGGATGTGAATTGTGTTGAAAGGGATGAGTTGAGTAGGACTGCAGGGTTTTGGGTCTAAACACCAGGAAGATGGGAAGGCTTCGTAAGGATTAACATTTTTTTTGGGTGGGGAGGGGATGAGACAAATCAGGAGTTCAGCTTTGGACATATTGGCTTTAAGATACCTGTTAAACATCCATGTGGTGTCAAGTAGGCAATTTGGTAAATGATTTAGAGTTGAGAGATAGGTCTAGGTTGAAGATAAAAATGTGTCACAGGCAGATAGATGTGCTACTTAAAGTCACACAATTGGATTAAATCTTTTAGGGAGTGAATATAGAGGGGAAGATGTTCCATGATGAAATGCAGAGTTGGAAGAAGAACTGGTAAACTAGACGGAGAAGGAACAGATTGAAGAAGGGGGAGAAGAATAAAACCAAACTCCCCACCTGTGTTAGTCCGGGTTGACTAGAGAAACAAATTCAGAGACACTCGTGTGTAAGAGAGAACTTTATATCAAAGAGCAATTGTACATGAAGAAAACATCCCAGTCCAGTCCAGATCAAGTCTTTAAGTCCGATATTACCCCATATGTCGATACTAGTCCATAAATTCCTCTTTAGACTCATGCAGCCATGCAATGACACCGAATGCTGGAAGACACAGGCCAGTGAGTGGAAAGTGTTTGGGATCCAGTGGTGATGGAAGCATCTTAGTGCTGGTGTGGGTCTGCATGTGGCTCCTCCAGCTCCAGGGCTCTGCCTCTATCAGCGCAGCTCCATGTGTCTTGTCCGCAGGAATGTCTTGCAAGGAGACAAGCAGAGAGAGTGCATGTATCTGGCCTCCAGTGAACTATTATCTCCAAATGAGGTCATCAAGCTCCAACCTGATTGACAGGCTAGACTCCACCCCATCGCAACTTGACAGGAAATTACACATGTAACTGCCACACCTCCATAAATCAGTTCTAACTCATAGTGAGAGTAGAACTCCCCCTGTGGGTTTCTGAGGCTATAAATCTTAATGGGAACAGAAGTGGGAACATTTTAACTCTTGCAAACCTGTGTCTTTCCCTGCCTCATATTTTTACTTCAGTGCAGCTGGTGGATTTGAACCACCAACCTTGTGGTTAGCAATCCATTGCATAACCCACTATGCCACTGGGGCCTCTTGTAGGAAGAGTAGGGTTTTAGTGAAGAAAGTTTCTTTTTCAAGGAAGTGATGATAATGATGAACTATTATACTTAAGTACTCTTTAAGTACAAAGAGTATTTAAATGGGTTTAGTAAAACGAGATGTAAGAGATTACCACTGGATTTGGCAACATAGAGGTCATTGGGGTCAACTAACTGGTAAATTAGTGGGAGCCAAAGATATTGGAGTAAGTTTAATAAAAGTTAAGGATCAGTGAGCTGTAAACTGTGTATATAGACAGATCTTTACTGGAGAACAGAGCAATGGGGCAGGATTTGTAAAGGAGATGTGCAGTGGAGATTTAAGATGGGAGAAATGATAGCATATTGGTATGCTCACAGAGCAGATCTAGTGGAGGGAACTTTTAGCGGTTCAGAATAAAGGAGAAATTTGCTTGCCTAGCTTAAAGGGATTGAGGAATTCTTCTAGGAAACAAGCAGATATATGAGGAGGGCTTCAAAAAGTTTATGGAAAATTGAATGAAGTGACAAGGAATGATGTTTCAATGAACTTTTTAAAGCCCACTTGTATAGGACCAAAGACAAAGCTGTCACATTAGTATAAGGAGTTTGGAATGTATAGGTACCAAACCAAATACTGAACTCACTGCCATCAGGTCAATTCTGTCTCATGGCGATCCTATAGGACAGGGTAGAACTGCCCCTGTGAGTTTCTGAGACTGCAGCCTTTTATGGGAGTAGATAGCCTAATTTCTCCCATGGAGTGATTGGTGGTTTCAAACTGCTAACCTCACTATTAGTAGCCCAACACATAACCATTACCCACCAGGATTCCTCATTGATAGGGACCTGTTAATGAAACAGGTGTGGTGTGGAGGACAGACATTGTGAGAAGTCTTGTCTGCTTTCCGAAACGAAGATTATCTGAGAATGAGAATGGATAGGGAATAGGTTTAAGGGGAGTATTGAGGTTTAAAGAGAATAGGCAAAATAATTGTCTAGGAACAAGTGAGAGTAAGTGGATTAGAAAAATTTAATAGAATTCCTGGAAGGAGCCCTGGTGGCGTAATGGGTTATGTGTTGGGTTGCTAAGTGCAAGGTCAGCAGTTCAAAACTACCCGCAGCTCTGTGGGAGAAAGATGAGGCTTTCTACTCCCATAAAGAGTTACTGTTTAGGAAATTCACAAGAGCAGTTCTACCCTGTCTTATAAGGTCACTATGAATCAGCAACGACTTGATGGCAAAGTGTGTGTGTGTGTGTGTGTGTGTGTGTGTGTGTGTTTTAAGAACTATAGTCTTGGAAAAAGACAGGAGCAGTTCTACCTGTTTTGTTAGTCTCAGAAACCCATTGGAGCAGTCCAGCCTATCTTGTAGGGTCACTATGAGTTTGAATCTACTCAAAGGCAATGCGTTTTTTGAGGGAATGGGTCAGTTATTTTGAAGTGGATGACAAATTTACATAACAGTGCAGAAGGCTTTGAATGTTTGTGGCTAGGCACAGTCCTGCTTATAATCTAATCTCAATCCAAGCTCCTGAAAGGGCTCCTTTGACCTCTTCCAAGTCTTTCATTCCAGAGCTTTGACCTGTAATACTTCCTATTCCACTTAACTGTGACCAATTGCCAAAATTGTAAGACTTCAGCTGTTCCTTTTTGTTCAAACCTACCAGTTGCTTCGCAAGAGAAAGATGAATCTGACTGCTGCCTTAAAAGTTTACTGTCTAGAAACCCAAAGAAGCAGTTCTGTGTGCTTTTGTTTTTTACTGAATGGCTATGGGTTTGGTTTGGTAGGGAAGCCATGTGCACCCCTGAGCTTAGAGTTGGTACACTTACCTAGTATTGGGCAGCTGGGCTAAGAAAGAGGGGTTGTATGAAAAGCTGGGTCTGAGGTAAACAGGAAAGGAAAGGACATAGGTGGAGTGTGGATTGTGGAGGAGCATGAGGCTTTCTCTTTCTATAAAGAGTTACCAGTGTCAGGAACTCACAAGGGCTGTTCTGTTCTGCCCTAGGAGTCAGAATCAACTCACCAGCAATACGTTTTTATGTTTTGTTTTGTTTTGTTTTTAAATCTTGTGTTGGTTATTTGAGGGTTTGCCTGTGCACATAAGCTTTCGAACCAGTTTGTTACTATTCAAAAAGGCGTTTTCAAGGATTTTAATTGGGGTTGTAATGCATATATAGATCATTTATGTAGGTCTATGGGATTTCAGAAAGTTTGTGGGGAAATAGAACGAAATTTTTTGAAACACCCTTTTTTGGTTATAAGTTGTTTTTATAGTTATTTATCAAATTGAGGAACTCACCTTCTATTCATAGTTTGTTGACAATTTTTATCATGAATGAGTGGTGGATTTTGTCGAAGCTTTTTCTATATCTATTGATATAATCATAGGTTTTATTCTTTAGTCTGTTGACATGGTGCCTGGTGTGATAGTAAGGTAATCCTGGCCTTATCGAGTGAGTTATGACGTATTCTATGCGCTTCTGTTTTCTGGAAGGTTATTGAGAATTGGTATCATTCTTTTTAAATGTTTGATGGAGTTTACCAGTGAAAGTATCTGGCCTTGTACTTTCTGTTTTGGAAGGTCTTAAATTATTGGTTCTAGTTCCTTAGGAATGTAGACCAATTCAGCTTATCAATTTTACTTTGTGACTTTTGTTACTTTGCGATCCTCAAGGAATTGATAAATTTTATCTAAGTGTGCAAATGTGTGTGCGTAGAATTTTTCCTGATAGCCTTTTCTTTTCCATGGAGTCAGTAGTGATGGCTCTTCTTTCATTTCGGGTATTAGAAATTTGTGTCTCAACTGTTTTTGATCTTGTTTTAGTGATATTTTCCAAGAACCAATTTTTATTTTCATTGATTTTCTCTTATCACTTTCCTGTTTTCAATTTCACTGATTACTGCTCTAATTCTTATAATTTTGTATCTTCTGCTTACTTTGAATTACATATGCTCTATCTTTTTCGTTTTTCCTAAGGTAGAAACTTCAATTGTTGATTTTAGCTCTTTATTTCCAGTATGTTATATATACGCTTATTTCCCCTTAAGCAGTTTTCCCTGCATTTCACAAATTTTGTATTTGTATTTTCATTTAGTTCAAACTATTTTTCAATTTGAGACTTCTTCTTTGACCTATGTATTATTTAAAAGTGTGTTTATGTTTAGAATTGTATTTAATCTCCAAATTGATAGAAAAAGAGATCAGCCAGAGCACAGATATCAAGAAACAGGCTTTGTTGGGAAGCACAGTCTGCTGGGCTTCTCCAGAGTGGAGAAGCCCCCATACAAAGAAATAGCTGGTGTGTGTACACACACACACACACACACACACATATACATCTACATACACACACATATATATACACACATACATATATACATATACACACACACACACATCTTGGGGTGGGGATTGGTGATAGGGTTGGGCAAGCATTGTGTGTTGTCCTGACAGGCAAGTCTGAATGAAGGGTGGGTGGTGGGTGGGGGTGACATGACACTTAATTCACAGGGTGATTTGGGTTTTTCCAGCTCTCTTTCTGCTAGTGACTTCAACTTTAATTCCTTTGTAGTATGACAGTATTTTTCACATAATTTCTCTTAAATTGGTTAAGGTGTGCTTTGTGGCCCAGAGGTAGTCTGTCTTGGTGAACGTCCCATTGTGAATTTGAGACGACTGTATCTTTCACTTTTGTTAGGAGAGTCTACTAAGGAAAGTTAGGTGCAGTTGATTGGTGCTGCTGCCCAGCTATATCCATACTTCACTTTGGCCTCTTGAATTTGTCAATAACTTATCCAAAACAAAAATATATATATTCTACTGGTTTGAGTCCATTCCAACTCCTAGTGACACGGTGTATGGGTTCTGAGGCTTTGTACGTCTTTAAAGGAACAGGTCTCCTCGGCCCCCCCCCCCCCCCCCCCCCCCAGCTGCTGCTGTGTTGTTTTGTTTTTAAATAGATTTTAATGTCTTTTTAAAAAATAAATCATGTTATTGGAGCTTGTACAACTCTTATCACAATAAATCCATCCATGTGTCAAGCACATTTGTACATTTGTTGCCATCATCATTTTCAAAGCATTTTCTTTCTACTTGAGCCCTTGGTATCAGCTCCTCATTTTTTCCTCTCCTTCTCTCATGAACCCTTGATAATTTATAAATTATTATTTTTTCATGTCTTACACTGTCTGATGTCTTCCTTTACCCACTTTATTGTTCCTATCCCCCTGGGAGGGGGTTATAGGTAGATCATTGTGATGGGTTCCCCTTTTCCCCCCACCTTCCCCTTCCCCTCCTGGTGTGGCTCCTCTCCATATTGGTCCTGAGGGGTTGATCTGTCCTGGATTCCCTGTGTTTCCAGTTCTTGACTATACGTTTGTTTTTCTTTTTAAAAAAATCATTTTATTAGGGGCTCATACAACTCTAATCACAATCCATACATACTTCAATCGTGTAAAGCACATTTGTACATTCTTACCCTCATCATTCTAACAGTTCAGCATTTACAAATGGTGCCCCAGAGCTATTTTCAATCTCTGATAAGAAATGGTGTTTTACAAGTGATAGTGCTGCCATCACCGAAATGCAATGTGCAGGTAGCTTTAAAGAACAAGAATGTATTATTGTCTCTTAGTTTTAGAGACCACAAGTCCAAATCAGAGCACTTGGCCCCGGTGGAGGGTCCTTCTTTGTTAGCGAGTGCAGGAGTTCCTTGGCATTTCTTTACTTCTCTTTTGCCCACTCTATATGCCGCTGCATCCATTCTTCTGTTTTTAAAAGACTCGCAAATGATTAGGGTTAGGGCCTACTTTCTTGATATGGCCTGCTGAACATAATAATTTTTAAAAATCTAAAGGCCTTATTCATAAGTACAGGGCTAAGGACTTCTGCATAACTTTTTGCTGGGCAATCCAATCCTCAGAGAGGTGCTAAAGTTTCTAACTATCATAGTGTATTTGTGTGTGTATTTTTGAAAGTCTGTCTTTCTCATGTCATGCTTTTTTAAGGTGCGTTTTTTTTTTTTTTTCTAAAGATCATATGTTTTGATAAATTAGAACACAATGAAAACAGTGTCTCTCATGTACATATAAAAAGTCCAGTCCTGGGCTCAGCCCTCCACCTCCTGGGCGGGCAGGCCCTCCTCTGGGCCAGCTTTCTTGTGCCTGCGCATGTGCCGGTACTTGTCCACGTAGGCTCTCACCAGGTTCGCCACCTTCAGGGGGTTGATCTCTCCACTCTTGCTGTGGCAGATCTGAGAGGCGTCTATGTCGGGGAACACGGGCTCAGGGAGAGGCTGGCCGGGAAGCAGTGGCTCGGAGAAGGGAGGCACCTGGCAGAAGGCAGCTGCTACAGGACCCGCACCTTCTGCTCCCCAGGGCACTTCCTTGGGCTGCTGTGGCCTGTTCGCTGGTCCCAGGGGCACTTGGTCTGAGGCAGGGGTGCCGCTGGTCTCCTCGCGCAGGTTCCACGTGACCCTTTTCACAGGGACCTTGGAGCGCATAAGGGGCATGGGAGGGACCGCTTCCTCAGGTTTGGCCCCCTCTGCTGCCCAAAGCCCCACCTCCATCCTGTTGGGCAGCACCCCAACAGCCGGGCTCCCTGCAGTGGCCTCCTGCCCGTGGGGGCCCTCAGTGGGAGGTGGGGGATGCAGGTCCTCATCACCATGGATCAGAGACACCTCCCTCTGAATGACAGCCAGGGCCTGGCTGGGGTCCAGGCCTGGCTGCCAGGGGCGGGTGGGAATGAATGGCGTACGGGTAGAGGTGGGAGTGGGGGTGGGGGTAGGGGTAGGGGTAGGGGCAGGGATAGGGAAGATCG
>NW_022103906.1:10959938-10963148 GCF_000313985.2 Echinops telfairi
AGAGTCGGAGCTCTCCGGGGAAGGCGGGGAGCTCATGTCATCCAGCTGGAAGACAGCCTCGCTGAAATCCTCGAAGACATGGCCTGCCTCTACTGCATCACCATAGTCCAGGTCATCCAGCACATCCTCACTCAGGCCCTCGGGCCCTCGGAGGGCCTCGGCCAGCTTGGCCACAGGCTAAGGTGCGTTTTTAAATGCATGGATGTCCAGGGAGTGTGAGTGGTGTAGAGAATCCCTGGAGACGGTGTTCTCCAGGGTTCCTGATCGCCAGAGATGAGTCTAGAGATGTGGTTGCTGATGCTGGAACTGTCTTCCAACACAAAGCAGCAGTGTTGTCAGTGGTAAGGGTGCCCTATAGCCTGGGAGTTGTGCAATGGGTTGACCAGGTGGTTGTCAGTCCTGGGGCCGGCCTCACGTGCTTGTTCTCGGGTTGCATTTTATGACTCAGTGGAGCCCAGGGGCTAGTTTCAGTTATTCTACTTTGAGATAATCTTGTGAGGGTAAGCATTCCTGGAAAATCTTGTTGTTTTACTCCCCACAGCCTCTCCACCAGCCTCTCCACACACAATGTTGAGACAGGCATAGGTTCCCAAACTTATTTGACCTCCTGTTCCTTTTCAGAAAAAAATTACTCAGAACTCCACTGACAATTAACCTGAGTACTATATATAGCACACAATCCAGGATAAAGTGTAGGTATCTGCTTTTACAGCTCCCCTGGATTGCTCTACACACACACACACCCTCCCGGGAGGGGCCCAGTATTACCTATTTTCATGAACATTGGGCTTCACAGTATTTTTTTGCCCTGTGATCCAGGCTTTTGTAATCTCTGGTCAACTGGCTTCTGTTGAGGAGTGGGCTTTGTTGGGGAGACCAGAGAGCTCTGAAGCAGTTTCAAAATTTCCAGCCCCTTTACTGAGAACCTGTTGGGATTCTTGGAGGCAAAAGTCAAGGAAGTATGGGACTCTACTGAGACTATGTCTTTGCCTCTGCCCCCCCACCTCCCCAAGCTATTGACTCAGGCTAATCCATCCGGATCCTCCAGCAATTATAGTTTATGTGTGTGTTTCTGCTTCTGGGATCCTAGATGCTTCAGTAAACTATGATTCTCTGCTTTTGTTGCTCTGATTTTGGGGGCAGAAAACTCTTACGATTACCATAAATTGGAATTTAATCTGATGGCAGGGCTCCTTGAACTCCCTGAGAATCATTTTATTCAGTGGATTATAATCCTTTACTGTCATTGTTTCTTGTAGCACTTAAATTGTCCTTTGTTGGAAATAGAAGCCCATTCAAATTGATTTCAGTATTAGTTTACCTCTTCACATCATTCTTTCAACTTTTCTTTTCTCTCGTACAAATTATTCACAGGTTGTTCTTTCTCTAAGTCAAGGGTTCAGCCATTTTTTCCAGGAGCTGTTTCCTTTTAATGAGAAATGGTATTTTGAACCAGTCTGTGTGCTAAGTGTGTGAGTCCAGGTAGAGTAGAGAAACAAATTCATAGACACTCATGGGTATAGGAAAGAGCTTTATATACAAGAGCAATTGACTATTGAGGAAAACATCGCAAGATCAAGTTCATAAGTCTGAAAATAGCTCATAAGTTCGATACCAATCTATAAAGTCCTCTTCATACTCATGAGAAACATGCAATGATGCCGAATGCAGGAAGATTACAGCCCAGTGGGTAGGAAGTCTTGTGGGCCCATTGGCTTTGTAAGCATCTCAGCACTGGCGTGGGTCTCCCTGTGTCTCCTCCAGGTCCAGGGCTCTCGCTGCCATCAGCATAGGCCCATGTGTCTTGTCAGTAGAGCAATGGTTCTCAACCTTCTTGATACTGCAACCCTTTAATACAGTTCCTCATGTTGTGGTGACCCCCAACCGTAAAATTATTTTTGTTGCTACTTAATAACTGTAATTTTGCTACTATTATGAATCGGATGGCCCCCGTGAAAGGGTCCTTTGACCCCCAAGTTATGACCCACAGGCTGAGAACTGCTGTGATAGAGCATATTTTCTCCTGATCCAGTTTATGGGTTTGACATTCAGTAGACATCTGCCTCACCCTAGCTCCACACAGGACTGTTCCCCTGCCCTTCTCCTCCAGCTTTGGGGGGTTGTCTTGTACAGCCTTTCTCATTCTCCTTGGGCTCTAAGACTCCTGAGAGAAGTCTACTTTCTTTGCTCCCGTCTCATTGACCTCAGGATTGAATTACGGAATTTTGTAATCAGGGCAGGGGCACATTACTTTTTATTACTTATTCATACATTGAGAAGCCAAGAACACTGGACTGTTAACCATAAGCCATAATGTCAGTGGCTCAAACACACCAGCCACTCAGGGAAAAAGGTGAGGCTATCTGCACTCGCAAAGATTTCCGTCTCAGATGTATTGGGCTGTTATGAGTTGGTACTGAGAGCAAGGCAGTGGGTTTGCTTTGCATTTATTCATACATGGAGAGCAAAATTAGAGGAATGGCCAGGGCAGTAGGAATTGAGAGCAGACTTCAAATTTGGTCTTGTATTTTTGACATGTGTGAAAGCTACTCCTGTGATTAAAACTTACATAAAAGGAAAAATGATTTTTAAACATGTAAAATCTATCTCTATATTTGCAGCAAAATTGGTTAAAAACAAAGCATAGCCGCACAAAATATCCACTGTTACCAATTCAACCCATTGTAAGATCATTTCCAGTTCAAGCACATAGTTTTACTATTACATGAACGAACCAAAAATCCTGTTGCCATCCTGTGGACACACTTTATATTCATGAATCACCTAGCAACTGGTATCAGAGTAGTTTTTATGTAGAGCAAAATGTATAGTCGTGCTACATTTCTTAATGATTTTGTTTTGGAAAATGTGGTTATATTTAATAAATGTATCATGTTTTCATTATCTTGTACTGACATAAACTAGCATATATATATATATATATCCCCATATATAAAATTTTCTCAGATTTAATTTCTGTTACAATAAATACTGATAAGTATGATTCACATAAGAAAGACTTTTCTTGCTCAGAAGCAACAAAGCCCACATGGAACAACATATCAGCCTGTGTGATCACGAGGTGTCGAAGCGATCACTGAAGACAAATGGGTGTATAAGCAAATGTGGCGAAGAAAGCTGATGGTGCCCGCCTATCAAAAAGTATAGCGTCTGGGGTCTTAAAGGCTTGAAGGTAATCAAGCGGCCATC
>NW_022103906.1:10963856-10970995 GCF_000313985.2 Echinops telfairi
AGAATGATGTACAAATGCGCTTTACACAATTGATGTGTGTATGGATTGTGATAACAGTTGTATGAGCCCCTAATAAAATGTTTTAAAAAAAAAAAGACTTTTCTGGTCCTCAAAAATTTTTAAGTACTTATAGGGATTTGCTGGAGCTCTGGTGGCATGGGTTGGCACAAAGTCAGCAGTTCAAAACCACCAGCCACTCCTCAGGAGAAACATGAGTCTGTTCCCCCCAGTAAAGAATGGCAATCTTGGAAACGTACATGGGCAGTTCTCTGTTGTACAGGGTTGCTGTTGACTTGATGGCAGGGAGTTTTTATTGTCTTGTTTTTTAACAAGGGCTTGGAAATTTTAAAAGTTCGAAAACTACAGTTTTAACATATACTTTCCATCAGTGGCTTCCAACCTATAGATTGTCACTGCCATACACTATCCCAAATATGATCTCTTATTGTATGCCTTGCTCTGTGCTCTGTATGTATGTGTATATATATGTATATGTATGTGCTATATATATGCTACATACATATAAATGCATTAAACAAATTATTACCTTATGGACTTAAGTACTTTGAATTGTTTTGATCTGCTTTAAATTTGGGAGAAGTCTTGGGGCACAGGGGGTTAAGCTGTGTTAGTTGGGCTGAGGGAGAAAGATGAGGCACTATGCCTCTGGTATGATGTAGTCTTGAAGAGTAGGAACCAGTTCTACTCTCTCCTTAAGGCTGCCAAAAGTAGGAATCAACAGCAGTGTGTTTTTTAATTTGAAAGGAGTTTTAATTCCACTCCCTGGTGGCAAGATCAGCAGTTCAAAGGCGCCAGCTGATTTCTACTCTTGTAAAGATGTACTGTCTTAGAAACCATGGAGGCAGTTCTACCCTGTACTATAGAATGGCTATGAGTCAGAATGCACTCAATGGGAGCATGTTTCAGATTTTTTCATGGGGTTGTTTTTTTAAGTATTTTATGTCACAGAAGGTTGGATAATAAACATGGGACACTTTTGAAGTAGTAAGTGAAAGCAATGAGAGTTCTTCGATAAGTAACGAACTGTGATTGAGTTTCAAATAATGGGGTTAGGTTTGGATTACTTCAACTTTTCAAAGGTATTAGCTAATCACATGTCCTGTGGATAGAGGTATTAATGCCAAAATAGGACTTCCGGGAAGATGGCGGACCAGGATACCCACTTACTCTGAGAGCTCTCTCCAACAAGGCGGGTTCGGTGTCCAGGTAGCCGAGTGGTAAGTGAGAGAGATAGTCCCCTGGGGCCAACAGCTGGCTCCCACCCCACACATTTGCCCTGAGCCGGGACCTCGGTGATCCAGGCCCCGAATCGTGGGACATCGCGGCTCCCTAAGCCCCAACAACCACGACCCAGACTTGCTGTAGCCCCACTCCACCCCCAGACCAGGATCTTGCACCCCGAGTTGCTTGCCTGCTCTGCGGAGACACGCACAGAAGTGGTGTGACCCCCGAAGAATGCCAAAATATTTTAGTGTTTTACATGTGAAAATAGGCTCCTTCAGCAGTGGCAGTTGTTTTCTCTTGTTTGCTCTCATGGAGCTCTTCTTCAAAAGCTAGGCACCCTTTGAAAGAAGTTGAGAGACTGAAATTATTTCAACACTGGTCAAAATATATTGGGTTCAAAGCTTTATTTTATTCATGACAGAAATATTTACGGTGGTGCAAAGCCATTTTTATTAGGATTTTATAAATTATTAAAGTAGACTTTACCAAATCAGTAATACAAATCATTTCTTTTTAAATTTTCTTTGCTCCAGTGGCTTTTATATCCTGGCCAATAGACCATGATTGATTTGGCAATATGCCTGGGAGCACCTACTAGGACAAGTCCGTGCAGTAGGCCCTAGACTTACAGTGTTGGCAGTACAGTGAGGAGGTCGTGTGACTGGAGCTATGAGGAAGTGGTAGGAAGTGGGAACCCACATGAACTTGGTGGCTACTTCTCAGATGAGCTTTCAAAAAGAATACCTAATGGAAGTTTAGAATCAGGAAAAGTAATGCCTTAAAAAAACTACCTTTTTTCTGATTCCCCTTCATACTTTTTTTCATGTCCCTGGTAAACATCGTCTAGTTTGAAGGTCACTGAACCTGATTGAATATAGATTGCTACTGGGAAAGGACATGATATTGACCAGATCGTTTGGGTCTTGGATTCATGAGGCATGTACAAAGTATGAGAGAGCCATTTGCCTTTTGATATGTACATAAAGAAAAAAAGGGGGTGTTGAGTGGTTTTGGTAGTGAGTAAATTATGTGGAGGCCACATCTGATCCCCTCTGATCTTGCTATGGAGAAAGGTCTTCAACAACTCATAGCCCGAGACCTTTTGCCACAAGACAGAAAGAGTCCCGCTCCCACTCTCGGTTCACCCTATGCTGTCACCAACCATTCCTCCAATGATACTCTGTTTTTTTGCTGCCTTCGGTAATTTGTTGCAATAGCCAAACAACTCACACACAGTATGCACAATCATGGAAGTTTACTAGGGGAGATAACAAGTCACTACAAGCCAGGATAAGAAAATATTAGCAATACAGATGTTAGTCCAAAGAACACCTCTCTTTAGCCAACAACCAAGTCTTTCTCTCTGATCCTCATCATCTCAGGCACCTGGTCTCATGGCTACTGCTTCTATTGATCAAGATGCCTCACAGCCTCATGACCTTGGCACTGCTCCTCTGCTGTCTCCTGGCCTCTTTACTTTGGCCTTGGCTGTCTCTGCCACTTCAGGCAGGGATTTCAAAAGTGGCCTAAGGTTTTTCTTGATGGTCCTGGAAATAATCTCTGTTTCTGCTTCTGGGGCAACACCTTTATAGCCATGGTGTATAGCTATGTATCCTTTAACAAGTTACTTAACTGCTGAGTCCTGGTTTCTTTTTCAATAGAAAACATAAACCTAAACTTGAAGATTGTTCTATGCTTGAAACACAAGAAGTGTTCATCTCTAAAACCCTAGTTTATGTGGTTTTCCCTGTGGTTACAGAGCAGCATTTTCTGAACTTCTGTGATTCCCATTGTGCATTCTACATAGTGTTATATATAGGGAGTTACATAAATCTGACTCTTCTGTTAGGCTTTTGTACTGGAAGCAATAAAGCTTCAAAAAAAGATGTCATTATTGGGTTATTTTCTGTTTTAAACGTCCCAGTCTCTTCTATATAGTCGATTAATAAACTTTTGATCAATTGACATATTGACTGGATTAGGATATAAGTTGGTGACATAGGGTAGTTTGACATCAGACAAGGAACAAGCAGTAGGGTTGGTCCACATGAAATAGATGGCTAGAAAACTCAGTTGTCCTATAAAGGTAGAATGGGAGCTAGGGGTCACTTGAAGGTTTGCATTTGGTAGTCTTATAAATTAATTAGCTCTCAAGGAAGGATGAGTTCAGAGACAGGACTTCCAAAGGACAAGAATGAAATATGTTTCTTTGTGTTCCATTGGCCCTGAAGTAGTAGCAACTAGAAACGCAAGCTCAGAAAGCTTTGATTTTAAGGGGTATTTCTTGAACAGTTTTCTTCTTGACCACTAGATGGGGAGATAATATCATTTTACATTTTTAGAGAAAAGTAGAAATCTTATTACTGAACTTGCTTATACAGTAGACTTGACTTCAATATCTGCTAAATGTGAGTTTTAATGTTGTGACTTTGTTAGTTTATTAAGTATGCTAAAGTGTAAGTTGTTTGTATATGCAGAATGACATCCATCATGGTTTGTATGTATAGAATGAGATCACCTATTAATAAGTGCTACTTATTTCCTCATTATGACAAAAAATAGTTAAACTCTGGTGTCTCCCTTTGCCCCCTTATCTGTCATCCATTCTCCTGGGAGGGGGTTATAGGTAGGTCATTGTGATCGGTTCCCCTCTCTCCCCCCACCTTCCCTTTACCCTCCTGATATGGCTACTCTTAATATTGGTCCTGAGGAGTTTATCTGTCCTGTATTCCTTGTGTTTCCAGCTCTTATTTGTACCCATGTACATGCTCTGGTCTAACCAGATTTGTAAGGTAGAATTAGGGTCATGATAGTGGGGGGGGGGGGGGGTAAGCATTAAAGAACCAGAGGAAAGCTGTATGTTTCATCAGTGCTATACTGCACCCCACTGGCCCGTTTTCTCCCCATGACCCTTCTGTAAGGGGATGTCGAATTGCTTGCAGATTGGCTTTGGGCCTCCATTCCACACTCCCCCCATCATTCACATTGATATGATTTTTTTCTTTTCGTCATACTTGAATTTTGTTATTGCCATCTTTGGATCACACAAGCTGGTGTGCTTCTTCCCTGTGGATTTGGTTAACTCCTCGCTTAGATGGCTGCTTGTTTGAATACAAGCCTTATAAGACCCCAGACAGTTTTCCAGTTCATGATCTACTTTTTTTAGCATACTTTTCTGTAGCACCTTTATCTTCAGTGATCATTTCATGAAGGTAAGTATTGAGCCA
Source organism: Echinops telfairi (assembly GCF_000313985.2). Lineage (NCBI taxonomy): Eukaryota > Metazoa > Chordata > Mammalia > Afrosoricida > Tenrecidae > Echinops > Echinops telfairi. Next base: position 10,968,329 of record NW_022103906.1, read on the forward strand.
GGGCCATGTTATCAGAACTAACTGTTCTTTGATTGGGGCTAGAGTTAAGTGGGAGCTCAGAATCCATCTGCTTGTCCATGGGATATGCACGACTCAGGTTTACTGTGACTGTCGTATTATGACAATATCAAAACCCCATAAAACCAACTATAGTAACAACAGCAACAAACCAGCCAGCGAACGAACAAACAAAACAAAAGAACTTGCTAAAGTCAGGAAAACAACAACCCATAGGAACAAATAAGCAAAACCATGTCAAGGTGTATAAGGCGAGATTGCACTGATAACATCATCAGTTTTCCCACTGAAACAATACGGAATATTTTTTCATGGGTTTGCTGGTTACCTAAGTCTCTTCTTTCTTAAAGACTGCCTATTTTACTGGGTGTGGTTCTAACTTTGTTATTCAAAATTACTTTGGCTGTTTTGAGTCTTTTGCCTTTTTGCATAAAACTGAGAGTTTATTTTTCTATTTCAGTAAATAAGGTTGTTGAATATTTTATCAGTATTGCATTGAATCTATAATCACCAGGGTTCCTTTAGCACAAGCATAGAAGTTAGGATTTACAGGACACATGTTGGGGGCGACACAATTCAGTTATAACAGCATTCTTGGTAGAATTTATTCTTATATATTTTATTAATATATAAATATTATGTTAGATGCTATTATAAATAGATTTGTTTTCTCAATGTCCCTTTTAGATTTTTCATTACTGATGTATACAAATCGAACTGTTGTTGTTCCTGGCCTTGTACCCATAAACTTAGCTTGATTCTTCTCATTGATATAAGAGCTCTTTCTTTATATATTTTGAGTTTTTCTCCACATAATGTCATGTTATTATTGAATAGAGATCATTTTAGTTTCTCTTTTTCAGTTTGGATACTTTTTTTCTTTCCTTATTATATTGTTTATGATATCCAGCATAAATTGAATAATAGTAGTATGATAGGTTTTGTGTCAGCATAGCTGTACTTGTAAGAATGTCTGGGTGGAATCCAGGCTCAATATTGAGTCACAGTCTTGAGGCTATGGCCTGTTTTAATCCATAAGAGACGCTGCAGAACTGGCTTTTCCTTTTCTCCCTGCTGGCCTGCAACCTGTGTAAAGCTCCCTGGGATGACAGCCACCTTGCAGCCTGCTGACCCTGGGAGCTGTCCGTGGCTTGCCAGATTGCCTTTCAACCTTGAATCCTCTCCACTCTGCTTCCATCGACCTGCGGACTTCCTCCGACCTGCGGACTTCCTCGCTTTGATAGCTTCATGAGGTGGCGAGGGCCTCCACCTAGCATCTTACCTGAAGGCTTTGAGTTGGACAGGGCTTCCTACCTTGTGGCTCTGTGGATTCCTTTCTTGATATAAACGCCTTTGTTTTATTTATGTATAGGTGTCATTGGTCTTATTTCTCTAGAAAGTCATCCTAACATAGGTAGTGAAAATCCTTGTCTTGTTCCCAATCTTAAGCGGAAAGCTCTCAACTTCTCAAGTGAGCATGATGTGAGCTATTGTTTTTCATAAATGCCCTTAAAATTATAATGAGGCTCTTCCCTTCTGTTCTTAGTTTGTTGAATGCTTTTATCAAGGAAATTCTTTGGATTTTATCAGTTGCTTTTCCTATGTCAATTGAAATATTGTTTGTTTCCTTTTGTTTATTGTTGTGGTGTATTATATTTATTGAATTTTTAAAATGTTGAACCACCCTTGCATTCCAAGAATAAATTCCACTTGGTCATGATGTATCATTGTTTTCCTGTTCATTAATATTTTGTGGAGAATTTTTCCTTCTGCAGTTACAAGACTTTCTTGTCTGACTACCATGAAGATGATGCTGGTTTTGAAGAATGAATTAGATAGAAATACTATCTCTTTTTTAAAAATTGTTTTATTAGGGGCTCATAGGACTCTTATGCAAGAGTTTAAACAGGATTGGTGTCGGTTTTTGAAATGTTTGGTAGAACTCTGGAGCAAAGACATCTGTGTAGGGTGGTTTTTCATCAATGACTTAGTTTGCTAGTATTTTGTGAATTTTTGAAACTGTCTTTGTTGGATGGTTTTTTAAATTACTAATTCAATCTCTTTACCTGTCATGGGTCTACTGTGATTTTTGTATTTGTTCTTAGATCAGTTTAGGTAGATCATGTGCTGCTAAGAATTTGTGCATTTCCCTCATCAAGCTTGTTAGTAGACAGTTCATAATATTCTTCATTTTAAAAATCACAATGGATTTTAGAATATTTTATCACCTCTAAAAAAGCCATGATTCCTTATCTGTCAGTTTCAGTTGTCCCATCCATTCCCTACCCCATTCTACCCCTAAACAATCACTAAGCTACTTTGTGTATTTGTCCATTCTGGATATTGCATAGAAGCAGTATCTTATAATGTGGTTAGGAGCCCTGGTGGAGTAGTGGTTATAATCCAAAAGATCAGCAGTTCAAGATACCAGCTGCTCTGTGAGTTAAAGACAGTAGTTCTATTCTGTGAACAGTAATAGTCTCTGAAACTCAGAGGGACAATTCTACTCTGTCCTATAACATAGCTATGAGTTATTATCGACACAATGGCAGTGAATTATTATTCTTATTCCCTCCCCCCCTCCCCACTATCATGATCCGAATTCTACCTTGCATGTCTGGCTAGACCAGAGGATGTACACTGGTACAG
>NW_022103906.1:10971375-10998994 GCF_000313985.2 Echinops telfairi
TATGAGCCCCTAATAAAACAATTTTAAAAAAAGAGATAGTATTTCTATTCTGTGAACAGTAATAGTCTCTGAAACTCAGAGGGACAACTCTACTCTGTCCTATAACATAGCTATGAGTTATTGACACAATGACAGTGAATTATTATTATTATTATTATGGTTATAATGGTTATTTTGTGACTTACTGGCTTCTTTCAGATAGCATGATGTGTTTATTCATTTATTCATTTTGAATGATGTCCAAAAACCAAACTCAACTCCATCAAGTCAGTTCAGATTGACATAGTGGTTGTGTGTTGGCTGCTAATCCCAAGGCCAGCCTTTTGAAACAACCAGCTGCTCCAAGGAAGAAAGAAGAGGTTTTCTAGCCTCATAAAGAGTTACACTCTCAGAAACCTACGGGGGTGGGGTGAGTTCTGCTAGTCCTCTAGGTTCTCTATGAGTTGAATGTACAGCGTATCAATACTTAATTGCTTTTTTTGCCTGGATAACATTCCATTGTATGGAAATGGGGTATATTCATACAATAGAATATTTAGTTTGGTCTCACTTTGAATTTTTATGAATTATACTGCTATAAGCTTTTGTGTATAAGTTTTTTCATGGACATATATTTTTATTTCTCTTGGGTATATAACTAGTAGTGTAATTACTTGCTTACTTAATTTTTTGAGGGTTGAAAAAGGAAGGACAAATACAATATTACATTTTAACCTAATGGTGTCTGCATTAGTTCACTTTCCAAAGCACTCTGTTAACAAGGCTACTCACATCCCTCCTCAGTGGTCAGAGGGCTTCTCTGGAAAGCTTAATCCATGCGGGCTCTGCAAATGGATTTTGGGCTTTACTGTCACCCGTGACCTTTTGCAAACCGAATGCTCAGAAGTCAACCTTTAATATAATTCCCTCCTCTGATCTTAAATTTTATTACTGACAGTCCTTGAATCACGCAGGCTGGTGTGCTTCTTCTGTGTGGACTTCGTTAATGCCTCACTTAGGTGACTGCTTGTGTTTCACACTGTTTTCACCAGTTCTTAATTGAGTTAGTTTAAATCTTCAAAATCTCCTGTTTTAATTATGGCATTAATGCTAGGGTTAGTCTCTTGCCTTCAGTGCCAACTTTCTTGAATCAGCGCTTTAGGTGACTTTCGATAATGTTCTACTCCATCAAACATTTCCTAACTTCCTGGTCTTTATAGGATAAGGGCTATGCTCATTAGCTTAGTGAATAAAGCCCCCCTGGACATAGGTCTCATCTTTATTACCGTAAGTCATTTTCTATCATGATGTCTTAACTCCTATTTATTCACTTCAGTCATATATGATTTTTCATAGAGAAAATTCTGCATTGAATGGATGTGTGCCCCATCTTTTAATTGTACTGTATTTTAATTATTTCTTCAAATATCTATTTTGATTCTTAGATATTGAACAGTGATCATCTTATAATTGGAGAGGTAGAGGCTGTAGTACAGAAAGACTTAACTAACAGTTGGATGAGATTATACTGTAAATAGAAGAGTTATTAAAGATTTTTGAACTACACTGGGGAGATATGAGTAAAATGTATTAAGATGAGTATTTCCATAACATATGGTGAATTAGAACAGGAGAAATCATAAGAAAGGAAATTTAAAAATCATAACTATTTAGATTGAGTTGATGGATGCTTGGGACAAGAGAATGGTGGGGGAATCCCAAAGGAAGGATGTAATAGTATTATGAAAGGAGAAATGACTAGATATGATGATAGACTGGTTATGAAAGGGAGAAACATAGCTATTGGTAGCTGAGATTTCATACCTAGTTCTATGGGATGGCGGTGGTGCACTGACAGAAGTAGACAAAAAGGAGAACACAATTTTGGAAGAAAGATAAATAATAAGTCTTTGGGTAACGAATGCTGGGCTATGAGACAACCATTACTTGCCTCATAATGTTGTGTAAATGGACTCTCACATTGAAATGTTTGAAGCAGTCCCGAACCCTAACCTCACTGCCATTGAGTTGATTCCAACTAATAGCCACCCCTTATAGGGTTTCCAAAACTGTAAATCTTTACTGTAGCATACAGCCTCATGGTTCTCTGTGGGGAGGGGCTGATAGGTTTGAACTAAGTGACTTTGCACTTAGCAGTCTAACAGTTACTTGGCAGTAACTTGGCAGTGTCACCAGGGCTCTGTTCTAGCAGCTCAGTGAAAACCATATGCACTTGTTCTAATTGATTTAAAAATTTGACTTACACATGTAGGACTGTTTCTTGAGGTAAAAATGTTGCAAAAGAATTGTGCTGCCTTTCATTTCTGGAAATTTTGTATTTGGTAAAACATGTACTTATTTTAATAGCAATGCCTGTTAAGTTGGCCTATTTACTCATATGTCTTAAGTGATGTTACATCTAAAGATTTATGACTTGGATATAACAGAAACAAATATTCATTAAACTACTTTAATTACACAGATGCAGGACAGCTGGAGTACACATTGATGAATCATTATTCCCTGCAGCTAATACTAATGAACAGTTACCAAACCTACTTAAAAGAAAAGTAAGTATATGATTTCACTATAGACTGTGGCAATTATGCATTTATTCTTATTGTTTCTTAATGCTAGAAAATAAAACTTAAAACACAAAGGTTCAAGAGCTGTTTTACATGTGCTTTTTTGGTTTTAAGAAATTTGGTAGCTTTACACAGCATTTTTTAAAAGGTAAATTAGAGAGATTATTGTGTCATATAAATGCTTTGATATATTTATAGAGAAATGAAAGAAAGTATGGTTGACCATGGTACAATGACTTTGGAAGCAGTCACCCAGAGTTAGACCAAACTCCTATGTCAGGGCATATTGTTGTTTTTTTTTGTATAAGAAAGAGCTTTTATATCCAAGAACAGTTGATTATTGAGAAAACATCCCAGACCAGTCCAGATCAAGTCCATAAGTCTGATATTATCCCATATGCCCGATACCAATCTAAAATGCTCTTCAGACTCACAAACACATGCAATCACGCCAAATGCAGGACAATCACAGGGCAGTGGATGGAAAGTCTTGTGGATCTAGTGGTGCTGTAAGCATCTCAGCGCTGGCAGGAGTCTCCACGTGGCTGCTCCAGCTCCAGAGGTCTGGTTTCATCAGCCTCTCTCCATGGGTCTTTTTCACAGGGATGTATCACAGGGAGTGAGCAGAGAGAGAGAGTATCTCCCACCTCCAAGGAGGAAATCTAGGAGTTCCCAGAATCCTCAGGAGAAGGCCAGGCCCACACAGAGGCTTCATTGGCGATATCTTGATTGACAGGCTAGACTCCACCTCTACACTCTTTTTTTTTTAAATCATTTTATTAGGGGTTCATAGAACTCTTATCACAATCCATACACACATCAGTTGTGTAAAGTGCATTTGTACATCATTCTCAAAACATTTTCTCTCCACTTAAACCCCCGGCATTAGGTCCTCATTTTCCCCCTCCCTCCCCCGCTCCCCCATCCCTCATGAGCCCTTGATAGTTTATAAATTGTTATTTTGTCATATCTTGCCCTGTCCGACGTCTCCCTTCACCCACTTTTCTGTTATCCGTCCGCCAGGGAGGAGGTCACATATAGTCCCTTGTAATCGGTTCCCTCTTTCCTACCCACTCTCCCTCTACCCTCCCTGTTTCGCCACTCACACCACTGGTCCTGTAGGGCTCATCCGCCCTGGATTCCCTGTATTTTTAGTTCTATCTGTACCAGTGTACATCCTCTGGTCTAGCCAGACTTGCAAGGTTGAATTGGAGTCATGGTAGTGGGAGTGGGGAGGAAACATTTAGGAACCAGAGGAAAGTTGTATTTTTCATCATTGTTACATCGCACCCTGACTGACTCATCTCCTCCCTGAGACCCCTCTGCAAAGGGATCTCCAGTGGCCTACTAATGGGCTTTGGGTCTCCACTCCGCACTACCCCCATCATTCACTATGGTAAGATTTTTTGTTCTGATGATGCCTTATACCTGATCCCTTTGACACCTCGTGGTTGCATAGGCTGGTGTGCTTCTTCCGTGTGGGCTTTGTTGCTTCTGAGCTTGATGGCCGCTTGATTACCTTCAAGCCTTTAAGACCCCAGACTCTATACTTTTTCATAGCTGGCCACCATCAGCTTTCTTCGCCACATTTGCTTATGTGCCCATTTGTATTCAGTGATCCGTTCGACACCTCGTGATCACACAGACTGATATGTTGTTCCATGTGGGCTTTGTTGCTTCTGAGCTAGATGGCCGCTTGTTTACTTTCAAGTTTTTAAGACCCCAGACGCTATATCTTTTGATAGCCGGGCACCATCAGCTTTCTTCACCACATTTGCTTATTCACTCTCTTTTTCTTCAGCGGTTGTGTCGGGAAGGTGAGCATCATAGAATGCAGGGCATAGTCTTTTAATTCATTGCCCTCAGTTCAAACACTAGCATGAGCTCAGGAGTGCCCAGGCCACCTTCACTCTGACTGGATGGAGGTTCCCAGTACCCCTTCAGATTTTATCATTTCCTAGAACAACTCACAGAACTCAAGAAAAGGCTATAGTTAAAATTACAGTTTTATTATAACAAAACCCACCGCCTTCGCGTATATTTCTCCTCCTAGTAGCCCTCTAGGATTGGGATGAGTGCCCCTGTGGGTTTCCGAGACTGTGAATCTTTCCAGGAACAGAGGCCTCACTCTTGCCCATGAAGTGGCTGATGTTTCAAACTGCTGATTGTGTGTTAGCAGCCCATTGTGTAAACCACTATGACACCAGGGCTCAGAAAAATGCTATACTTGCGATTACAGTTTTGTTGTAGCAGAAAGGTTTAAATCAGAACCAGCCAATGGGACAGTCACGTAGGGCAAGGTCAGGGAGTCCCAGATACAAAGCTTATATTGACCTCAGGTATGAGTCACCCTCTCAGCACATCCATGTGTTGACATATAGATATTGTCAACAGGGAAATTTCTCTAAGCCTTGGTGTTCAGAGTTTTCATTGAGACTTTATTATATAGGTATGCTCGGTGGAATTATTGTTTGTCTGACTGAAATCAGTGTCTTTCCCCTTCTTCTCTAGAGATTTGGCTGATATGATGTGGCTTAAAACCCCAATCTGTAGTGATGGTTTGTCTGGCCTGGCCTCACCCAACCTGAGTCGTCTCTTTAGCAGGCCCACCATGTGTTATGGTCTGTTTTTGTGATTACTCGTAAACTGTCAGCTGTAGTCTGAAGGGCTCACCAAGAATAGCAAAGGAGCTCCAGTGGTAGGAAATTCTAATGGTTTAGAGAGTACCTAAGTTAGCCCAATTCTAAAGAAAAACCTAACCCATCTTTAATTATACAAGTGTAGAGGTTATACCTCCTGGCAACCCGAGACCAAGACTGGTCAGACTTTTTCTTACACACTAGGGGAAAACTAAAAATTGACAATAGCTGAGCAAACACTTATTTGCTCTAGTAATTATTTCAGGATGTAGTTTATTACAGCAGTAGTAAAATGGGTTTCTTTTATTTAACCTGAGTAACTTAAGTCTAAAGCAGATATATTCAAGTGTGGCTCTCTAAAATACTCACTACAGAAAACATACATCTTTCATTTGAGGTTGATTTCACATTTGAACTAGACAGTGAACATTTCTCTGTTTCTTATTTAAAATTTTCTCATTGTGATTTCTTTCTTTGAAAGTAAGATTTTTACCATCCCTAAGTCACTTTGTTTTCAAATAAGAATCTGTATTAGAGAGAAGATTTAGAACTTTCTCCAAATCGAATTCCTAAGATTAAGAGAAAAATAGTTGTGGACTTTTCCATATTCTCCGAAAGCATTAAATCATATATATCCACGTTTCATTCAGATAAGCTGAATTTGCTAGTGCAGCAATGGAACAGTTCTTTTAATCTCCTTCCACACCTCAGCTGATTGGAGGTGAAAAAAAGAAGATTCAAGAGAATGTCTTGACACTCTTCGATTCTCTAACTAATGGGTGTGGGTACACATAGCATTTTAAGAAAACAGTATTTTTAAAAGGTAGCAATACTGTCTGGGTATTTTCATTGTAAGATAGTTGATATACTATAGTTACATTACATTTGTAATGTAACAATCTTTGTTGAGTGCCTTAGTATTATTTTCGTCTCTGAAATTAATCTGTTCAATTTGACATATATTGTCTGGATTTTATTGGCTTTAATACATTTACATTATATTTTCACATACAGGCACATACATTTTACTTGAATAATATCCTATTGCATGCATTTTTTGAGGTCTTCCCCCTCTACTTCCCCAACTGGATAGTATGCTTTTGATCATTTTATCTCAATATCTATCTGTGAATATGTATAAATACAAGGGGGCTTCAAAAGGTTTGTGAAAGAATGGAATGAAAAGATAATGGAATTTTCTCCTGAATTTCTTTTTTTTTTTTTTAACATTTTATTAGGGGCTCATACAACTGTTATCCCAATCCATACACACATCAATTGTGTAAAGCACATTTGTACATCGTTTCTCAAAACATTTTCTCTCCACCTAAACCCCCGACATTAGGTCCTCATTTTTCCCCTCCCTCCCCGCTCCCCCTTCCCGCATGAGCCCTTGATAGTTTATAAATGGGTATTTTGTCATATCTTGCCCTGTCCGACGTCTCCCTTCACCCACTTTTCGGTTGTCTGTCTCCCAGGGAGGAGGTCACATACAGTTCCATGTAATCGGTTCCCTCTTTCCTACCCATTCTCCCTTTACCCTCCCTGTTTTGCCACTCACACCACTGGTCCTATAGGGCTCATCCGTCCTGGATTCCCTGTATTTTCAGTTCCTATCTGTACCAGTGTACCTCCTCTGGTCTAGCCAGTCTTGCAAGATAGAATTCGAGTCATGGTAGTGGGAGCGGGGAGGAAACCTTTAGGAACTAGAGGAAGATTGTATTTCTCATCATTGTTACATCGCACCCTGGCTGGCTCATCTCCTCCCCGAGACCCCTCTGCAAGGGGATCTCCAGTGGCCTACTAATGGGCTTTGGATCTCCACTCCGCACTCCCCCCATCATTTACTATGGTAAGATTTTTTGTTCTGATGATGCCTTACACCTGATCCCTTCGACACCTCGTGGTTGCATAGGCTGGTGTGCTTCTTCCATGTGGGCTTTGTTGCTTCTGAGCTTGATGGCCGCTTCATTACCTTCAAGCCTTTAAGACCCCGGACGCTATACTTTTTGATAGCCGGGCACCATCAGCTTTGTTCGCCACATTTGCTTATGCACCCATTTGTCTTCAGTGATCCGTTCGACACCCCGTGGTCACACAGGTTGATATATGTTGTTCCATGTGGGCTTTGTTGCTTCTGAGCTAGATGGCCGCTTGTTTACCTTCAAGCTTTTAAGACCCCAGGCGCTATATCTTTTGATAGCCGGGCACCATCAGCTTTCTTCACCACATTTGCTTATGTCCCCTCATATAATACTTCCTTTTTCTGTATTACGTTATATCACATGAACATGCCTTTCTCTTATTAACACATCAGTAAATCATTGCCTGTTTCTGTTATGCCGTATTGATACAACATACATAAGCTTATTAGATATCAAGAAGTGAAATTAGTAGGTAAAAATATTTTAACAATTCCATCAATGGTGTACATGAGTTACTTGTTTCCTAGCACCCTCACTAATGCTGAATATTATTAGCCTTCTAAATATTTTCTAGTCAGAAGTACTAATAACTTTTCAAACACTTAGCACTTAAATTTTGACCTATGTCTAGAAACATTATCTTTCCCTTTTGTTCCAAATGCAACTGCAAATTATATGCACACCTCTTGCCCACCCACTGCCATGGAGGGGATTCTCATAGTGCGTGCTGTTAGCTATCCAAATCTTACTTGGCCTTGCCACCAGGACGCCTTACTCTAGACCCTGTTGTTCTGGGATCTGTAAAGAGTTTCTCTTCTTCATTCCCCCTTGAGTTAATTCAGTTGCCAGCCACACTGGCTTGCTTATTTATTTACTTATTTTTTCATGTAGAAGAAACGAAATGTTTTATTAAGTCTTATGGTTTGCTTCTTTCTAAAATCCATTACATTATTTGTTCCCTATGTCTAGAACATTCCCCCCCCCAAAAAAAATTTATTTATGACTAATTTTCTCAGTACTGCGTTGTTTAAATTATATTTCTCAATAAGACCTACTATGACTAGACCAGACCCAAACCCTTGACATCAGGTGAATTCCAACTCAGTAATCCTATAGGACAGAGAAGAATTTGCCTTTGGGTTTTTGCCTCATCTTTCTTCCTTGGAGAAGGTGGTAGATTCAAACCACTGACCTTGCAGTTAATAGCCCAACACACACCCACTATGCCATCAGGGCTCCTTCTACCCTGACTAATTTAAAATAGAAGACCTTACCATTTATGCCAATCTCCCTTAACTGCCTTTTTTCTTCTTAATATGTACTATTTATGCCTGTCTCATGTACTACATTGAGTGGGGGCTTGGTGGCACAGTGGTGAAAGCATTTAGCTTCTCCAGGCATAGGTGGCTTGAAACAACCAACTGATCCAAAGGGGAAAGATGAGGCAGTCTGGTTCTGTACGGATTTATAGCTTTTGAAACCCTGTGGAGCAGTTTTATTCACTTCTTTAAGGTCTCTGAGTTGGAGTCAATTAAGACCCAGTGGGTTTGTTCTGTAACGTATCGCATTCCTAGGCAATTAGGTGGGGCTTGGCTCCTGAAAAAAATTCATAGGATTTCAAAATAACAATTAGGGCTTATATAATTCTAAAGTTTACTCCTGGATGAGAATGCAGTATAGCATTAGTAGTAAAGTAAAGATATACATCATGTCAAAGGCTGCCAGTAGAAGATCTTGGTAGGCCGTGTGGGACTTCCACTTGTCCTCCTTTCAGATGGGGCTGTTCAGGTGCACTTTCCTAGGGAGCATAACATTCCCTGTTGGAGCTACTTGTATACACTCTACTGTATACATTGCGTCCAGCGTTATAGCTTTCCAGGCAAGTTGTGAAGAAATAATGTTAATAAACAATGTTGACAAATAGATTCAAATGGCCCTTTAAATGACTTGGATCCATGATTGTTTATGTGTACCTTGATTAAGAATCAGTGCGGTGTAGATGCTTCAGCAAAACAGTTGGGGTCCATTCGAGGTCCGTTGGAATTAACTCACCCAGCATACACACTATTAATTAGTAAGTTAAAGAAGTAAACCTAGTAAGTATACTTATTTTCTGTAATTCTATTTTAGGGTATAAGATCCATGATGGCAGGGGGTTTTATTTGATTTTTGTTCACTTACGTATATTAAGACCAGTGCCTGACACATTAATAACATTTTTGTTAAATGAATGAGTAAACAACTTAAAACTCATAAACTAACTTATAAAGCAAGATCCTGAATCAAGGGCACAATTAGAATTCTAAATGACTAAAAGAAGTTCTTTCTCTAAGGCTGTTAAAAGGTGGTGAGACTAAGTACTAACACATAAATTTGGTCTTGTTGCTTAAACTTAACACGAAGAGACACCAATATTAGAACATTTATTTTGCCTTTAAGAGAGAGGTCAACATAGAAATAGTGGTAGGGAAATCTGATGCCTGGTTCAGTTTGGGTTCTAATGGTGATGACTGGGTTAAAGGTGGGAAATAATATTCTGAAGACAAGAATGTGTGCAGGTTGTGATTGTATGATACTGTTTTGAAGGAGACTTTCCCCTTTTTAATCAGAAGATGGTAAGATCAGAAATAATAGACTGCCTTCTGAATTTAGCCTGTGGGTTCATGTGTTTGAAGTGTCCTTATTTTTCACACTTTGTATATAAACAGTGCACTAAAAACCAGCAACAGCAAACCCCTCAAAACACAGACAAAAAGACCACAGCAAACTCACTGCCATTGAAGTTCATTCCGACTCATGATGACACTATAAGGAAGACAAGAACTGCTCCCTAGGGTTTCTGAATTAATCAGTCATTATGGAAGATGACTGCCTCATCTTTCTCCTGTAGGGCCATTGTTAGATTCAAGCTATTGACCTTGAGCTTAGCAGCCCAACCCATTATGCCACTAGGACTTTGCTTTCTAGTTTCTACTGGCCCAATTAAGTGAAATAGATATAGTAAGGATAAGTAAGTGATTTCTTTATTTAAAAAAAGTTTTAATTACTTTTTAAAAATTACTTTTCACTTTGTTTGGGGATGGAGACTTTCGTTGGTTATCAGAATATTGTGATTTGAAAATGCCCAGAAGAAAATTCTTAATGTACAGCCTTCTTTATGGTCTTTTAAGATATTTTCCCCTTTTTCCGATTGTACAAATTGCCAATTCACATAGTGCAAGAAAGACTTCTTTTAAAGGTTTTTGTTGTTAATACAAAATTTATCAGACGTTTGTGAAAATTTTCTTCCTTGTTCAGTATACAATTATTAAATTTATATGGTTTTGGGGTGTTGTTTTTTTTTTTACACAGCGTAGGTGTATGCAGCCCAAAGATTTTATTGCCAGAACACCAGAAAATGATAAAAGACTTCAAAGGAAATTTGAGAAAATGAGTGAAGAATTACAAAGGCAAAAGACAACTCTGGGTAAGTCACGACATATGCTGACCTTTATGTTCTTGTTCAGTTTAGTTGCCTGAAGCCCATTAGTTAATTGAAACTCCAGTCGTTTTGGACTAGAAAGAAAAAAATCAGATATTCCTGGCATAGAATAGGTGTAACTGTGATATGGCCAGAGTTGAACTAATTGACCAAAAAATATTAATATCATCAAATTTATGGAGCTGTCTGACACTTGGTCCTCTGGGGAGATGGATGGGGATTTTCTACTCTCATGTGGAGTTACAGTCTCAGAAACTTAACGGGGCAGTTCTACTCTGCCCTATAGTGTTGCTCTGACTTGACATTGACTCTGACGGGGAGTTTGGTTTTTTAGGTTTTGGTCTTACACTTTTGTTAGATAGAATAGGCAAACATTGGATGCTATTTCTTTAATGATTTAAAAACTAATTTTGGAGGGCATACAATCTTATGCTTGTGATCCACTCTGTTTTACCTTATCTCTGTGTTCTGTATTAGTTAGTATGCTAATGTGGCGTTGATAGAAACAACCAGTTTTTTGAAAGCATACGTCACAGTATATTAAGAGAAAAACATTGATTCTTCTAGTTTCCCTTTCTTTTAAAAAATTCTTCATATTTTGAAATTATTGAAATACAGTCATTGAATTTTATTTTAAATCTTACACACGTGTAACCGAATTGAGTGGAATGTTGAGCCTGTATGGTATAGCCAGATGATTTTTTGGAAGGCATTACTTTTACTATGAATTTTCATGCTCGGTCATCCCATTGTCTAATGAATTGAATGTCCACTCGATTCTAGTCCTTTCCTAACAGAAAGATTCTACCAACTCAAGCCAGAATCATGCCATCATCCTGGACATCTCTTTCAGTAGCTATCCATCAGGACTCTTACACCTGATGCTAAAATAATTGCTTGAGTTCTGCCATTTTTTGTCCTATTCCCTTTTAATTCATACCTACATATTCCCTTTCCTGTACCAATGCAGCAGCCCCTACAGATCCAGTGTCATGTCTTTATAATCCATGTTCCATGTTTTACTCAGAATGAAGTAAATCTCCAGTCAAATGGATACTCCCTGTCTCTAGTTTTAAATTCTTTTTTGCCATGCTAAGGACAAAATATTTAGGATAAATCCCAGGTTTAACATGTGCTGTAGTAAGTATAAGTAGCCCAGGCGCTGTAGTAGTCACGCATTGGGCTGCAGACCTCATGGTTGGCAGTTTAAAACCACCAGCATCTCCGCAGGAGAAAGACTGGGCTTTCTACTCCGTAAACAGTTACAGTCTCAGAAAGCCACAGCAGGGCCACTATGAGTCAGCATTTATAACAAATATAAGGTATTAAGGATTCGAATGTATTGTCAGAAATACAGTAGTGATTTTCAAGCCTGAGTGTTGTAAGGTATCCTTGGGTGATGCAAATGGCTCATGCTCTCAGCTGCAAACCTAAAAGTTGGAGGTTTGAGGCCACCCAGATATGCCTCAAAGAATGGACGAGGCAATCTACCTTTGAAAAGTAGCCATTGAAAACCCTATGAAGCACAACTCCACTCCAACACGCCTAAGTCACCATGAATCAGAATCAACTTGATAACAACTGGTTTGGTTTTAAGAACTGAAAAAGAGTATATTAATTTTTAGTTTTTTAATTGTTTTGGGGTGTCAAAATCCTCTGAGCATATGTCAAGTATGGATTTCTCAGAAGCGCACGATCTGCACTCTCCACGCCCAAACCCAGTGCTTTCATGATTCCAGGGTCACTCTAACCTTCCTTCATGCAGTATCGCCCTCGTATCGTGCTGTTGGTGTGGGGAGGGGGTGGGGGTGGAGCAGGGTCCTGTTGGTGACAGTGGCTTCTGAATGTTGAGGAATCTTACTTAGGCACTGTGTTGCATTCTTGCTTTACTTTAATCGTTGATCCTTCTTTCATCATTAACTATACTGCTTCTCAAGTTTTCATCTTTACGTGGGGATACGCTTGCCCAGTGCATTGCTTTGGGAGAGGGTTACATGAGATAATGCATTTCTTGTGCTAAGCACAACCCTGGACACATGGTAAATTGCTCAGTAAAGGTTACTACCATTTGTAGTAGCTGTGTTATTGTTATTGATTATTATTGATTGGTGGTGGTAGTAGACTAGTAGTAGTAGTAGGTAGTAGTAGATACTGGTGTTGAAAGGTAAAACTAATTGGGGATTAGGAGTGAAGAACTTTAGATTTCTAAAAAATATATCCTTGAATGGCATATTTTGTAGTATTTAGGCATTTGTTTCACTTAAAAATGAATTTTTGTGTGCTTGCAGATAATGAAGTACGTGCTCTTTTATTTGGATCAAATGCTTCATTGATGTATAGCCCTACAAAAGCTAATAGCAATCATCATAGTGTAATGGCGAAGAGATTACAGGAGATGAAGAAGAAAAGGGAAAATCTTTCCCCTACATGTAAGTGATTGCAGTTTAGAAATGTGAAAATGAAACAAGTAGTCAGTAGAAGTTATAAAGTATTTTTTCTAAATATGTTAATTTCTAGGTCTAATAAATAATGACCTATTTGATGGTAGATTTAATAATTTTTAACCTAAAATTTATTAATTATTCAATTTGAGTATATTTTCATAAAACTATATTTCTCCTCTTCTGCCCATAGTAACGTATCTTAGGCTGGTGGATTTTCTATCTTAAAGCTTGGGGATTTTTTTTTCTTCTTCTCCCTCACTTAATTTTCTTGTATGTAAGAATTGCGAAGGTTTTGTTCAGATTAGTAGATATCGACCTACCCTTTTTATTAGTATAACATATTGCATTGTTGATTGATAGATTTTTCCCTGTTTTTCATTAATAGAAAATAATGCTTCTAGTTCTTTTCTTTTAACAAAACAAAAAAAAAACAAGCCCACTACCATTGAGTGAATTCTTATTTTTATTTATTCATTTTTCTGTCTGTAGAGATAATGCTTCTCCATTTTTTACTATTATAGTGTGCAGTGGACATGCTTAAACATAAATCTTCTTAGGTGGAGAGCAAATGTTTTGAGAACGATGAGGGCAATGAATGTACAAATGTTTTACACAATTAACGTATATATGGATTGTGATAACAGTTGTATGAGCCCCTAATAAAACGATAAAAAAAATTTTTTAAGACCACAGAAATCTGTATGTTCCTGTGTATATCAATGATATTAATTCATCAAAACAGATTTTTAAAGTATTGATTGCTACTGTGAAATTTGCCTTTTAAAACTTTAAGACCAATTTACTTCATCGGTAATTTATACGGATGTCAGTTTCCACCACTTGGAAAATTAAATTTTAGATTGAAAAAAAATGAATTTTTGTTTTTGGTTACTAGTGAGGTCAAACGTCATTCTATGTTTTTGGCTAAAAGTAACATTGATTTACTTGCTGTAACCTTTGTTCATCTGCCTGTTCTTTTTTATCTTGTTTTTCCCTGTGAGAACATTTTATATATTGTACGTACTAAGAAGGAATTACATGTTCCAAAATTTTCTCGGAGAGTTCCAGTGTGGAGCACAATGTCTGTTAGGTAGTAAACACTCATGAATAAGTTGTTAAATACAATAACATGAACTGTTGTTGTTTATCATTTAACTTGCAGTGACTTTTGCCAAACACACAAATTGTCTTTAATGTAGACAAATCTATCCATCTTTTTTTCAATGCATCTTAAAGTTCATGTGATGCTTCAAAAGAACTTCTCTTTCACCACCCAAAAAACACAACAAACAAACAAAACCCCCAAGTCCACTGTTACTGAGTCAATTCTGACTCAGAGCAACTGCATTTTTTGGTCTTGATTTCTCTACCAGAAGGATTGGAAACTTTTATGTTTTCATCTATTAGCTTTGTGATTTATGTTTTAAGTTGTGTTGTTCAATATATATTGAATTTATATTTCTGATGCTTAATAGCAACATCGGATAGGTAAAGTGCATTTATGTCATTAGATTAATTTTGGCTTCACAGAGAAAATTAGTCAACCTCTCCTCCCCCACCAGCTTAAATGAGATAGAAGTGTTTCTTTTGTGTTGTCTTGTGTATAAGAAATCCAGAAGTGCAGGCACTTAAAAGTATTGCTGTTCAATAATGTGTTTAAGAATCTAGGCTTGTTTTTTGCTTTGCTTCTCTTAGTGTTTGACTGCCATTCGGGATTTTAAATGTTTCCCAGCTCTCTTAGCTCCCTTTAAGCAGCTTCCCCAGAAAACCCAATTTCTGCTTAATTTTATTGGCTAGGATTTAGCCACATGAGCCCTTTTGGTTATAGGTAAGACGGACTACTGTTTTTTAAAAAGGATGTATTGCTGCATTAAATAAAGTCCAAACAAAAAAACAAACTTAATGGCTACAGGATCAGTTACAATTTACAGCAGTAGAACTGCTCCTGTGGGTGTCCGATGCTCTAAGTCTTTACTGAAGCAGAAAGCATCATCTTTCACTTTTGAAATGGATGGTGGATTCGAACTGCTGACTATGTGGTTAGCAGCTCAACTCATAATTCACTGTATAATGAGGTTGTCTTTAAGAGGAAAGTGACAATACATAAAAAACTCCCAACTCATTGCCATAGAGCCGATTCCAATTCATAATTGATCTTACGTAAGGTTTCTGAGGCTGTAACTTTTCACAGGAGTATATAGCTTCATCTTCTCCACTGGGGGTTTGAACCACTAACGTTGTAGGTAGCAACCCTGTGGTTACTGGACAGTACCATAAGGACACATAGGTGTAAAAGATAACTAGCAGTGTTCCAAGTAGATCTCTCAGTTGTTTCAACGTAAATTTGTGTTCATACCTGTGTATGTGTATGAATGATTTTTCTTCATTGGCATTGTCAAATCTGCCACTATCTTGCATGCAAAACAGTTGAAAATACAGTAATGGAGAGCTTCCTGTCTGTGCTTACCTTCATCATCTTGACTTACCTTCTTTTTCTTGATTTATTCCCTTTTACAAGTGTTTGCTTATGTTTTCATAGAAAAGTTTCCTTTTAAATCATTTAAATGTTTTCAGATGTGAGAACAAAGCATTATTTTGTTTGTTTCTACTCTATTGTACACTCAGCCTTTAAAGATAACATTTATGATCATATTCTTAAAATCAATAATAGTGTGGATGTTGTCTGTGACACAGCTGGGATTTCTCTGTTGTGGAGGACTGTTTTGTGCACTGTCGACTGCTTAGCAGAATGCCTGGCCTCTGCCCATGGTGTGTCAGTGAATGCAGACTCCTCGCCCTACACTAGACCATCACAGTTGTGAAAATTAAAAATGTCTTTAGACATTGCCAAACAGGGGTCCCTTGAGGGCCCAAAATTGATCGATTGAGAACCACCGCTCTAGTTTCAGAGGTAACTACTGTGACTATCCATGAAAAAATAAGTCAATCAAATAGTATGACTAAGTGAAAATATTCGTTTTACTTTTAAAATACCTATGTTTAAATTTAATGCTTAAGTGTGTGTATGCTTATATATAAATGCTTAATGCATATATACATATATCTTATATAGATTATGCTTTATGAATGTAATCTATATTAGATTTAGGTAAGATTTGTGTGTATTGTGTATTAAGTTGGAGATACGAAGTGTAATAAATGAGTTGATATGCATATACTATATGGTAGAATGAATTATTTCCTATCAACTTCATGTACTAAAAAACCAAAAAATAAAACACTGAAGTTGTATAATGACATTTTAAAATTATATTCTAGCTTCCCAAATGATTGAAAAATCTCATGACAGTCCAGTTAATTCTCTGTGTCTAGCATCTCTGAACATTTCACAGGACTCTTCATGTTCAGGTAAAATGATTTTCTTTTTAATGATGTAATAGAGACTATTGCTGTTAGCTCTAAAGTAGAACTGATGAATTATGCATTTTTACTATTATCTGGGCACTGTTGTGCTTACCACATTCTCATATAATGACACCTACTGTGAAGTAGGTGTCATTATAATCCTCATTTTGCCGATGAGAAAACCAAGAAAAAATTATGTTAGACAGCATGATTATTTGCACACAGTGCGTGAGTGGTGGGAAACCTAAGATTCAACCTAGGCTGTCTGGCTTCACAGTTACACTCTTAACATGTCACACTGCTTGCCAGGTCTCAGAAACTGTGACAAACTTACTCAATTTCACGCATATTGAAATTGTTAATATAATAACAGTTGCTGATTTAGACACAGATTCTCTGGTTTGAAATAGCCATGGAGCCACTCTTGCGCAATGACATTGCTCTTTCCTTTGGGCTTACGATCAGGGAAGAGTTTTAACGCTGGCCTGGGTTTCTTTTTTTAAGTAGAACCTGAGTAATTTCAGCCAGAAAGTGCTAAGTGAATACTGGATGTTGCCAGTAGCATTTGTGAAGTTTTTATAAAGTGGAGGCCAGGCATTAATTCAGCAAACATTGAACCTGGAGGGAACGTTGTGCTAGAGATTTCGTTAATTTTTTGATCTTTTAAAAAATTAAATCTTTATTAATTTATTTCCAGATGATTGCTTTGCTGGTGTTTTACACCCATCATTTGATGATATTTGTGAAAACGCAGGAAGTAGCAATCAGGAAATAAAATTGGGAAGTCTCAGTAATGAAATTAGAAGTGACTTTTGTGTGTCTCTACCTGTATTGAAAACAAGCAGTACACATTCATCACCATCTTGCAGCTACTTCAACACAGTCACACCTCAAAGACCCATGGATAATCTTCCAAAGGACAAATCAGATTGGAAAGAGAATCTTGTTGGTGAAATAGGCACTCCTGAAAAAAGACAATCTGAAAGAGTATCAGAGATACTTGATAAGAAATATCCCATGTCTCCTATTTTATCTTCAGCAACAAGCTGCTGTTTGGTTCATTCAGGACCCAGAAGTCCCTCAGCAAAACGAAAGAGAACATCACCACACTTACAGTCACATCCCCCCAAAAAATTAAAGAAAAAATGGAATAGCACAAAATCTACTAAACCAAAAGCGCAACTGTTCAAGTTGGAAAACAGACCACATTCTGCAAACACATCTGTCAGAGAGACTTCTGATTGTGAGGACCCCTCGTATGATGATTACTTCTCACCTGTGAATCTTAAGGAAAGGAATTCAAAGCATCTTCTCTCTGAATTTCAGTCATCATTAAGCCCTGTTCAGTTCAAATGCAGAAGTAGCCTTTCAAAGAACGAGAGAGCATATGTATTAGAAATGTCTGATTTTTCCTGTATGGGTAAGAAATCGAGAACAGTCGACATCGCCAATCTAACAGCAAAAACTAGCTCCAGTCTTCAGAAACCTGCAAGTGATGAAGGAAGGTCAAGTTTGAGCTCCCTGACTACTAAGGAAACAGATGCTGTAGAAGAAACTGTGGAGTCTTCTGGTCAAACTGATCCTCAGAAAAGAGACGACCCATCCTCAGAAGGACATAACTTTCATGATATTATTAGTGAAATTGTTAATCAAAAAGAATGTCCAGAGAATGGACCTCCCGGTAATTTAACTCCTTTGAAAAGAAACACGGATAAAATAAAAGAATTGATTAACAGTAAAAGCATGCAGAAAGAAAGTAGTACTTCTAAAATGTTGAACTTGCCCGAGAGTGACACACATGATTATAAGCTAAAATTTGTAGATGATTATAATGTGGAAAAGTCAACAGAAGAAATGGAAAGTTTATCCAGAGGATATAAGGAAAGTATGTGAATCTCCTTTTTTCAAGTACCTTCATTATAATAGTATATATTTCTCACAATTTTTCCATAATTCAAATTATTTTTTAAAGCTTTTTCTTTGTCATATTTTTTGAAATATATGTCCAGTGGTAAAAGCCTTTAAAGATTTTAGGGTTAGATGACTTACTCCACTATTGAATTTCTGGGCTAATTGGTTAAATGCGTTGGTTTTGTTCCTTTATAGCTTTTCCACTATAAAATGATTATCATGTCATGGGCTTAAATTTTATGTATATATATAAATCATTTTACTGGGTGCTATTACAGTTCTTATAACAATCCATATGTTAATTGTATCAAGCACATTTGGACATATGTTGCCATCATAATTTCTAAAACATTTTCTTTCCACTTGAGCCCTTGGTAGCAGTTCCTCTTTTTTCCCTTCCTCCCTCATTCTCCCACTCTCATGAACCCTTGATAATTTATTTATTCTTTTCATAGCCAACACCACTTGCTGTCTCCCTTCACCCATGTTTCTGTTGTTCCTCCCCTGAGGCAGGGGTTGGGGGAGGGGCTATTCATTAATCATTGCTATTGATTCCCCATTTCTCCCCCTTATACCCTCACCTTCCCCCTACCCTATTGGTATCGCTACTCTCATTATTGTTCCTGAAGGGTTTGTCTGTCCTGGATTCTGTGTGTGGGGAAAAAAAATTTGTTTTGGTTCATAGCAGTGAGCCTGTTTGTTTTTGAAAAGAAATTAAAGTACAGTAAACCATTGATTCTGTCAAGAAAAGATGACATGAAAAAGTAAATTTGAGACTGTGCTATCAATACTTGATTTTGAGGAAACTTTGGGTAACATTAGCTATAAAGAAAAAGTGCAATTAATATCTTTGCTAAGAAGTTCATTGTAAAACCTTGTTTAATGTCAGCTTATTTTGCTGTAAACATATCTTTTAAAGTGTGTTTATTCTTATTGCAATCATAGTAATAAACTGGGAAAAGCAACATACATAATGATGAGCGATGTAATTATCGTGTAAGCAAGTAACAACAATAAACAATTTTACAGTTTGTCATAAGAAGCCTAAGTAGGTTTTAACAATCAACAGGGGAGACTTAAATTTTAAATACTAGTCCTCTCTATTGGGCGGTGTTTCATTTTGTTGCACATGTGGTCATTCAGATAGCACCCAGCAACTACTACATAACCATCAGAGAGCTGCGACTTGAATAAGACCAACTTGGGTCTTTCATAAATTTTTTAACTACCTTGTTTAAGAAGTTATGAGAGTTGGTAAAATCACATGTATATATTTTTCAGAATTTCAATCCCCCAAAACAGTATCACAAAAATTGGGAGTTCAAACTCACTATTTATATCCGGGAGAAAGATGCAGGGTGTCTGCTCCCATACAGATTGACAGCCTGGGAAACCCCGAGGGGCGGTTCTCTGCCGTGTAGGGTTGCTGTGAGTAGGAGTCGGTGGAGTGGCACTGAGTGTGGTGTGGGTATTTCTTGTTTATCGTTCCAAACCTAATAAAATCGATAAACAGGTTTCCCTTTGGCTTAGTGTGTTTTCAGTATATTTGTTTTAAAATTACGTATGTCAGTTGTAAAGTTGATACAGAACAATAATTGACTTTATTTCAAAACAAAGTAAGGACATACAAATATAAATAAAG
Source organism: Echinops telfairi (assembly GCF_000313985.2). Lineage (NCBI taxonomy): Eukaryota > Metazoa > Chordata > Mammalia > Afrosoricida > Tenrecidae > Echinops > Echinops telfairi. Next base: position 10,991,348 of record NW_022103906.1, read on the forward strand.
GAAAAGATAAGTCTTCAAATAGTAGGGTGTCCACTTTAATTCCAGTGTTATAAAGAAAAGGTGTAATTCTCATTGAACTAAATATTATTTGTATTATCCTTGCTAAGACAATTTCCCTGTGTCTACAGGGTAAGTTAGAAGAGGAAGAAGGCAGGCGCACAAGTTGATTTTAAAGTTTCTGAAACTAGAGGAGATTTTAAGATCTCGTTGATCATACTGTGTTCACAGACAGTGGGTGGTATACAGGCAGGATCTTGGTGTAACTATATTTGATTCACAAAAGAAAAGAAACATTTTATTTGCCCAAATATAATGACAACCTGTTTTATAATTTGTTCTATAAATAGGGTTGCCTGTCCTATTTTATTTTATTTTTTCTAATCATTTTATTAGGGGCTCATACAACTCTTATCACAATCCATACATACATCAATTGTGTAAAGCTCATTTGTACATTCATTGCACGCCTGTCCTATTTTTTTTTCTCATTGATTATAGTTTTGTTTTTTTTATTCTTTTTTTTTTAGTTTTATTTTATTTTTTTAATTAAAAAAAATTTTTTTAAACATTTTATTAGGGGCTCATACAACTGTCATCACAATCCATACACACATCGCCTGTCCTATTTTAATGTAATTCTGAAGAGAGCAAATTAAGGATTTCTAGAATAAGAAAACACTTTAGATAATGCCTGTCCTAAATCTAACCCTTTGTATTTAAAGATAAAACTAAGGTTCACTGGCGTTTTAAATTGTTCTTAATTCAACTGGAACTCAGATATCCCAGCACAATTTGTTAATATGCCTCAAATGAAACCATATAGCATTCAGGTTAATTTGGAAATACTCACTTGCTGAAATTGTGGAGCGGTGAAAACTACAGTTCAAGTTATACCTTTCTCAATCTTTTTTGTTGAAATAAAATGGTATTAATTTCTGTTTTCAGTTTAAATCTGTTACTATTATTGAAATGTAAAACCAATCCGATGCTATCAAATTTTTAAGAACAAATTATAAAATAGATCCCATTCCAAAGATTGATTGTACATGAACTGAAGGAAACTCAAACTCAGTGCCCTCTGAGTTATTTCGGCCTGAGAGTGGAACTAAAGGACAAGTAGGAGTGCCCGTGAGGTTTCTAAATGCATCGTGATGGAAGCAGATTCCTACACAGCAGCTGGTGCGCATGGCCCACAGATATTTAGGCTAGCAGCTGAGTGTCAATCACTGCACCAGTACACTCTTGAATTGACTTTTTGGTTTTGGTTTTTGAAGTAGTAATCTTCGAAATCATGTTATCCAGTAAACTTTACTTTAAAAATTATTCTCTGATTTTATAGACAGTACACAAGTAGCATTCTCATTATAATAAAACTGATTTAAAAAAGCAAAATTATCCGTTCCCACATCTTTTACCTTTTGCTTCTAATTCATTTATTAACTACTTATTCTGGAAGACTTGCTAAAGCTTCTGGAACGATAACAGGCTAAACAATAAAAGCTACAGAAAGATTGGAACCAGGTCAGTAAGCCCTTCTCAGTTTTTGAAAAGAACTTTGAGCTGTTTTGTTTTGGTTTTTAAATGTAGTAAGTCAACAGAAGGGTTTAAACATGGGGGGGCAGGTGAGGGGAAGATCTGATTTAAGTTTAAATATAATTCTGGATACTTTATGGAGAGTGAACTATAGGCAAGAGTGATTGCTAGAAGCAATCATGAATAACTTAATGTTAATTTTTAGATTTTGGGGGGATGTGTGTGGGTACTGACATACTGATAAGTGTTTTGCGGGTTTGGGGGTGGTTTTTTGTTTTTTGTTTGCAGTTGTGGGAGTATATTCTGCAGGAGAGAGACTTGGCAGTCTGCTCTGGTAAAGAGGCCCTTGGAGACCCTGTAGAAGGTTCCACTTCATCCTCTAGGATTGTTATGAGTAGGAGTCAACTTGAGAGCAATCAGGTTTTTTGGGGGGTATTTGTTGTTAATTGCCATTGAGTCAGTTCCAACCCATAGCGACCCTATGTACAACAGAAAGAAACATTTCCCGGCCTGGTGCCATCCTCACAATATTCCCAGGCCTGAACCCATTTTTGCAGCCACTGTCAATCCATCTCATTGAGAGCCCTCCTCTTTTTTTTGCTGCCCCTCCACTTTATCAAGCATGATTTCCTTCTCCAGGGTCTGTCTCTCCTGAAAACATGTTAAAAGTTTGTAAGATGAAACTTTACCATCTTTGCCACAACGGGGCACGCGGGGTGTAATTCTGAGAAGACAGATTCTCTTGTTGTAGTCCTTGGGACTTTGAGTATTCTTCTCCAGCGCCATATGATTATATTTTCTGTTGCATATTATACATGAATACACACAAAATTGTTATATTAGAAGTGTTTTGATATTGGAATCAGGGAATCAATATATCTTTAAAAAATATAGTTGGTATATATCAGGAGTTAGCAAAATTTATAAGGGGCCAGATAATAGTTTAGCATTTGTGGCTCAAGAGAGACAATTGTGATGTGTAGGTAGTTGCTTAGTAGGTATTTATATAATGAGGAAAAAAACTTCAATACTTTTATTGAGATCATAAATATCTTGAAAATGTGTATAATTTTTTTTTGAATATAGGTGTACCAATGAGTTCTTCTCTTTCACTTTTTGTATTTAATTCATTTAGTAACTATTTATTCTAACAGCCATACTCCAAGCTTCTGGAATAACAGAATAAAGCAGTATTCCTATATTAAAAACTATTGTAGATAATTGTGTTTTTTTTGTTTGTTTGTTTTGTTTTTGGGTGTGGGGAGAGAACGCCCTGGTGTGACTACGCACTGAACTGCTAACCACAAAGTTTGCAGTTCAAATTCACCAGCCACTCTGCCAGACATCAATGAGTCTGTACTCCCATAAAGATTTAAAGTCTCAGAAACCTAAAGGAGCAGTTCTACCCTGTCCAAAAGGGTTTCTATGAGTTGTAATCAACTCAACGGCAGTGAGTTTGGTTTTTTAATGAGAAGACTAGTTCACTTTCAGAAGAAGGAACAACATTTTGCTTTATTGAAATTGAGTTTCCATCAAAATTGATTATAAATATTTAATGTGATGTGTAATAAGATCTCACATTTTTTGTTTGGAATTGCCTTTTTAACACAAGTATGCCAAATACACAACCTAGGACTTTCATTGAGTTTTTTCATTGTTTTGGAAGGTATTTATAGAATTCGGTTAGATACTTCTGATATTTGCCTTTTAGCCTGTCCTTGTATTTCAGATTAATAACTTCCAATTAATGGTTAGGTGGAAGCTTCCTGATTATGATTTTAAATAATAGATTTTGTAATTTGGAAATTTTGTAATTTGGAATGAATCCAAATTTTGTAATTTGGAAACTGGTAGCAAGTGTACAGTACTGCTTGGTATGATCTAGCTGTGGAACAATGAGATAGCTGTATTAGCTCCCAAAAAGTGGTTTTCGGGAAAATGAAACGCTTTGACAGCACTAGAATTGTATAGAATTAGCTTGGCATTATTAACACTCCCCCTCCCCCCACCCACCCAGCCAACCAGAACCCTTCTGACAACCTGAAGTCAGCTTTAATGACAAATTTTGAAGCCTATTGGTCATTCTGAACTAGCATATAGCTTGGCCCCTAGCTGCTAGCCACCAGGCAAAATAGAAGCAAATACAATCCATACCCTCCAAACTCTTTCCCATTTTTGTTATTCATGCTGAAAATTTGTAAGCACAGGCAAGTACATTGTACATATGTTTTGAATTTCAGTATATGTAACTATTAAACTCTTCATCGGAGCTAATAGTCACCAATATTTAGAGATTGATGATGGCTATTGTCTCTTGTACAAAAAATCTATTTCAGACTTAAAGCAAGTCTCAAACACACTGATATTTATTAATGAACATTTATTGACAACAGTTAAATAATTCACAAAATAGACTTATGTGAATGTTAGTTGTCAAGTTTCTTAGTCCATACTTTATTTGAAACATTTACAAGAGAGAAACAATATTGGTGGCAAGTTTCTGTAAACAAACTCCGCATTAGGTAGCTAGCTAACATTTGACTCTAGGACTATTTAAGGATTACTGTAAGTCTATAATATCATCCCTAGGGTTATAAGCTAGTTAATGCCAAGTTTTACTATTCTACACATTCATGGAGGATTCCCCTGTACTATTTTCATGTATATTATTTTATATTGTGTACATGATACTGTTTTAATTTATCTAGTTTACTTGAATTTATGATTTTATCAGTGAGGAACTGCTTCTAACATCAATTATGGTGACAAACAGGCTGACTTATTCTAGCAGTTACAGCTCAATTCTGTTGTTCATTTGTCAGCTTAGCAAAGGATCTTATATTGCTTGAAGAATTTATAGGAGTTGCTACAATGTTGTGTTTTGCTTAACATGTTAGCTGACCACTCAGGAAATTCTTGATGGTGATAAACTAATACAAGTGTTTACTATCCTGTCCATGCTAATGTATTTAAACTACATAAAACTTGTCATGACACAATGTTGCTTGTCTCCGTTCATTAATCCCTGTGATAGAAATAAATGAATCCTTTGCTGATTTCAGTTAGAGGGTGGTCACTGCGGGGAGCTCTAGGTTGGAAAGGATTATGAGGTCATATCCTCTTTGAGGCAAAAAGTGGCATGATTAATTAGTAGTGTCTAATTAGAGAAGTGAATAATATGGCTCAAGATGAGTTGTATTTGGATTATAACTTTATGTAATTGTGAGAGAAGTATGGGCAAAAGTGCTATAGTAATTTTCTATAAAGACATTTTTGTATATTCAAATTCATATTCCTAAAACTGAGTTAACTACAGTCTGATTTGCCTTGCAGCCCTATAAAAAATTTTTATGCATTTAACTGATATAATTAATGCATCTTATAAAGCTTATCAAAATGTTATTTTAGGGTTAAGTTAATGAGAAGTATTTTGTACATGTTAAAGTTATTCTATCAGGCATTTGGATCATCTTCACAATTATAGACTGTTTTTTATATTCATGAGTATTCAAGAAATTAAATCACTATTTTAACAAATGTACTGTGATAGGTAGGTTTATTGTGCCAACCTGGCCAATAGGAACATATGGGATTAATAAGATCGCAGTTTTATTGGAGGGCAAAGAGATAAATGGCTCGGTGAGCCTGCTTTTCTCTCTCTTGCTCTCTGATGATCCGACCAGTGTGCAGCTGCTAATTCTCTACCTCAACTTGTGAGCTACACTGCCTGTGGTACTGCCAACCCGTGGATTGCGTCGCTAGAACTCAGGGTTCCTTCAAGACCTGCTTCGCCACACTGCTGATGTATACATTATTTGACTGTGGGACTGTCAGATCCTGTCGTCTTGCTGACTGTTGGTGACCCGCCCTTGGAAAACTCAGCTGTCTGCTTCCTTGACCTTGGACCCACTGGCCCTTGTGAGTTGGACTTCCAGTATATTAACTTCCATGGAAGTGAGTTGAACTGAGCCCTCTGTAATGCTGTGTGGACTAATTAGCTGTTATATTCCTTCATGCTGTATATATCCATATATATATGTATGTGTGTGTATATATATACATACACATACATACATATAATCAAAAGTGTCCTGGTTTTGTTTCTCTAGAGAACCCTGTCTAACATATATACATATAAATGAATTCCATATTTCAGTAAAATTAAGCAGTATTGTTCAGTTGCTACTGCAATCAGTTTCAAAACACTCTCCTTGAACTCCTTGATAACAGATCCCTTTTACCTACCCACATCCCTCACTGTACTCCCAAAGAACCCTTATTCTATTTGCTGTTGATCATTCCTGGGTTTCATAGAAAAACATATAATAAAGATTCAAGAAAATTTTATGCTCATAAAAATACATTGGACATAAACTCCAATATGAAAATTAAAAAACAACAGAAGCCCAGAAAATATTGAAAACCAGATCAAGTCCAAAGTTTTAAGAGGGGAGTTCAAGTGACAACGTTTTAGCCTGTACAAGGCAGGTTAATCACTTTGATGTCTTGTAGTCATCTCTCCAGTACTCTGGTAGAAGTTAATTTCCATCCCTCACTTAAGGTTACAGGGACACCACCAGAGGCGTATGTCCCTTTGTAGGTCTCACAAATGTATCTTGGGCTTCCACTATCATCCATAGCCTCTGCAAACTAGAGTCTCACAAATCAGCCTCTGAACAGTTCCCTCCTCCCGTTTTGGATTATATAATTTACAATCCTTGGGTCATGGATATCGCTATGCTTCTTCCTTATGGATTTAGTTGACATCTCACTTAGATGGCTACTTGTTTGGAAACAAGCTTGTAACACCCAGACATTATTCTGTCTGATAGGTGGGCACCATCTAATTTCTTCATCGCACTTTGGTATAGCACCTATATATCCTGTTTTCATCATGAGGGTGCATATCGAGTGATCAGGGCCATGTCATAAGAACTAAGGGTTCTTAAATTGGAGCTAGGATTTAGTGTGAGCCCAAAATCCGTCCTTGGATCTGTTTTCATCTGCCTCTGTCTCCCCTTAGAGACTATGTTTATTTATGGTAGAGAATCTTCACGATCATCTCCCTGGACCATAAGGACATTCTGTTATGAGTGTCAACGATAAGCCCCTGGTACTAATTTTTAAAACATTTTTAAGAGAGGGGTATTAGGCCTGTGTAGGTTAACTACATATCACAATAACTGGATTATCCACTTGTACAGAATAAATAACGTGCTTGAACAGACGCTATTTACACAAACAATGGGAGTTGATTGTCAGGCAAAATTTAAAATGATAGTCACTGATAATGGCAATTACAAGTCTGCTGGAATAATACCGTAGGGCATTGATGTATGTGCTAAGTCAATGTTTATCCACCTAGTGACAGTTCAGTACTCTTGGCAAAGCTTTCTCCGGCTTCTTCAAACACCATGAGTTTTCAGTCTGTAGTCCTCTGATTACAGGTGTCTTTGAGGTAGATTCCAGTTCATCTAGGGCACTTTTCCCCATTGGATCCCTCTGGTGCGGCCTTTGGAGTGTTTCTGTACCTTGATGATCCAGGATTCATTCCCCTAGTGTTCTATGACACTTGGCCTGGGATTCCTTGTATGTTTTAAATTGAACCGTAATTGTACTTTGACAATTCAAATCATACTAAAATATATGTAGGCTATTTTTCTCAACCCTCTTTCTCAGAACCTCCTCGTCCCCCTCTCAGTTCAATGGATATCTGCAACAGGAGGCTGGCACAAGTGTTACAACTCTGGTTGCTTTGGCTGATGGATTGTCATCCATTCATTCGTTTGATTTTTCATCAATCATATGTGCACTCAGTACTACTCTGGGCTATGAGTCTTAATTTTGTTACTTGGAAGTAAGATGTTAGAAATGAGGTGTTTTTTTTAATCCTCTTGCTGAGGAGTAGCTTTGGCATGAGCAAAGTTCCTCTTAAGGCTTTTTCTTTTTTGTTGTTTGAGATGAACTTGTTTGACACTAAAGGCTCCCAATTCCAATTCAGTTTTACTTTTCCTCTTTTTTTTTTTTTTTTTGTTTTGAAGCCACTCAAACCACTATTTAGGTTTGAGGGATAAGGAATCTGGAGGCGCATTTTTTTTTGGGGGGGGGGCGGTT
>NW_022103906.1:10999094-11006202 GCF_000313985.2 Echinops telfairi
TTACTAAAGAAACATTAAATGTATCTATTATGCAGTCCATCTCAAAAAAGGAAATCAATAATATCTTGTTAAACCCTCCATTTTTTTCTACCCTTCCCCATCCTTTTCTTGTAGCAGCAAAGTCTTGAGTATGGTTTATAAACCATGCTTCTACTTTGTTTTCCTTGTAGCAATGGTGATATTAAATATCTATCCTAGTGAAATGAACTGTTTTCTAACTTCTCTGTAGTTTTGTCCATGTCTTGCAGTGTATAAGAGAGTTGTTTTTTATTGATGCATAAAATTCCGTAGTATAAATGTACCAGAGCTTGTTTATCCATTTCTCTGTAATTGTTTTTTTTCATCGTTTCCATGTTTTTGTTATTGTGGAGATTGCTATAACAAACATAGATGTACACATGTTTATTTGTGTTGTATTCTTAATTTCATTGGTGTCTATACCCAGTAGAGAGATTGCTGAATCATAAGGTACTTGTATATGCATTTGTGTAAGGAAGTGCCACACTGATTTCCTTAATGGTTGTACAGTTCTACAGTCCCACCAGTAATGTAAAAGTGCTCCTATGTCTTCACGGCCTTGTCAGCGTTTATTACTTTCTGTTTTCTTGAATTTTGCCAGAAATGTCCATGTATGGTGATATCGCATTGCTTTAATTTGTAATTCTCTTATTGTTAATAAACATTTCTTCATATAGTTGTTGACTGGATGTTGTCTTTGGTAAATTGTTTATTCATGTCTTGTGCCTATATTTTTATTGTTAAGGTTTAGTTTTCTATGTATTTTGGAGATTAGCTCTTTCTCTGATGTGCTATTGCTGGGTTCCCTTTTGACTGTCTTGATGTGCCTGTATGTAGTATTTTCAGTAGGTTCCCGTTCCTTACATAGACCTTTTATGGCTTTTGCAGTGTCATGTCTTCATTTCTGTCTCTCTCCTTGCAGTTTGAGTAGACTCATGTCCTTAGCTCATGCCTTTCAAGTGTTCGCAATTGATAGTTTCTTTCTTCATTATCAATACTGCTTGTCTCCGGTTGAATGAGTGAAGATTGTGATTTAACTAGTTCACACTGAATGATCACTTTCGAAATGTCCTCGATGCATTTTTTTCTCAAAACATTTCTAAATGGTAGCATTTCAGGATAATGAAAAAAATTAGATGATTATTATAAGATTTTTCCTGTATATTTGAGCCTATCTTTAAGCCATTTAATCACTTGCATAATGAAATTAAGATGAATTTGGGACAGGAGAGAGTTTAAGATTTATTATTTTGATAAGTAGATTGGGTGATTGAAAAATATAAGAGTATGTTGAAAGAAAAATAGGTACAAGTTGGACTATGAGCATGTTAATTGAAATTTTTCTAACTTTTGAAATGATGCTCAGTAGGTAGTTTGATATATAGAAACACACCTCAGCCAGGAGGTATAGAAAAGATGTAATTTATTGAAAATTATGAAATCATCCTTGGATTGTGTGAAGAGAACAGATGACAACCCCATGAAACAACAACTTGAATGCAGTAAATAAAACAGGTCATTTGAGAGGTGGGAGGAAAACCAGAGAAATGGGGAGTCGACACTTGCTCCCTGGGTTCCAGCAAGTAATAAAACCTGCGTGCCCATCATGTAAATGCTTTCAGAGTTACTTTTGCATTTCCAACTGGTTTGGGCTTACTGAGGAAAATCCTCAAATAAAACATATCACTAAATGACTTAAGCTGTGTTTGTGAAATACTGTTGTAACATAATCAAATAAAAATTCGGTTACTTAGTTCATTTTAGAGTTGCATGATTTATGAACACATGCTATAGCATTATCACTATTTTTCTTAGTTTCTGAAAGGTTATGGGGCATTCTATAGAGCCTTAATTTTAGTGCTTACAAAGTGCTTTACGACTTCCTGTTTTTGGCAAGAATTATAACAAGTAACTGTAATAGTTTGGTTGTTCTTACATAGATAAACCAGGGAGGTGATCCCAAATTAAATCTTTAGTTCATGGCTGTTCTTATTTTGATATACTCTAGCTTTAAGTAAATATTTGTATTTAAAAAGGAATTAAATGCACATGTGGCACCATTAATATTTTAGCATTCCTAGTAACTTTTACTTTTACATCTTAAAGATAAAATAAAAATCAGACTGCATCCATGCCTATTACCAGCATTTTGAAAAAGTTATTGTAGAAAGGGGAGAGAGATAAGAAAGTATGCATAAAACCTTCAAAGTAAGTCAAGGCGAGAAACTTAGAATAGCTAGACTGTAGAACATAAAGTCAGCTGCAGAATAGCCTGCACAGCCTTCTAACACATCAACTCCAGGTAGATAGAGCCTTTGTTTCTCCTTGCTGAGGTTGGACAGTGTTCTGAGGATGAAGTAGCACTGGGCAAGCAGTGAACTTTAAATTCAAATCTTTTGTAGGTAGAATAGCAATGAAGTGAAGTAAAATGATTCATGTGGAGGTAGTGGGATCATTGGTTTGAGTCCCCAAAGCAATGCCCTCTTAGGGTTTATAGGCAGGGCATTTAGTTTGTTTTAGAACCTGAACAGTTTCAAGGCTTAGCTTGCAATGAATAAGTTCAGATGTACTATTGAACAGTTTTCAGTTTTTCCTCACTTAACGAGAACCTTTTATTTGAAGAAGTAAATGTTTTTGCGACATTCTAAACTTGCTGTATTTTTATGCAAATAACCCCCTTACTGAAAATATTCTCTACTAGTTTTTTATATACATAAAAATAATTAGCATACCCCTCCCCCCAGAATAATTTATTTCAAAAGATGGCATTGAATCTGCAGCTCCGGAAGAGGGTCATATCTGATCGGAGCACACGGGAGCAGATGGAGGAGAAGGAGGAGCAGAGAAGTGAAGCACATTCTGGCCCACCAGGCCTTGAGGACGAAGATACCAATTAGCCTATCTTTAAGCCAGTCCACAGAAAGGACCACATGGCCAGCCGCACTGTGAGACATGACGCCCCTCACTGACCCATAGCCCTACAGGGGACAACACCGAAGACAGTGTGGGAATTGCACCCAATCTGATCCCACCACACCAAGGCAAAACACTAAGGGGGTGCAACAGAACAGCAAAAGAATGGAGCAGCAAGGTCCCCAGGGAATGCTAAAGGTGGACTTAGAGGCCAGGGCGTGGTGCCCCAACAGACTGGACTGGAAAACACTCCTAAAGGCCAAGAAATGATCCTTGAACTAACTACAAGCTTTTCTTTTTTTGTTTTTGTTTTTTTGTCGTTGGTTTGTTGTTGTATATTGTTTGATTTTGCTCTGTCTTGTTTTTGTGCATGTTATTATCTCCGCAGGTATGTCTAAATAAGATAGACTGGATGAACAATCTGGAGGAGAAAACAACGGGACTGATAGTTCCTGGGGGTACATGGGAGAAGGGGAGGTGGGGGGAAAGATAATGGTGTTGACAAACCTAGGGACAAGGGAACAAGTGATCCAAATCGGTGGTGAGGAGGGTGTGGGAGGCCTGGTAGGACATGACCAAGAGTAATGTAACCAAGAGGAATTGCTGAAACCCTGGTAGGGACTGAGCATGATAGTGGGACAGGAGGAAATTCAAGGGAAATAGAGGAAAGAGCTGGGAGGCGAAGGGCATTTATAGAGGTCTAGATAAGACATGTACATATGCAAATATATTTATATATAAGGATGGGAAACTAGATCTATGTGCATATATTTATAGGTTTAGTATTAAGGTAGCAGAAGGACATTGGGCATCCACTCAAGTACTCCCTCAATGCAAGAATACTTTCTTCTATTAAATTGGCATTCTATGATGCTCACCTTCCCAACACAACCGCTGAAGGCAAAGCGGATGAATAAGCAAATGTGAAGAAAGCTGATGGTGCCCAGTTATCAAAAGATAGAGCGTCTGAGGTCCTAAAGGCTTGAAGGTACACAAACAGCTATCTAGCTCAGAAGCAACAAAGCCCACATGGAAGAAGCACACCAGCCTGTGTGATCACGAGCTGCCAAAGGGATCAGTTATCAGGCATCAAAGAACAAAAAAATAATATTGTGTGCTCACCTCCATAATACGACCACTGAAGACAAATGGGTGCATAAGCAAATGTGAAGAAAGCTGATGGTGCCCTGCTATCGAAAGATACAGAGTCTGGGGTCTTAAAGGCTTGAAGGTAAACAGCCAACTAGGTCAGAAGCAACAAAACCCACATGGAAGAAGCACACTGGCCTGTGCAATCACAAGGTGTCGAAGGGATCAGGTATCATCAGAACCAAAATCTTACCATAGCGATTGAAGGGGGAGTGTGGAGTGGACACCCAAAGCCCATTTGTAGGTCACTGGAGATCCCCTTGTAGAGGGGTATTGGGGAGGATACAAGCCAGACAGGTTGCAATGTAGCATCAATGAAAAATACAACTTTCCTCTAGTTCCTAAATGCTTCCTCCGCCCCTCACTATCATGATCTGAATTCTACCTTGCAAGGCTGGCCAGACCAGAGGGTGTACACTGGTAGAGATAGGAACTGGAAGCGGAATTCAGGGCAGATGATCCCTTCAGGACCAGTGGTGTGTGTGGCGATACTGGGAGCGTAGAGGGAGAGTGGGTTGGAAAGGGGGAACCAATTACAAGAGTCTACATGTCACCTCCTCCCTGGGGGACGGACAACAGAAAAAGTGGGTGAAGGGATAAGTTGGGCAGGGCAAGATATGACAAAATAATTTATAAATTATCAAGGGTTCATGAGGGAGAGGGGAGCGGGGAGGGAGGGATAAAAAAGAGGACCTGATGTCGGGCTTAAATGGAGAGCAAATGTTTTGAGAATGATGAGGGCAATGAATGTACAAATGTGCTTTACACAATTGATGTGTGTGTGGATTGTGATAAGAGTTGTATGAGCCCCTAATAAAACAAAAAAAACCCCAAATGTTTGACAAAAAAAATTAGCAGTGTTCTTAATGTGAAAATGTGTTCTTTTTAGAAATATCTGTTTCCATCATAGCATCTTACCTATCTTATGTGAAAACAGTCACATATAATTTTTTTATTTTGATGACTCATATAATTTTTGCCTTGTTTATTAATCTATGTCTACATCACCTATTAGCAAGTGCGCTCCTTAAGAATGAAGGCAATGGCACATCCATCTTTGGCTCTTCAGTGGGTAACCAGTTAAATGTTTAAGTGATCACTAAGAATTTCTTGGATCAGCATGTTGCTAAATGAGTGTAATGATGTTGGCAGGTGGGGTTGACATTTATCTCCTATGTAAGGTCACTAACAGTCACTTGTGACAATGGCTTCAATGTTCCCTGACTGCTATTCTCAGTTGTCCTCTGTGTCAAGATTTTGTTTCCCTAGTTGTCTTCATATACTAATTAGGGGTTATGAGCAGATGATAAGCGCGATAGAAGACATGTTGTTAGATTAGTGAGCCCAAAGTAAAAATTTCATATTTAGGATTTCTACATAGTTTAGCATCATGAAATCATGCGTTCCTGGAGATATTTCTTTCTGGTGTGTGTCTGCTTGTTGAGAAGCTGGTCTAAGGTAGATAATTGAGGGAAAGTTAAAGGTGGAACCATAGGCATCTGTTGTTGGTAGATTGAAAACTGCAGCTTTGTACTGAAAACTGCTGGTTTAAAAAGACTCAGACTGATTCAGTAACTACAATTTTTTATTTTCTGTAATAGTTAACTGCTTACTTGGAGAAGGTGGGTTTTGTGTGTGTAGTAGAAGTTGGGCAGCTCCCTACAAGGTCAGCAGCATAAAACCACCAGCCCCTCTGTGAGAGAAAGATGAGGCTTTCTGTCCCTATAAACATGTACAGCCTTATAAACCCACAGAGGCAGTTCTGTTCAGCCCTATAGGGTCACTGTGAGTTGCAATGCTGGGGAATCTGAGTATTAGGTGTGGTTGAGTTAGTTCCAACTCCTAGTGACCCTATCTGTGTACCACAGAATGAAACACTGCTCACTCCTGGGACAACCTCACAATTACATGTAAATTTAACTTTCCTTTTTTGTTTTGCCTAAGCTGTAGTTAGTATTCAGTTCCCATAAAGTTTTAATTAATCTCTGTTTGGATTTTAGGTGTTAGAGATGGACATATAAGCCATGATGTTTTGCATGGCTCACTCGAAGGCTTTCAGGAACTCGGCAACCCTCATGAAGAATCAAACAAAAAAAGCAGTGTTAGAAAGGTCAGTGTTCTTGTATAACAGTGTCATTCTAAACTTTCAAATGCTGCTACACTCTCATAGTCTGTTCTGGGTTTATGAAGCATAAGCTAATCTATTAAACTTGGATTTTATTTAAGTTAATTATGAGTAAATGTTGGAAACTTCTGATAATAAAACGGGGAACTTTGGTCACATTTAGGACACAGAGTTACTGTGGCTGGAACAAGCTTTCTCACATCACTTTGCCAATGTATTTCTGACTTGTAAAAATGCCTGCAGCTTCCCCTGAGCAGAGCCTGTTGGTTGTGCCAGTGTTTGTTGTAGTTCTGTAATCTGAATCAACATTCAGGAGGTAGGATTTTGTTAAGAACCCAAACATTCACTTGTAAACCAGTCAAGGTTTGAACTTTAGCCATTCGAGGGAAACATTTCTATACTAGCACTTGGGTTCCCGGAATCAGCTCATTTTCCTTTTTACCCCCCTTCCCCCTCCCTCTCTCTGCCCCCCTCCCCCATGCACCCTTGATCATTTATAAATTATTATTATATCTTATATTACACTGCCCAGCGTCTCTTTCTCTTTAACTAATATCACAGTATAGATCTTTTTTTTTTTTTAAGATAATTTTATTGGGGGCTCTTACAACTTATACCAACCCATATATCAATTGTATCAAGCATATTTGTATATATATTGTCATCATCAGATACGGATTTTGACCTGAATAATTGTAAAAACTAGAATCCCAGCCCATTGACCGCAAATTGATTCCAACACAGAAAACCCTCTGGGGCAGAGTTAAAACTACCCTTGGATTCCCGAGGCTACAAATATATATTTTTTTAAATCAATTTATTGGGGCTCATAAAATTCATCACAATACATAGATCAATTGTGTAAAGCACATCTATACATCTGTTGCCCTCATCATTCCCAAA
>NW_022103906.1:11006442-11025901 GCF_000313985.2 Echinops telfairi
TGTCACCCCTGGTCCTGAGTGGTTCATCTGTCCTAGATTCCCCACAGTATAGATTTACATAAGTAATGGAAGCAAGATTTCGAGGGTTGATATTCTTGACCATCTACTTTTCCTAAACACATTTAAAATGAGCCATTATATATTGTTCCTCATTGAGGAAGTGGTGAATACAGTGCAATCTGACTATAAAATGATAGGGGACACAAACTATATGGATAAATAAGCAATACAATTGAAAGATAGCTAGTGGAATAGATAAGAGTCTACAATGGGACATCTCACTCCTGATACTTATGCAGGAGCAAATGAAGGGCTCCTTCCCTTTAACTACTGATGCCCTCTAAACTTTCTCATTTATAAAAAACAAAGGGAAAAATAACTTGTTGATACTCATGAATCAATATTTATTAGGCATCCCCTTTTACATAAGTATTGCTTCTTACACATTCCACGGCAGTTTGTACATGTGTCTACTGTAATCTTCGTCCTTTATATTGTTTCTTCTCACCTATGCTTGTAAAGGAGCCTTGGTGATGCTGGGAGTTACATGTTGGGCTGGTAAATGCAAGGTCAGCAACTCAAACCTACCAGCCACTCCTCAGGAGAAAGAAGAAACTGCTCATGTAAGAGTCACAGTCTTGGCAGCCTTCTATAGGATTGCTATGGGTTAGCATCCACATCGTGGCATTGGATTTGGTTTTGGATGTATGTTTTCGTAGAAAAGCAGCAGCTCTTGACTCACCACCACTCTTGTTTCAGTACTTGGTACTATATGTTAAAAAAAAAGTACCTAATAAAATAAATATTTATTATTAATTTTTTTTCTCCCCATGTAAGTTCCCCTCCCTCTGTTCAAACGCATGCTTTCTTACTTATTATTTGTCCACCATCAAATTAATATTTTACACATGTTACCTTGTTTTATATATATATATATATATATGTATATATTTTTTGTTTTGTTTTTTAAGGTAACAGTTTATGTTTGAAGTGAAAGTTTGGCCTCATCCACATTCTACATTGTTATCATCCTTTAACCCAGTTGCTTTCAGGAACTAAGCAAGCCTCATTGCATTAGATAATGTATCTTGAATGGGAATATTTTCTCTTCCTTTTTGTGAAATATTTCACCTAAATGGCACATAAGATGGGAAAATAATATAGTAATCCCTATTTATACATGGGGGATACATTCCAAGACCCTCTTGAATACCAGAAAACATGGATAGTACCAAATCCTATTTATACTATGTTTTCCCCTATACATACATACCTAGGATAGAAATTTCACATCAGAATTTGCCCTGATATGAATAACTGACAACTGAATCATATACTTATATCAGCATCTTACCTTCTTTTACCTATATTCATCAGAAGAAGAGGAAATGCACCCAGTTGTTTGGTAGGACTTAGAAAGACGATTGCAAGAAGAGTCATATTAAGAAATTCATTGCACCAAAATTGCACAGCTTTTTCTCTAATAATGGTGTAGGGCATTGGGCATTAAAGTCTGAGAAAGCCAGCCCCTGTCAGAGAAAGAAAACATAATTTTTCCATTAAAACAGCACTAGAGAAGGGTCCAAATCACAAAACTGTAAGAGCTGGAAAAGGAAGGCATTCCTGTCAAGTTTCACTCTGACGGTTTTCCACACTTTGTTGCACATTGGAGTTACATGGATAGCTTTAAAATATATGGATTCCTGCCTCCCACTCCAGAAATGCTGATTTAATTAATATGGAGTATTCCCTGGGCATTATTATTTTAAATTTTTTGAGGTAATTCTGTGAACTCAATTTGGAAGGAAAACATTTTAAGTAGTTATTTGAGGAAATAATTTATCATTGAAGAAATTTTGTTTGCTTGTGATCATTTGTCATATAAATTTATTGCTTATGCTTTATTTTAAAATAAAGACAAAGGTTTGAAATTCTGATTTGTTCATGAATTAAATAAATGATTAGAACATAAAAATTAAGAATACAGGCATACATTTCACGGTTTATCTTTGCATGGGTTAAAATGAGAAATAATGTAAATTTCTTAAATGAAAATTTAAGGTCAAAAGAGACAGCTTCCCTGCAGTTTGAGAACTTTGAATATGAATGTGATAAAATACTTTGAATGGCTTTTCTATATCCGTGGTCTTTGAAATTCAAACCAAGAGGCTGTGTAGGAACAGGCAAATAAGGTGTAGAGGACTCTAACTCGTCCATTGATTCCTTTTGTCATTGAGCTGGGTGTAAGAGTGAGCCTTCTCAGAAGCAGGAATAGGAAATCCCATGGCTAGTGGAGGCCATGTGAGATTCCTATCTGAAGTGGTGGCGGCAGCAGGGGCTGAGAGTATAAGAAGAGCATTAGTCTTCCTAACTCACAGAAAAAGTAAAACAGAGTCCTTTTGGACAGGAGGCTGGCTTTCAGACTAGGATGCCCTTAGAACATTTAACAGCATTAAGGATGCTTTGTAACACTTAACCAAAATAGGGTAGAGGCTAAAGGACTGGTGTGACTGAGAAGAGGAACTTTGGGCTAACGCACTGTATTTGTAACCTTTTCTGACCCTGACTTAAGTTAACTTGCTGGCTTTATCATGAACATTATTTGTGAGGTCAGTTAGTGATTACAGTGGATTATCAAACCCATCGGAAAAGTAGTTTCCAGGGGAGGGACCATTGATATCTGAATAGGGTAAAGAAGGATGGAGGGTGGAGGCATGCCTGACTATCATCTTACAGGAATCCTCCTTGGGCCAACGTGGAATTGGGCTTTCTCCTCCTCTGTGTAGCCATAGGAGATCAGATGTGGACCCCACACCATTTTCTCAATAGGCTTAGGTAGGAGATTTCTATTGATGGCCTATTTTGTAATGGGTTTAAAAAAATTTTTTTTTAATTGAGTTTCCATCCCATGCAATAAAAGTCTGCTATAGACTTGTAGAAGAATTGAATTGGTTAATTAAATAGAAGTTCCTTATAAAGATACTGTTAATCTTGAGAGTTATTATAGTATCTCATTCATTTCTCCTAGTGAAACTTGGCTTTATCTGCTTATTTTTATTTCTTGTTAGATTTCAAGACAATCTGTTAAACTGAAATTTTAGACTTTTTGAACATGGTCATGTTTTTATGTATAAGTATGTATTAAGGGATTTGATTTCATTAAGCATAGAAATTGTTGCTATTTTGTAACGAATGTCTCATAATTGAATTTTAATGTTGAGAGAAAACAACTCCAGAGGAAATATTATTCATCAGCTAATATGTTGTAAAGCTCATGTCTATACTGAGATGGAAAACGCTAATACTAGAGTATAGAATTGCCGTTTTTTGTTTTCACTTAAAAGATAGCTTGTGTGCTGTTTCACTTCAGAGATAGCTTGTGAGTAGTTATGAAAATAGTTTAAAACACAGATGTGTTTTATGGCTCTAATTTTTGTTTTGTTTTTTCCAAAGAAATCATAAAGTAGCACAAATAAGTAATGTCTTATCTGGGAAGTCTGCAGAAGGTACCCAATGAGAGCTTAATCCTGAAGTGTGTGGAACATAAAGTAGAAGACACACGAATCCAAAAGAAAGGAGCCTGCAGACTGAGTGGTCCAGTGTAGTAAGAAAGTGTGAGCGTAGAGGTGGATGCTTGTTGATATGTTACCATGCATGCTGTCCTTATCCAAGAACTGATCCTTCCTGATAACATGTCCAAAGTACTTGAGACAAAGCCTCACTGTCCTTGGTACCGAAGAGCATTGTGGCTTATTTTTTCAAGACAGATTTGTTTGTTTTTCTGGAAGTCCATTATATAGTCAGTGTTCCCTGTTTGAAAGTATACCCCTAAAGATATGCTAACATCAGCCTAAGCAGTTTCCAGCTATAGATCTTTCTAATCTTTGACTTTCTATATGTTTACTATATGAAACTGAATATGATTTTTGTTACTAGCCTGCTTGATGTTAACAACAGTTTTTCTTAAGGGTGTCATGACTTCCTGCTTTGGAAAATTGTCAATATTCATTCTCCTCAATATTCTGACTCCTCCTATTCTTGGAATTAAATTATGTGGGTTAATTCTTAGCCTTCCATACCCCGTGCCTTAGGATTTGTTTGTAGTTCTATCCTTGTGTAGCTCGTTGTTTCATTTTATATATATATAAACTTAAAAATTCAGTGTAGTTTTATTTATTTATTAACTAATTATTTTATTGGGGGTCAATGTAGTTTTAGAATCAATACAGATACCTAAAGGATGAACACTCAAATGAAATATATGTATATTATATTTATATGTTTTTCATTTTATATATATATTTTTCAATTGAGTGCTCATGAATACAGATACCTAAAGGATGAACACTCATGAAATATGTATATATTTTTATATATATGCTTTTTATTATATTTTTTTTTATTTGAGTGTTCATTGTTTAGGTATCTGTATTGATTCTAAAACTACATTGCATTTTTAAGTTTATTTTAGTGATTTTTTTTCAGCCTTGGAGCCTTGGAACTCAGTTCTTTGCCAAAATGATCAGTCTTGCCTTTTATTTATTTGAACATGCTAAACATTTTTATTTAGTAATCTATACTTGATAACTCCATTTCTGGCTCTCATGTACTTTTTAGTTTTATTGTCTGTTATTTCTCAAGATTTTTAATCACGTGTTTTTCTGATGTTGTTGTTATGTGCCACTGATTTGATTTCCATTCGAGGAGACCCCAGGTGACAGAGCAGAACCGTAATCTTGATGGAAGCAGAGTGCCAGGTGTCTTTCCCTTGGAAGCACAGGCTGAGGATGAACCACTAACCTTTCAGCTACCTTTTAACACTTGACCATTGTTCCATCGGGCATTCTTCTAATACACTATCTTGACTAAAGAGGATAGTTGCACTGAAATACTTTTGGAATAATTTGTTGGGTAGTATGCCATTACTCATGGAGAGGATAAAAGCATTGGGAATTACAAGTCTTAATCTCTCAAGCAAGAATTAAAATGATTTGAGTTGGACTTCTGTCTTTCAGAGGCCAACTATCCCCAGGGAAATACTGGTTTAAGATGCTGATTCACTTCTGAGAGTTACCTCCTCCGCCATCATTCATTATCAGTAAGACAGCTTAGCATTACCCCAAATAGCTGGGTTTTGTGTATTTGTACATTTTTTTGCCCAGCTTTTCTAATTGTTCTGAATTATTTAGTGTTGTATTACTGGAGCCCTTAGTGGCGTAGGGGGTTACATGTGGAGCTGCTAACCACAAGGTCTGAAGTTCATACCCACTTTGTGGGAGAGATGAGGCTTTCTGCTCCTATGAAGATGTACAGACTTCATAACCCACAGTAAGAGGTGAATCTTTATGACCGCTTTAGCAACATCCCCCTCCCACCCTCCCCGGCAGAACACATGCATTTTAAATCTGAGAAAAATACAGTGAGAGATCAAGACAACACAAAAGATACTAAGATAAACATTCAAGCCATTGGTTGCAAAAAACATTCTAATTCGATGCAACTGAGATAACATGGATTCATCTTTTCTAAAAGAATGAAAACAACTGCAAGAGGGCTCAAAAAGTTTTGGAAAAATTCTCCTTTATTTCCATTTTCCATTCTCATGATTCAGTGAAAAAACGTATTTATAAATAGCTTATATGTGTTCATCAGTTGCTTATTCTCCATAAATGTACTAGGCCAGTGGTTCTCAACCTTCCTAATGCTGCGACCCTTTAAGACAGTTCCTCATGTTGTGCTGACCCCCCATCCATGAAATTATTTTAGTTGCTACTTCACTGTAATTTTGATACTGTTATGAATTAGGCGACCCCCGTGAAAGGGTCGCTCACCCACCCTCCCCCAAAGAGGTTGCAACCCACAGGTTGAGAACTGCTGTACTAGGCTGTGGGCTCTTGTAGTCACACATTTGAAGGCATTTCAAAAAGTTCATGAAAAGTGGAATGGAAAGATAATGGGTTTTTTTCCACAAGCTTTTTCGAGTCCCCTCATATGCTGAATAAATAATGTATTCCTTTCGCTTTTTGAGTGAATGGTGATGGTCTTAGCCATCAGACAGTGATGTCATAGTGATCATTATATATTTAATTAATTTTTAAAAAGATTTTTTAAACTGATTAAATGGATTGTTTTGTTCATGATTGGAACATTGCATTGTATTGTTGTTAAGAGTGTACAGTTTTTAAAAAGCTTGTTATCTGAAGTTGAAGATTAACAGAGCAGATCAGTTTTTCCTCCCACAATTTGTTTTATGACATTGATTGTAATCCATACCATATAACATCACTTATTCCGTTTTGTCCCTGTGTTTCTCTTCCTTCTTTTTTCCTAAATCTTTCTTTAATCTGATTAGGGTAAATGGTGCCTATTGATCTCAAATGGTTGATTATTCTATGGTATGCATATCTTAGTAGTGTTATTGTTCCTTTTATAGACCTATCTATTATTTGGTTGGAAATTGAGCCGGGAAAGTGAATTCCTGAAGGTTGACTGAGGGCCACAAACTGGGAATTTCCAATCTTTATCTGACTTGTGCGCCCAATCTTTTTTAAAATGGCTTTGAGTTTTGTTTTTCTCCCACCCTGTGCAAGATCTAATGTAATCTCTTTCAAAGCAAATGCTAGTGGTAGCTGGGCACCATCTAGTTCTTATCTCAGAGTCATGATGTTCCTGACATCCATGAGTCCACTGGACTATGTGTTTCCATGGATCTTTGATTTTTCTTCTTCTTCCCTCCAAAAAGGGAAAGACCAATAGTTGCACCTCAGATAACCCCAAGAGCTTTTAAGACCTCTGTCACTACTCACCAAAGTAGGATATATAATATTATCTTTGCTGACTATATTATGCCATTTGACTCTGGTGCCACCTCTTGAGACCATGCTCCTGAGCCCCCAGGCCCAGTAAAAAGTGTAGGTTCTTTTTACTTCTTTTTAAACGTGTGTGTGTGTGTATGAATTAGGTGAAGGTTTACAGAGCAGATTATCAGTTTTACAAAGAACAACTCATTCTTTGTTTTAACTCATCCATTGCAGTATCCTACTCTACTCTCTCCATGTGTTTCCTGTTTTCATTCATAGTTCTTTCCTAACCTTCCGAAATTTGTCCTTGCAGCACCTCTAATCTTAAATGGTTGATTATTCTATCACAGAAGTGGGTTCCATTTCTAAGCTAAAGGAAAAGTGAGGGTCATCGTCTCAGTCAGGAGTCCCCAACTGGCTCACTCTCTCCAGCCAGTCAACGTGACGTCTTTTATGATTTTTTTTTTTTCTGGGTTTGGTGTGGTGTCATCTTTTTTTTTTTTTTTTTTCAATCGTTTTATTAGGGGCTCATACAACTCTTTTCACAATCCCTACATACATCAATTGTGTAAAGCACATTTGTACATTCATTGCCCTCATCATTCTCAAAACATTTGCTCTCCACTTAAGCCCATGGCTCCCTTCCCTCCCCGCTCCCAACTTCCTCATGAGCCCTTGATAATTTTTTTTTCTTTTTTAACATTTTATTAGGGGCTCATACAACTGTTATCCCAACTTTTATGATTTTTAGCTCTGTTCTATATTTCTATCTATCCAGGACCTTTAGTTGAGGTCCTTTTCTGTGCAGTTGGTCATGGTAGGCAGGCACCATCTAGTTCTTCTGGTCTCAGTGTTGTAGAGATTGATGTTTGCTTGGTCCATTAGTCCATTAGATGAATTGTTTTCTTATGTCTTTTGATAGTGTAGATTCTTGAAACAAATGTCCTGGGTTTAAACCCTAGCTTTGCAAATTCCTTTTGTACTACTTTGAGCAAGTTACTTAATATCTCTGTACTGTTTGCCCATGTATTAAGCAATGGTGATAATACTGTAGTGCGATTTTCAAACAGACTTAGGATATACTAGCTGTGAAAACCAGGATCTATGTAAGGGGAAGGAAAATGCAAATCTTTTTTACTAATAATGCTAAGATTACACTTTATCAAAGGCAGAAGACTTGCAAGACCTGGAAAAACAAGGCAGTCCAGTCGAGTTCTAGCCCTTGCAGGTTTCAATGTACTAATTTAATGTGTTGATATATGCAAATAGTTTAGTGTTTCGAAAATAATAAGCCCTCAATAATTCCTATAATTTCAGCACAAATATATGCAAAATTCATGTCTATGTATAGACTATCCTCTATATTGTAGCTATAACTCCAGGGAAGAATTGATGCTCAATACTCTCTCTGAGTCTGATACTCTATAGCAGTGGTCCTCAACCTTCCTAATGCTGCAACCCTTTAATACAGTTCCTCATGTTGTGGTCGTTCCCCCAACCATAAAACTATTTTCATTGCTACTTCATAGCTGTAATTTTGCTACTGTTATGAATTAGGCGACCCCTGTGAAAGGGTCATTGGACCCCCAAAGGGGTCGCGACCCACAGGTTGAGAACCACTGCCCTAGAGCCTGCCTTATGAAATTTGCCCTCAGAGATCTAAACTGGTTCAAAGTATGTCTCTTATTGGATTTATTGAGCACAGTCATGCCTAGGCCCCAAAAGAATCTCTGAACATAGAGGGAAAACCAAACAAACCAAACCCACAGCCACCCATGGATTCTGACTCATAGCAGTACAATAGACAGTTTTCAAGACGAAATTTCATGGGAACAGACAGCTGCACCGTTCTCCTGCAGAGCAGCCGGTACGTTAGAGCCACTAACCTTGAAGTTAACAACCTAATGTTTATCCCATGGCACCATCTGCTCCTAGAGAGAAGATAAAAGTGCATTTTTAAGAAAACTCCTGTGTTGGTTCTGAAATAATTGGTATCCCTCTGAGATGAGATTTTAGGTATTAGAAGGAGTCATCGTTGAGCCCTGTCACTCCACCTACGAAGCAAGATACCTAATTTTTTATGTCGGTTATTCCCTCTCTATGGAACCCTGGTGGCATGGGGGTTATTTGTTGACTGCAGTGTGCAAGGGCAGCAGTTTAAAAACCACCAGCCACTCTGCAGGAGAAAGACAGAGTTTTCTACTTCCATTAGTATTACAGTCTCAGAAACTCACGGAAACCCTAGAGGGTTGCTATGAGTTTAATTGACTCGATAGCA
Source organism: Echinops telfairi (assembly GCF_000313985.2). Taxonomy (NCBI): domain Eukaryota; kingdom Metazoa; phylum Chordata; class Mammalia; order Afrosoricida; family Tenrecidae; genus Echinops; species Echinops telfairi. Next base: position 11,015,521 of record NW_022103906.1, read on the forward strand.
GTGAGTGATTCCTGCAAGGGAGTTATTTCTTCAGAATTCTGTGGTAAATACTTTATTCATGTATAATATTATTAGAAAAATCTTACACTTCTATGTTCTATCAATAGACTTACGGCATGTAAATTGTACATAATTTTACTACTATTAACTACCACTTACTGAGCACTATAATCTCTGTTTAGATTGAGTTTTCTATTTCACAGTGACTGGTGAGTGCTGAAAATTTTAAGTTTTTCAGAGAGCCTTATTAGAAGGTTCTAGATTTGGATTTACAGTTAATTTTGGGCAGATGTCTCCAAACATTGAACCTTGTGTCAGAAAGTAGAAGGCTAGCAGTAGTAGGATGAAAGAAACACGGAATTACAATAAGGAAAGAGAAAGGTCTTGTACAGACACAATTATAAGCTATCTGGGCAGTTAAGAAAAATCCCTAGGGATGGAACAACCCTCTTACAGAGAAAAAGGTACCCGAGCCACTTTTCATTATTTAAAAAAGGAGATTTTTATCTCCCTTCCTCTGAAAACAAGGCCCATAATAGTACTGCAGCATCATAGATGAGAATATTTTATGAATGTGCTTTTACAGTTTGCAAGAATTATGAGACTTTGGTTTCTTGCTATAATTTGGTATACTTTTGTGGGTTGTTTTGTTTTTCAAATCACTTTCAAGTTGAAATAGCAGTGACTCATCCAAATGACAGGTGATATTTATTTTTTCACAAAAATACTGTTATTACACATTGAAGGGAATTATCACATTTCCTTTAGGATGACACCCTTTGTAAATGTCCGTGCAATGATTTCCCGTTGTTTAAACCTGCTGCACACAGGAAGATAGGACCCAATCTCACGTGTAGGTCCTTTTTTTAAAAAAATCATTTTATTGGGGGCTCATCACAATCCATATATACATCAGTTGTTTAAAGCAATTTGTACATTCGTTACCCTCATCATTCTCAAAACATATGCTCTCCACGTAATCCCCTGGCATCAGCCCCTCATTTCCCCCGCTCCCTCATGAGCCCTTGATAATTTATAAATTGTTATTTTGCCCTATTTTACACTGTCTGACGTCTCCCTTCACCCACTTTTCTGTTGTTTGACCCCCAGGGAGGAGGTTATATGTAGATCCTTATAATCGGTTGCCCCTCTCTACTCCAACCTCCCGGTATCACCACTCTCACCACTGATCCTGAAGGGATCATCCGTCCTGGATTCCCTGTTTCCAGTTCCTGTCTGTACCTCTGGTCTAGCCAGATTTGTGAGGTAGAATTAGGATCATGATGGTGGGCAGGAAGCATTTAGGAACTAGAAGAAAATTGAATGTTTCATTGTTGCTACACTGCACACTGACTGGCTTGTCTCCTCCCCGCAACCCTTCCATAAGGGGATGTCCAGTTTCCTACAGATGGGCTTTGGGTCCCCACTTGGCACCCCTCTCATCCATTCGACACCTCGTGATCACACAGGCTGGTGTGCTTCTTCCATGTGGGCTTTGTTGCTTTCAAGCTAGATGTCTGCTTGTTTACCTTCAAGCCTTTGTGTAGATCCTTTTTTAAAATGCAGATAACTTGACAGATGAGCTTACAAAGATTGAAGGTGCCCTTAACTCCTCAAACAGGTGATTAAATGATCTGTAATTGCTTTGTTAAATCACATATGACAAAGTGTACCAAAGGTTGCCAGTGACGAGAATGTGCTAGTTAAAACAGGTGTTGAATCCACCAGCAGATGTTACTTTATGAATTCATTTAAAGCCAGATGCTTCTTGATGGAGTAATTGCTTTGAGCTCAATTCTCAGGGTTGTTTTTTTTTTCTTTCTTATAAATAAGAACATACATTATTTATATAGAAAACAGTACATAAAATAGAGAGTAGGTCTGTCTTAAATAACTACTGCTGCTAGTTTCTAATGTCTAGCTTATTAGCTAGTGAGACATTAGCTAACTTGATATATAAATGTCACAATAATCTGTCTGAGACATGCGGAAAATAAGACAAAGTAATAACTTAAAACTTGAATTCTTATATTTATAAAAACATCTTGAGAAGAACTAAGGATTGAGCTGCTAACTGAAAGCTTGGCGGTTCGAACCTACCAGCCACTCTGTGGGAGAAAGATGAGGCAGTCAGCTGCCACAAAGAAACCCTCGGAGCAGACCTTCCTTGACTCACAGGGTTGCTGTGAGTCCGAATGAAATCGGGGATTTTGCAGGGATTTGATGGGAGTAGAAGAACTGTACCTTTCTTTTCAGTTCTCCTCAGTTCTATGTAAAAAGTAACTAGCAAAACTAACTTCATTTACTCAGCAACTACTATACGCCAGTGCTAGTCGCCTGCCTCCCTTTTCCATCACCCCACTGCCCTCAATGACTGTTCTAAGCCGACCATGTTCAGTCTGCTTCTTTTACCGCTCATTGGTTTGGGAATGCAATTCATTTCTGTGCAATAAGATGTGAAGAAAAGTCTTAGTGGGAAACTTCTTGAACAAGTTTCTCTCCTTTGAGATAGCCCTGAGAAGAAATTCTCTCTTGTTCTTCAGAGTTTGTTATGACTGGATATAACTCCTGGAACTGCCACAGCCTAAGGATGAAGCCAAAAGAAGGAACTAAAGGAAGGAGGGAGGGCTACAGCTTATGTCCATTGACCCCAGAGAGATATTTTAATGATGTGCAAGAGTCTTCATTATGCTCCTCAGTTGCTAATATGCAAAGTCTACTTTGCTATGGTTATGACATATGTACACACAAATATACAGCTGTTTATATTGCCAAGAAACTGTGTTTTATTTTGAATGTGAACAGTTTTCCCCAGCAGGTTTTGTAATCTCTTCTCTAGAGGAGCAATCATGTTTTCCCTCCCCAGTCATATGATATTTATTACTTACCCAAACCTTACTTGTCAACTCTCTTTTATGTTTCTTTTTAAACAAAATTACTGCTTTCCAAATAATACTTTGAAATATAAGTTACTGGTATAATCTAGGATAGTTTCAAGATGGAGTGAAAACAGTTATTCTGTTGGGAAGGGGTTAGATAAGTGAAACGATGGCATAAAGTCAGCAAGGCATTGTTAACGACTGGTTAAAAAATAGAGTTAGCGTTTAAAATAATAATTTCACATGTACTTTTATAGATTTAGGATAGAGTTAAGATTTACTTAAAATACTAATTGTGAGTTTTTATACAAAACTGATAGATAATAAATATCACACTGAGCAACGTACTATACTGGTCTTCATTATAAATGGCTTTGAATGTTGAAAACATTTTATTTGAACTTACACTGTTTTAGGTAGGAATGTCTTCTGATTTTAATTTTAAATTAATTTTACTGTTTAGTCATTATCATTTGATTCTGTTCATTAAAATTGTACTAAAATCTTCCTTATTCTTCATATGGTGGCTATGCCTTTTTATTTTTTGGTTTTAATATTTTTTAATATGTTGTTCAAAGTTTCTCAGGTAAAGCTTTAATAAAAATGAGGAATCATCGATCGAAGAGTAGAATCAGAAGGCGTTTAAGAAGGTTGACATTTTTAGTGCAACTTTTGAGGGCACACTCATTTCTCAAAGATATTAGCCATGGCCAGAAAATCCTCTGAATTTGAGTGTGCCCCCAAGTTCAGACCATTTGTGTCCTCGGGGGTGGTTGGGCGGTTGGGGTTCTATTCAGCCTAGCTCATGAAAGGAGCTTTTGCCTCTTAAAAAACTCAAGTAATTTGAATACCAAAGGATGCACATGTTAGAAGCCAGCGTTTTTACATTTAACAACTATCAATAAGATGGAGATGGTGGAACTGTATACACCAGACCTACTTCTGTCACTGTTCTATATCTGTAGATTCTCCTCCTTCTACCATGAGCCGGCAGTATGCCTGGGATCTTGGGGTTATCATTCTCAATCACCTTAGAATCTACTTACTTGAGCCTTTTGTTTATTCCTTCTTCTCACACGTTCCTTTTTAATTTTTGCTGTTTTTGAGAACAATATTGAATTATTGCTATTGTGTCTTCTAGTCTGCTAGATACTTAAAGTGTAAAGCTTCTAATGTGAAGAACAGAAATCCTTTCACATGAAAGAATTGCCTTCTTATGCTTTATTAGTATTTTCATCTGTATACTATTATGTTTTTGCCCTCACCACTTTAGGGCGATTTTGATTTCTGTTGCTTTCTATTGGCTCTCCCAGCTGTGAAGCACTGCAGGAGTGAATGCATAATGATAATAAGGATACAAGGGGATGTAGGGAATACAAGGGAATGGGGGGAGGGGTAGAAGAGAGGGAGGGAAAGGGGATTTGGGGAGTAACGAATGAAGATGGGAGGTGGGAGGGACCACTAGAATGGATTGTGAATGCCTGAATCTTAAAGGCGATTTGACCATTGGGAAGAGGGAATGCTCTAAAATTGATGTGGGGGTGATTGTACAATTCTCCGTGATATGATTGAGCGACTGAACTATTGAATCATATGATATGTAACTTACTTGTGAATAAAACTGAAAAAAATGCGAAATGGAGTATTAAAAAAATAAATAACGAAGAAGACAGAAAACACAAAAGAGCTAAAAATTCATAGGAAAATAAATAAACTTGAAAGAAAAGATAAAAAAGTAAAAATAGTTCACTTCTCCCAAGTATATTGATATTCATATTTATGTAAAGAGAATAATCATTTGATATTATTAATGGCAAATACAAATATCAGGGAGAAAGGGCTAGAAGAAATAGCTAAAGATGCAAAGTTTAAAAAAATAAAATGAAAGTATGTCTTTGAGCCCCACTATATGAAAAGGCATTACAGAACAAAACAGAAAATATAGAACAAAACTATTTAATGGATAATTTAAGTTGGTTTTCTTAAGACTGAAGGCTAAGAGGTGCCACATTTAGAACCAAGAAAACCTAAATCTGTGGTGAACACGTGTTACAGCAGTATTGTATTCTGTGGGGGTATTTTTTTGCACTGTAATCTTAATGGAAGCAGAAATCCAGGCCTATAATAGTTGGGTTTGGTGGGCCAGACCAAGATATGGCATCTTTAAACTTCAGAATATTAGAGAACAACCACATATGTAAATGCTTACCCAGGAAGTTGTGTAGGGCTAGGTTTTCTATAGAAACAAAACCAGTAAAAGGTATATATGTATCCGTAGAAGCAGGTAAGTTTCAAGTATGTGGGTCAGGTGTCAGGCTGGGGCATACCCTGACTCTTTTAGCTGCATAAACTGACAAACCCAAGTTTTGTAAGGCAAAAGGCAGATTGTTGGCAGAGGAGGCAAAAGAATCAAAGGCCGGCAGGCAAGATGGCAGAGCAAATGGCTGACTTACACACTGACAAATGTATTAATACTAGAATCTATCGGCAATATGGCAAGCTGCTGGCTCAAATTCAAACAAGTTGAGAAGAGATGATGACCAGCCAGATACAGAATCCAGATACAGAAAAAGCAAAGAGCTTTGCCAAATATTGGAAGTAGGTCACACCCCCAAGAAACTTGCTTTCAACTGATTAGCTGCTCATAGTAGATTTTATTATGGAGGTAACTATATTATGTCTCATCATGAAGGACAACTACATCATTACTCATCTCAGCCAAACTGCTGAGAATCATGGTCCAAATAAAGCAACACACAACCTTAACTATCATTGTCAACTCCTGTCACCTTGCCCCTGTACACATCACCTCCTATACATATTCCCTAAGTAAAAATAGTTATAAAGTTATACATCTAAAATGATACAACTAACACATACACAACTCAAAACACCTACTCTGTTTGCGTGGTATATTTCAAAAGGGAAAATAAATTGATGCACATATACAAGAAAGATATACAGTGATTTTTAGGTCTCATTTCTGCAACTGTTTGTGTAGTCCTACTCCTCTTATATTACCTTTGTCTTCAGAAAATATTGGTTGTGGTTTTTTATCTGAAGGGGCTGGGCCATTTATAGTCAAATCAGAACTGGGTTACTGTAGTTCTCCATTGACTTTATCATGGATTGGCAGTCTCAAGGAATCTTCTGTATTCCAGAAATACTGTTTTTCACCTCTATTACCGTATATTTTTTAGTAGAAGCCAAGTTTTTTCAGTACATTTTTTAATGTAGTTTTTGTGGTAAAATTAGGTGCCTTGGCTGATATTTGGGTCGGCTTATACTTGAGTATGTACAATATATACAACCTATTTTATTTTCCTTTGGTAATTAGTATAAATCACACCAGTCCATACAGTAACGGCCTTCTTTGCCTGTTCATCCAGAAGCACAAGGAACCCATAGTATCTGCGTGGTAGCATCCATAACTTTCAGGGTAATGATATCTGTGTGGTGTCTCTAGACGGAAGTGTTTCTCCATTTGCAGCCGAGACCTCCACACTCACAGTGCATAGGGTCTGGGAGACAGGAAGCAAAACTTTTGCCATTAGACCACTCCTATTTCCACCCCTTAGTTCCTCTACTCATGAAGTATGCATTTCGGAGAAATAAGACTGTATACTAGATAAGCTTAGAGAATATACAGCCTCTTGGAGAATATTGCTCCAACCCTGTAAGGTATTGCCACCTAGATGACAATAATTGTGTCTTTAGAATGCCATTCCATCATCCTATCAAACTAGCTGCTGTAGGGTGATGGGGACCAGGAAATAAGACCGTTGCTCTAAGGCAATGTTAAACGAAATATCATGAAAATGGATAAAGCATTCTATAAGTTCACAGATCGTAGTTTTGGTAGAAGTGGGGTTGCAGGGAAGGCAAATCTGTATCCAGTGTAAGGGGATGTAAGAACAAAATGCTATTTCCATGATGGGAGCAGTCCAGTGTAATCAATTTCACACTGGGTTGCTTGCTGATTGCCTCAAGGAATGGTTCCCTCGTACAGTTTCACTGTTGATCTCTGTTGCTAACCTGTTGGGCACTCATCATTTTTTATAATGAAATCAGCCTTGGTGAGTGGAAGTCCCTGTTGCTTCCATGCATTCCCTCCATCATATCACTATGGCCACTTTGTTCATGAGCCCACTTGGTAATGACAAGGGTGATTGGGAAAGAGGCAAATTAATATCCACGGAATATATAGCCTACTTAGTAGATTGTTAAAAGTTTCCTCTTCTGAGATTAATCTTTGGTTTATTCACATGAGACAAATATCTTTACTTTTTTTGGCCCAAAGAGGTGTGTTCTATCTCTTTCCTGTACTTAACATCCAATTAAAAACATATATTTTTTTGCATTTTATATAGAAAAAGATTTATATAAGAACACAGTTGTAGAAATAGGTAAGCCCAAGTCAGGCTTCTCAGGGAAACTGATGAACAGGAAGCCGGATGATGAAGCCGAGACAGGAGCGAGCACAGGCTAGTGGATGCTGAGGCCTGATGTTGGCCGAGTGAACCCACTGTAGGCAGCCCTGTTGTAGCTTCTTTTGATGGCTGCCATTTTCTGCTTGTGGTGCATAATAACTGACTTGACATTTGTGATGCTCCAATGTCTCAAAAATATTTTTATTAGTTGGGATTTAATACATATAACATATTCCATATTTCAAACACGTCAAGTAGAATTGTACAATTGCTACCACAATCAGTTTCCAACCTGGAAACTTTTTCTACATGGACTCCTTGATATCATCTCTCTTTAAACCCCCCCCCACCCCTCCCACCCCAACCAGCATTGTACCCTCTTCCCCACCAAACCCCTTATTCTGCTTGTCCCTTTAGGTTTACCAATTTGTCTTTTTTTTTTCTTATTGTGAACGAGTCATCTGAGATAACACCTGACCTGATGTTTCTGCCAAATCTTTCAAAGAGGTACCTAAATCTCTGTAAGGACTTGCATGAGTGGCACAATTTATTATAACTAACAGAACTATCAGTATCTCTTCTGAAATGTAGATGCTCCTCTCCCCAAGTCTGGGCTTGATTTTTTGGCTCCTTATAGTAGTTGGCTTATACAATACTTGTCCTTTTGTGATTGACTTACACTATGTTGCTATGAACATGGGAGAGCATACCTCCACTTCTGTTGTGTCTCTTATTTCCCGAGGCTATATGCCTAGTAGTGGTTTTGCTGGATCATATGGGATTTCAATTCCCAGTTGCTTTAAGTATCACCATATTGTTTTTCACAGTGGCTGTATGTATTTACAAGTCTACCAACAGTGTATATGAGTTCCAATCTCTCCACATCCTCTCTAGCATTTGTTGTTTTCTGTTTATTTGAGTTGAGCTAGCATTGTAGGTATAAAGTGGTATCTCATTGTGGTTTTAATTTGAATCTCCCTGATGGCTAGTGATCATGACCATTTTTTCAAGTGGTTGTTATACATTTATGCTTCATTTTGGTGAACTGTCTGTTCTTTTCCCCATTTTTATTTCTTATTGAGCTATTGTAAAGTTCTGTACATTTTGCTAATTAGCCCTTTGTCCAATGTGTTGTTGGTAAAAAAAAAAAAATTCTCTATCTGTGGGCTCTCATTTCCCTCTCCTGATGAAGTTCTTTGATGTGCATAAGTGATATAATTTCAGCATGTCCCAATCATCTATCTTGTCTTCTGCTGTGTGTGGCTCCTCCATTATACTTGGTAGTCTATGTCTGCCCTACAATAGGGCCCTTAAATTGTTCCAGTATTCTCACTGATGATCCTGAGAGCTTTGGGGCTTACATTTAGGTCTTTAATCCATCTTGAGTTCATTTTTGTGCATGGGGAAAGGTTTGTTTCATTCTTATGTATGTGGAAATCCAGTTTGTCCAAAACCATTTGTTGAAAAGGCTGTCTTTCTCCCAGTGGATAGTTCTAAGTCCTTTGTCAAAGACTAGATGCCTGTAGGATGATGCACTAAGTCTGGGTTTTCTGTTTTGATCTATTGGTCTATGTATCTTTTGTTGTACCAGCCCCAGGCTGTTTTGACTGCAGTGGCTATGTAGTAGGTTTGTAGGTCAGGCAGTGATAGGCCTACTACATGGTTCTTCATTTTTAAGAAGTTCTTTGCTGCACATGGATGCAAGCGGACCTTGAAAGCCAGAGAAGCCACAGAGACCCCTGCCATGCTGAGATGTTTCCAATGACATTGGATCCAAAGACTTTCTACCCATTGGCCTATGATCTGCATTCGGCATCATTGCATATGTTTTGTGAGTCTGAGGAGGACTATATAGATTGACATCAGAAATATGGGCTAATATCGGACTTTATGGACTTGATCTGGACTGGGCTGGGATGTTTTCTCAATGTTCAATTCCTCTTGTATGTAAACCTCTCCCTTATATACAAAAAAAAAAAAAAAAGAAATTCTTTGCTTATCCTGTGTCTCTTGCCTGCCCATATGAAATTGGTAATTAGTTTTTCCATTTCTTTAAAGAATGTGTTTGGGATTTGTTTTGGTATTGCATTGTATCTGTAGATTGCTTTAAGTAGTATTGTCATTTCACAATATTAAGTCTGCCTATCCATAAGCATAGGCTATTTGTCCATTTATGTACTGGTAGGTCCTTTTTAGTTTCTTGTAGTAATTACCTGTAGTTTTCTCTGTATAGGTCTTTAGTTTCTTTGATTTATTCCTAAGTACTTCAGCTTTTGTATGGTTATTGTAAATGATACTGATTTTTTAATGTCCTTCTTGTAGCTCTCTTGGCTGGCATACAGGAATCCAACTGATTTTTGGCTATTAGCTTTGTTTCCTGCTTCCTTGTTAAATTCCTCAATGGTTTCCAGCAGGCCTTTTGTAGAGACTTGGGTTTTCCATATATATATGATCATATCACCAATTTTCTAATCATGTTTCTTTCAAGACCCTTAACTTCCAGTCAAACCATTGGCCACAGCCTATGAAGCAGTGTATAATTGAACACTGAACTGTGTTTCCTTCCAAGCAGAGTGAACTGCTTAATGTTATGCCCATTGAGATTATTCCTTCACAACTGTACTCTAAGGCAGTTTCAGAAAGGTGCTACAATACTACTGTTGTCCACTTCTAAGTGGTGCCTGCATATTGTACTGAGCTGCCCTAATATAGGCATGAGTTTTCTTTTTCTCAAACAACTGATCTCTAGGAACCCCCTTATACAATGCAGGTACACAATGGGAAAGGGAAGGTAATGAGGCAGGAGTGGAGATTATGGACATTTGTGCCACTTTCTCATAAACCTTCAAGTGCCTTCAAGTCCTGTTAAAGCCAGATCTCATATATACTGTATAGATGAAGGTATATAATTTGTAACATCAAAAATTAGGGGGGGTGGGGAATGTATCTTCCTGTCTTTCAGCTCATACCATCCTGAAGGGATTTGGCTCACTAGTCTCTAAAAGTTAGTCTGGCTAGACCAGAGGAGGTATACTGGTACAGATAGGAACTGAAAATCCAGGGAATCCAGGG
>NW_022103906.1:11027266-11034506 GCF_000313985.2 Echinops telfairi
ATTCTGCACTCCCCACATCATTCACTATGGTAAGATTTTTTGTTCTGATGATGCCTTACACCTGATCCCTTCGACACCTCGTGGCTGCATAGGCTGGTGTGCTTCTTCCATGTGGGCTTAGTTGCTTCTGAGCTTGATGGCCGCTTGATAACCTTCAAGCCTTTAAGACCCCAGATGCTATACTTTTTGATAGCCGGGCACCATCAGCTTTCTTTGCCACATTTGCTTATGCAACTTCTATCCCTTTTTATCCAGGCTTTTGCAACCGTTTATCTTTCATACCTCCAATTTTGCCACAAGTGTTGTAAGTATTGGTGAAGTGATGCCAACTACTTTTAGATCACCAAAGGAGCCATTTAAAAAACAAAAACAAAATCTTCTGTTTCCTAAATTAGTCACTTGTCTGTAAAACTCACTCATCGATGCCTTAGTGTAATCACCTTTTTCTTTCAGCTTTCCTGACCATCTGTCTTCTTTCAGGCAGATAGTACCCTTTCCTTTATACATTCAATTATGCTTAAATTTATAACCTGCCAAACCCAACACCATTGAGTCGAGCCCATTTCAGTGCTTTGAAATGTGACCTTGCATTTGGCAGCCCAACCTCAGCTCAACCAGGGGTCTCTTTCTCTCTCTCTCTCTCTCTCTCTCACATCCTGTCTGCCACAGAGTCGATTATCACTCACAGAAGCTCTATAGCAGCGGTTCTCAACCTGTGTGTCGTGACCCCTTTGGGGGTTGAACGACCTTTTCACAGGGGTCGCCTAAGACCTTTGGAAAACACGTATTTCTAATGGTCTTAGGAACCGAGACACCACTCCTCTGTCTGTCTCCAGGTGGGTCCACCCTCATACAGTATGCCCACATACGAGTACCCGGTGTGATGACATCATTGCACCAACTCCGTCACGTCTACCCTATACAAATACAGGTGTATGTGACAGGGTTGCTGCCATAATGTACTGATGTGAACTAGTCACACATGTAGACAGCAGCTACTGTGTAGAGAGCAGCTGCTTGTTGAAAGCAGAAGTATTGGAGGTAAAACGATAGTTAATCAACTATAATTACTGGGTAAATATAAAATATTGTGCTGTAAAATCATCTACTGCAAAAAATATATTTCTGTACCACGGGAACTTAATCTACATGCTGATCTGTCTTTTTATCTTCAGCTGTGGTTACGTTCAATTTGTAACAATGAAAATATATCCTGCACATCAGATATTTACATTATGATTCATAACAGTAGCAAATGACAGTGATGAAGTAGCAAAGAAAATAATTTTGTGGTTGGGGGTCACCACTACATGAGGAACGGGTTGTGAGGAAAGAGTTGTGACATTAGGAAGGTTGAGAACTACTGCTCTATAGAATGAGATAGACCTACCCCTGTAGGTTTCTGAGACTGTAACTATTTACAGAATTAGAAGGCCTTGTCTTTCTCACAAGGAGCAATTGGTGATTTCAAACTGGCAATCTACTTTTAAAAAAAAATCATTTTATTGGGGGCTCATACAACTCTTACACAATCCATCCATCCATCCATCCATCCATTATGTCAAGCACATTTGTACATTTGTTGCAATCATCATTTTCAAAATATTTTCTTTCTACTTGAGCCCTTGGTATCAGCTTCTCACTTTTCCCCCTTCCTCCCTCCCTACCCACCCTCTCTCACGAACCCTTGATAATTTATAAATTATTATTTTGTCATGTCTAACATTGACCGATATACCCCTTCACCCACTTTTCTGTTGTCCGTCCCCAGGGAGAGGGTTATATGTAGATCATTGTGATCAGTTCCCCCTTTCTATCTCCACCTTTCCCTTACCCTCCTAGTATGGCTACTCTCAATATTGGTCCTGAGTGGTTTATCTTTCCTGGGCTCCCTGTGTTTCCAGCTCTTATCTGTACCAATGTACTTTCTCTGGTCTGTCTGGATTTGTAAGGTAGAATTGGGATCATAATAGTAGGGGGGAGGAAGCATAAAAGAACTGAAGGAAAGTTGGATGTTTCATCACTGCTATACTGCACCCTGACTGGCTCATCTCCTCCCCGTGACCCTTTTTTTAAGGGGATGTCCAGTTGCCTACAGATGAGCTTTGGGTCTCCACTCCACTTCATTAATTTTTTTGTTCTTTGATGCCTGATACCTAATCCTATCAACACCTCATGCTCACACAGGTTGATGTACTTCTTCCATGTGGGTTTTGTTGCTGCTCAGCTAAATAACCGCTTGTTTATCTTCAAGCCTTTAAGACCCCAGACGCTATATCTTTTCATAGCCAGGCACCGTCAGCTTTCTTCACCACATTTGCTTATGCACCCATTTTGTCTTCAGCGATTGTGTCGGGAAGGTGAGCATCATGGAATGCCAGGTTAATAGAACAAAGTGTTCTTGCATTGAGAGAGTACTTGAGTAGAGACCCAATGTCCATCTGCTGCTTTAATACTAAACCTATAAAGATATGTACATAGATCTATTTCCCTATCATCATATATAAATACATTTACATATGTACATGCTTTTAGCTAGACCTCTATAAATGCCCTTTGCCTCCCAGTTCTTTCTTCTATTTACTTTCCTCCTGCCCCACTATCATGTTCAGCTTCATATGGGTTTCAGTAATTCCTCTTGGTTACATTGCCCTTGATCAAGCCCTACCAGGTCTCCTACACCCTCTAAGCCATTGATTTTAGATCACTTGTGCCCTTGTCCTTGGGTTTGTTAACATCCACTTCCATTTCCCCGCCTTCCCCTCTCCCATGGCCACCCTCCCACTCCCCCAGAACTGTCGGTCCTGTTGTTTTCCTGCAGGTAGACATGCAGAGATAATAATATACACAAAAAACAAGACAGAGCAAAACAAAGCAACAAAAGAAAACAAAAAACAATAACAGAAGAACAATGCCACCAAAAATGAAAAGCCTATAAATAGTTCAAGGTCTATTTGTCAACCTTTAGGAGTGTTTTCCAGCGGAGTCTGATTGGGTGCCATGCCCTGGCCCCAAAGTCTATTTTTGGTATTCCCCGGGACTTTGTTGCTCTACTCCCCTTGCTGTTCTGTTGCATGCCGTTAGTGTTTTGCTTCAGTGTGGTGGGGTCAGATCAGGCGCAGTTCCCACAATTTGTCTCCAGTGTTGTCCCCCATAGCACTATGGGTCAGAGAGGTAACATCGTGTCTCATATTGGGGCTGGCCCTATGGTCCTCTCTGTGCTTGGTGGGCCAGGATATGTTCCACTCTCTCTTCCTCCCCCTTCATTTGCTCCTGTGTGCTCTGATCAGACATGTCCTGCTCCCTGAGATACAGCTTCAGTGCTGTCTTCTCAAGTCAATTCTTTTGCGGGGAGGTGGGGCTGTCCATGTAGTTGTGATTGGGGCCAGCCCCTTGGACCTTTTTATTGATTCTCTGCTTCATGCTGATATGTTGCATTCGCGTCTTTGAGCACCGGGTTGAAGTCTGGTCCCTCTTTTCCTGTGGATATATAAACAATCCCCTATCCTAGGGTGGGTTAGTGCCCTGTGCCCCCACCACCCATGTCCTTTTATTTTCCCCCCTCATTTTTAGTTGGCTACCTTATGTATCCCTGGATTTGGTCTGACCTTTGCCATACTACCTGGACCTCACCCCAGGAATGTATGTATACAGCAGCTTTTCCCCTATGTCCCTTTTGCATTTTTAAGCTTACCTCAGCTGACTCATGTTGTACTTGTCCTTTTGTGCTTGGCTTACTTCAATTAGCATAATTTCCTCCAGTTCTTCCCATGCAGCGATGTGCTTCATGCGTTCATCACTGCTTTTCAGTGATGCGTAGTACTCCATTATATGTATGTACCACAGTTTTTAATCCAATCGTCTGTTGATGGAAATATGGGTTGTTTCCAAGTCCTTGCAATTGTGAACTGTGCTGCAATGAACATCAGAGCACAGATGTCTGGCTGTGGTTTGTTTCTTGCGTCTTCTAGGTATATGCCCAATAGGGGGATTGCTGGGTTGTATGGTAGCTCAATTTCCATCTGTTTTAGATATCACCACAATGGCAATCTTACTGTTAGCAGCTCAATGCATAACCCCTGTGCCCAGGTGGTGGCAAACGCCAGCAATCAGTCGTTTTAGCCTCTGGAAATCAGGTATCTTAGTAGTGGGATTCCTAAAATGACAAAAGAGAAGTGTTGATAAAAAGAATGCATTAAAGCGCCAAACATTAAGCTCTGAGGCTAATCAGTCTGGTGGAATGCAAGAAGCCGGCAGAGGGAACATTGTGGTTTCACAGCACTACTCAGTGGGTTTCGTGAGTCTCTCAAACAAATCTGTCATCGTTGTTGGAGGTGATGGCTACAGTCTTGATTACCTCTCATGAAAAGGCATATACAACGTGAGCATTTTGTCAGACTTTCTTAATGATCCAGATAGCAGGTTGCTCACAGAGAAATCCTCGATCACGCATGATCTGCCACTATGGGTAATCCTCTGAGGTTTATATGAAGTCACTGGCCTTTAGTAGTTAAAACTACTTTAGATCCGAGGTAAAAGTTAACCTAGAATTCCAGTAGGGGTCCGGGCAGACACCGTTATAGATAACACCGAGTCAGAAAATTTGAAATAGTATTTTTAGAGTTGTAGGCAGATACTGAATGAGACGGAATGAAGTAAAACATTGGGATGGATTGACAATTTTGACAAGGTAACTGCATTGGTCCAATTTGCAGGTAGGTTCCAACAATGGTTTTTCTTTATGGGGAAAGAGAATCAACTTATTGTCTTCCAGATGAAGGGGAGTTTTCGTATCAAACCCTATGGGACAGTTTTATTCTGTCTTGTAGTGTCTCTGAATAAGAATTGACTTGTCTGCATCAGGTTTGAGATTTATTCTGCTTGCTTTTTGGCCGAATAATCATGTTAATTTACCATGTAGGACTGACTCTCTGTTTTGTTTGTGGAAGTTTTCATGAAACATCTTAAATTGTACTTTTTAAAAAGCCTCTTGAATATTGGAACCCAAACACTGAAGTTTACGTTCAAAACTGACCTGGAGACCCATAAATTTGGGTGAAATCTCTCCCCCCCGCCCCCTTTGTGTTCTGAAACTGTCAAGAAGTGACTTTAATTGTACATTTGTAAGACTAGAAGCCCCAGAAATCAACTCTGATTCATGCACAACAGACTGAAATGCTGCCTGGTTCTTTGACAGTCTCATGAACACTGCCTTGTTTGAGCCGATTATTAGGGTGGTTGTGCACTGCGTTTTACTGAGAGTCTCTTTTCACATCGGTTGGTGCTCCATTACCCCAAACATGACGCTTCCCCGAATGAGCCATTCTGCTTATGTGTGAAAAGCAAATGAATTGGATAATGACCAGTTTTTGCAAACAACCCATTCTTTCTTCCTATACTGCTTAGTCTGGAAACTGCACCAAAATTTGTCTACCAGGGGTGATTCTGCTGGTTTCAAAAATACTGGTAGCATAGCTTTCAGCACCACCGCAGATAGGACCCATCACATAAGACAAATTAAAAGAGGGCTGGTGGTTTGGTTCTATGTCAACCTTCATTTCTTCTGAGTATCTAGTCATATTAGATAAATACATATAATATCAAATATGACATTCCAGGAAATTCCTTGGCTGCATACTTGATGTTGTCAATTATGTCCTGGTAACAAGAAAGATTCTTTTTGAACTGCTCCAAATAACAAATTTTTACGGAAATAATGTAGGCTTTTTTGTTGGTAGTATTTTCCAGCTGTTCCCTTCTCACAAAGGATATTTTCATTAGTGTTGCTTTGCCAAGTTTTTTTTTTTTTCACATGTTGCTGTAAAAAGAATTAGTGTAACGAGCATTTGAAAATACCTTGGGGAGGGTACAGTTGGCAAACAAATGTTGAAGACATGCATTAGTTCCATAAAAATAAGGTAATTATATTGCCATGGAAATAAGAATACTCATTAAGAGTTTCTGAAATCTTGAGTCGGGCAGAGAAAATACAGCGTATGCCAACTTGTAGTTTCAGTTTGCAAAGCGTAGTCCAACAAATTGTCCTAGATCATAGGCTCTCTGGTATTAATGGTGGTTTAAGCATTGGCCTGCTAATCTAAAGAACAGCCCTTCAAGTCTCCCAGCTGCTCTAAAGAGAAAAGATGAGGCTGTCTGCTTCTCTAAAGATTTATTGCTTTGAAAACTCTATGGAGCAGTTCTACTTTGCCCTTTAAGGTCACTATGATTTATAATAAACAACATCTGTAGTTTTTGGGGTTTTTTCCCGATAGTATACCAGCCCTGGGGATACAGCAGTTAAATATTTGGACTCTCCTGATAATTGAGAGTTTGACGCTCAAGCCCACCCAGAGGCTCTGAGGAAGGAAGCCTAGTGACCAGGTTTGATAAGGACTATCACCTAGAAAACTCCATGAGGCCGTTCTCCTCGGTCACGGGGTTGCTTTGAGTCAAAATCAACTCGGTGCCACCTAAGAAAAACCAAGGTTGCATTACGAAGAGAAAGGGTTTCCAGGTATGAAGGGGCTTTAAAAGGTGTGTAGAGATTTCTCATTAACTTTAGATTTCACTTTTTTCCCCATGAACTTTTTAAAACCACATTGTACGTCCAGATTATGAAACATTAACAATATTCCAAGCCAACATAAGAGTTATTCCACAATAGTTTATTTGTTTTTGTTGTTGTTTTGTCGCATGCCACCAAGTGAAAGCACTGCCCAGTCCTACAGTATCCTCACAATCCTACAGTATCCTCACAATCCTACAATATCCTCACAATCCTAGTGTCCTCACAATCCTACAGTGTCCTCACAATCCTACAGCGTCCTCACAATCTACAGTGTCCTCACAATCCTACAGCGTCCTCACAATCCTACAGCAATCTCACAATCCTACAGTATCCTCACAATCCTACAGCATCCTCACAATCCTACAGCATCCTCACAATCCTACAGTATCCTCACAATCCTACAGTATCCTCACAATCCTACAGCGTCCTCACAATCCTACAGCATCCTCACAATCTTACAGTGTACTCACAATCCTACAATATCCTCATAATCCTACAATATCCTCACATTCCTACAGCATCCTCACAATCCTACAATATTCTCACAATCCTACAGTATCCTCACAATCCTACAGTATCCTCACAATCCTACAGCGTCCTCACAATCCTACAGCATCCTCACAATCCTACAACGTCCTCACAATCCTACAGCGTCCTCACAATCCTACAGCG
>NW_022103906.1:11034736-11068773 GCF_000313985.2 Echinops telfairi
GTCCTCACAATCCTACAGCGTCCTCACAATCCTACAGCGTCCTCACAATCCTACAGCGTCCTCACAATCCTACAGCGTCCTCACAATCCTACAGTAGCCTCACAATCTTACAATATCCTCACAATCCTACAGTATCCTCACAATTGTTAAGTTCGGGTCCATTCTTACAGTCACTGTTTCATTCCATCTCTTTGGCTTACAGTTGGTTTCAAATATTTGCAGGGAAGCATTAGAGTAAAACAAAAATCTATAGATGACAAAGTTTTAAAATGATGTGGTTAACTTAGGACTCATGATTTCTAAAAGTAAAAGATCTGGTGAGGATAAATGACAAGAGTAATGCAACTGACAAGGAAACTTGGTTTTGGAATACAGAATGGAGGCAATCCAAAAATAATTTGCCAAATTCAAAGAAACAGATAATCATATTTCAAAGATGAGTGGACTGAAAAAATGTAATTTAATAGAAACAAAAATCCTTAGAAATAGCCTAATAATCCCAAGGCATATCATGAATATAACAAGAATATAAGTAGAATCTATGAAGAGTATATTAAAAAAATAGCAAGTTAAAAGATTCAGGACAGCTGTATATCATTAACATTTTACCCATATAAAATTAACCTAGGGAAACTGTATGGGAATCTGGTTCCTGAAAATAGCTCTTTGGATTTTCCAGTAAACAAGGGGCTTTTATTTTAGGACAGCTAGGCAACACTTACACTTTGAGGTGGGGTTCCACGGGTTCCACTCTGTCAACAGACCTCAAGAAGGGTGGGCCCTAATGCAGGGATAGATAGATACTCATTGATTTCATTGATCATGACTCTGTCTTAAAGCACCTGCTGTGTATGTTTATTGAGACAACCAGTGACTCAGCACACCTGAATCTTGGGGCGCTTTCTTGTGCTTCCTGGATTTGGTGAGAACATCTTGAAAAATTATCTTCAACCTTTCAGATTACCGAACATAGTGAACCAGAGAGGGTGAACTCTTCCAAACTTTGCCAGATGTGTCTCCTCATTTGTATCTTTTCTGAGTTTAATAAATGGGAACTTTTATTTATTTTTTCAAAAGCTTAATTGACATATAATTCATGTGTCTTTCAATTCAGAAGTTCAGTCACATCAGGAATAGTTGTACTGTCCTTACCATCATGATTTATAGAACATTTTCTTCATTCTGTACTCATTAGTAGCTCCCCAGTGGATAATTTTTAAATATTGGCAGTAGTTTGTGTGAATTGTGTGATAATTAATGAACCCCTACTGGGGTTATGAGATACTGACTTTGCTGGAGTAGCTCATTTGAAGACAACTGGGCAGACAGTCCTAAGGCCAGAGTCCTAACTTATAAGGAACAGCTTTGGGTGACTGGATGATAGAGAAAGGTCGCATAGGCAGTTATTGAAGAAGGATTGAGCCTTTCTAACTTGTGACTTAGTTGTACATGACTCGGAGAAGACAAAAGTGTGTGTGTGTGTGTGTGTGTGTGTGTGTGTGTGTGTGTGTGTGTGAGAGAGAGAGAGAGAGAGAGAGAGAGAGAGAGAGAGAGAGAGAGAGAGAGAGAGAGAGAGAGAGAAGGGGGAAGTTCTGGGCCAATTAGTGTGTGTGTGTGTGTGTGTGTGTGTGAGGGGGGGCTGGGGGGGTGGAGAAGTTCTGGGCCAATTAGTTGAAAAAGTCCTGAGCCTACTACTGGTACCTGATGACCTGGCTCCAAATGATGAAGGGTATTTTGACCTAAGTCATGATGGCCAAGGAGGGAGTCTAATTTGTCTTTAGGGCATTATAGTCAAAGAGGAAATGGTTGGTGATGAAGAATGAAAATGTGGGAAAATGAAGCCTGGGTCCACTTCCAGGTGGAAAGGATATTGGATTAATTTTAATCCTTGCCATACAATTAGTGATAATGCTGGGATTTATGGCCATTGAATAATGCAATTAGTGACTACATTGCAAATCTCTTCTGATTTGACAACCATTCCATGCAGTAGTTTTTAGGAGATTTTGAATATTGGATTAAAACTGTTTGATGGGTTACTTTGAAGTATCTCAGTAACAATAAAAGATCTCCAAAGTACACAGAGGGAACATGATTGTAAAGAACCTTAGCTAAGATTCTTTCCTAAGTAAGAAATAACTTTTTAAAAATACTTAAGATCATAATAAAAGTCAGCACAGATCATAGAAGGTTGTTCTGGTGAGATACAGCTTCTTTGCTACCTAAACTGATAGATTACACAGAAAAATATAAGCCTTTTACATTTCGGGACAAAACAGTAAATAGGAAATTAAAGAAACAAATCCATCAATGTTGAGCAAACTTCACTTAGATTTTGGCACAAGAGTCTGTAACACAAAATTTACCACTCGATTGCAACCTTCAGAAAATGTTATCATTTGAAAAGATGAGTCATTTCCAATGGAATTCATAGGTTTCCGAGAGCCCTTATAACTTGGGTGTGGAAATGGGGATCTGAAGGAACGTCGTAATCCCATTCATTTTAAGGCACCCAAATTGTGCAAGACAAGCTTCACTAAATAATTAAAGGATGATTTTATTCAAACTAAGAAAATATAGAGGACATTCATTAATAAGGAATATCTCAAAGAAAAAAAGAGCCTTGAGTTTTATAGACAAGTAAGCAAAAGATCCATTAACCAACCTTACAGAAAACATAAAAAAAGGATATTATTATCCAAGTAATTGTGGAAGGATATGGATTGCTTTATCTTGGAATCTGAAAGCAGGGTGGTCCTTTGGGATTAGCCTTTAGTCAGAGCACAAAAGTGTGGAGATTTCTGACCCATTGCTCTGCTTTCTGGAAACCCAAGGATCAGATGAAGTTCAGAATTATCATAGAGAATCCTCTGTTAATTAAATACAAACGTGTGTTATTGGCCAGACAAATTTAGATCTCAGTTATAAAGGATTATGATTTTTCAGCATTTATCCACTAGTGACACTATCAGGTAAGTATTAGACTGCTAACCTCAAGGTCTGCGGTTCAAACATACCAGCTGTTCTGTAGCAGAAAGATGAGGCTCTCTGAAATCTCAGCAACAGTGCATTTAGTTTGTTAATAAATTTTAGTGGATCTTTTTTTGTCACTTCCAGTAATGGTAGCAGAGGATTACTGTTATTAGATCTGTACACTATGGATATCAATTTACTCTCTTTAGAAGGAAAAGGTTAGTTAACTTACCACCAAAGAGAATAAAACATCCACAATTTCTCATTGTTTAACTGACCATTAGTAAAATGGATTCATAAGAAAAAGTTATGAAGTTTAATGTTGAAGATAAGAAATGGCTTATCTTTTCATATAATTACATTTTTGTGAAGAGTGTAATTTACAAAACTGATACTGTCAATAATTACTTTCAACAGATTACTAATTATGCAGCTCTCTAGTCATAATTCAGTATCTTATTTTTTAGATAAGATGCAGACAAGAGAGTGCCAGGTTGCCTTTCACATATAAAAAACATAAACAAGTGACTAGGTCTATTAGCAATACTTTGTATTTCTTATATTTTGTATATTCTTTTAGTAAAATTGATTGTTATAAGATGTTTTGGAAATTTCTCATTAATTGTAGTATTCTAAAAGAGTAAAATTACACTGCTTTTCATGTAAGTTAATTTTATTTAACTAAGTAGAACTTCCTGAATGTAATAACTCGGCTTCTTGAGTTATTTTTACAGGATTTGTCATATGTCTTGATAATTAAATAAATTTTACACCTGGATGATATGCCTTCAATTTAATTATAGAGATTTATAAACAGATAATAATGGGAAAATATGAATATCCATTAAAAGAATGATTTTTATTAAAAGAATGATTTTTAGAGAATTACAATCATAATTCCTTTTTTTTACAATAGCTAAAATTTCTTAACTTTGTATATCATACACACATATATATTTTTTAATTGGGAGTTAATACATATGAGGGGGTACCCCCCCAAAACTGAATTTCTTTCAAAGATATGTATTTAAATATTTTTACAAAACAACCTTGTTACCTTTAAGGTACCGTATATACTTGAGTATAAGGCGAACCGAGTATCAGCCAAAGCACCTAATTTTACCCCCAAAACTGCATTAAAAATGTGCTAAAAGTCTCGGCTTATACACTAGTATATACAGTACTCTCCATTACATTTAATACATTTGTCAAATGTGTGATTCCCTTCTTGGAAACATTTTTCACACTCCTCTGTTTGTATGGCTGACTGTACCTCCCTCATTTTTTTCCTTCACCTTTTCTACATCATCGAACAAAAATATGTCTCATGGAGTGATGAGACAGTTAAAGTTTATTGTGCCAACCTGGCCAGTAAGCACATGTGGGATTGATTGAAGGGTAGAGAGAGAAATGGCTCAGTAAGCCTCACCTTTCTGGTTCTTGGGTCTCTTGCTGTCTGATGGTTGGACCAAGGTGCAGCTGTCTTAGCTAGTTCCCTGCTTTAGCTGGCAAGGCTCACTTCCTGCGAGACTTCCCTGAGGAGAAGCCACATGGACCTACCCTGATGCAGCCCTGGGTGCTGGAGCAGCTATGTGAAGACCTCTTACAGTGCTGAGATGCTTACACGCTCGCTGATTCGGCTTTCCTCCTGCACTCGGCGTCATTGCATGTGTTGTGTGAGTCTGAAGAGGAATTTATAGCTTGGTATTGGACATATGACCTAATATCGGACTTATGGACTTGATCTGGACTGGGCTGGGATGTTTTCTCAGTATTCAATTGCTCTTAAATATAAAGCACTTTCTTATACCCATGTGAGTGTCTGTGAATTTGTTTCTCTAGTCCACCCAGACTAACACAATCAACATTTCACCTCTGGTGAAAGGAGAAAACCACTCCTACACTTGAGTTTTTTCCATAGCACTGTCCTTGTAAACTGTGCTAAACACCACAACAGATTCTGGAGCATTTTTCCTTAGCAGGAAACAAATTTTCACAGCTGCATGTTGTTCTCTTAAATCAGCCACCACAAAAAATGAAGTTCGAGCTAAAATGCTTTTATGAAAAAAATTCACTGTGACCAGAGTGTACCTTCCCAGGTGATGCCACTAGGTGAACTAACTCAGAGCAACTTGCTGGATGCTCGCCCAGCAGGAACAATGCATACTACATTCCGCTTTCTTGCTTTTTGTCTTTTGTACCCACTCATATATTTATCATTCTGTAGATCAAGCATCATTATACAATTACTAACACAGTCACTTTCCAAACATTCTCTTCCTTCCTGGACTTCTCAACTAGACCAGAGGAGAATAACTGAAGGCTTAATCCATAGGTTCACCTTACTCGGTTTTGGGTTTCCACTGTTTGCGTTCTGCAAACCAGGTGTTCACAATTTTAGCCCTGATAGTTTTCGCTCCTTTAGATTTGTATTTTATTATTTACAGCCCTTAGATCACACAGGATGGTGTGCTTTTCCCATGTGAACTTAGTTGATGCCTCATTTAGATGACTGTTTGTTTGAAGACAGGCCTATAAGACCCCAGACACTATTCCTTCTCATAGCTGGGCACCACCTGGTTTCTTCACCACACTTTCTATATCACCTGTATCTTCAGCATTATTGAGGATCTTTATAGTTCTAGGATTTATATTTAGGTTTTTAATCCATTTTTAATTTGTTTTTGTGTAAGAGTATGCCATGAGCCCTATTAAATTCTTCTGTAGATAGAAATCCAATTTTTTCATCAACATTATTGAAGAGAATATCTCATCCCTATTTAGTGTTTTTTGACCCCTTGACCAAAATCAGTAGTCTGTAGAAAGGATTTGTTTCTTGGTTTTCATTCTGTCCCATTGCTACCTATCTATATAGCATTATACAAGTACCAAGCTGTTTTCACTACTCTGTCTGTGTAATGGGTTTTGAGATTGGAATGTGAGAAGCCTTTTACTTCGTTCTTTTTTAAATCATTTTATTGGGGACTCGTACAACTCTTATCACCATCCATCAATCTATCCATCCCTCCCTTCTGTCAAGCACATTTGTACATTTGTTGCCATCATCATTTTCAAAACATTTTCTACTTGAACCCTTGCTATCAGCTCCTCATTTTCCCCCTCCTGCTCCTCCCTCCCTCATGAACGCTTGATAATTTATAAATTATTATTTTTTCATGTCTTTCACTTATTGATGTTTCCCTTCATTCACTTTTATGTTGTCCATCCCCTTGGGAGGGGGTTATATGTAGATCATTGCGATTGGTTCCCCCTTTCTCCCCGACCTTCCTCTTCCCCCTCCTGGTATTGCTCCTCACAATATCAGGTCTAAGGAGTTTATCTGTCCTGGGTTCTCTTGTTTCCAGCTCTTATCTGTATCTGTGTACATGCTCTCATCTAGCCAGATTTATAAGGAAGAATTGGGGTCATAATAGTGGGGGGTAGGCATTAAAGAACTTGAGGAAAGCTGTATGTTTCAGCAGTGCTATGCTGCACCCTGACTGATTCATCTCTTCCTTGTGACCCTTTTGTCAGGGGATGTCCAATTGTCTATTGATGGGCTTTGGTTCTCCACTCTGCACTCTCCCTCATTCACAATGATATGATTTTTGTTCAGGGTCTTTGATACTTGGTCCCATTGACACCTCATGATCACACAGGCTGGTGTGCCTCTTCTATGTGGACTTTGTTGCTTCTCAGCTAGATGGCCACTTGTTTATCTTCAAACCTTTTAAGACCCCAGACGCTATATCTTTTGATAGCCAGACACCATCAGCTTTCTTCACCACATTTGCTTATGCACCCATTTTTGTCTTCAGCGATCGAGTCAGGAAAGTGAGCGTCAAGGAATACCAGGTTATTAGAACAAAGTGTTCTTGAGTTGAGAGAGTACTTCAGTAGAGGCCCAGTGTCCATCTGCTACCTTAATACTAAACCTATAAATATATGTACTTAGGTCTATTTCCTTATCATCATATATAAATATATTTACATATGTACATGCCTGTATTTAGACCTCTATAAATGCCCTTTGCCTCCTGGTTCTGTATTTTATTTCCTTTTACTTTCCTCTTGTCCCACTATCATGTTCGGTCTTCATTTGGGCGGTCTTCATTTGGGTTTTGGCAATTCCTTTTGATTACATTGCCCTTGATCAAGCCCTACCAGGCATTCTACACCCTCCTTACCTTCAATTTTAGATTACTTGTTGGTCCCTTGTTCTGGGTTTGTTAACACCTCCCCTTGTCTTGTATCCCCCTGGAACCTTCAGTCCGGTTGTTTTCTCCTCTGGATTGTTTATCCTGCCTATGTTATCTAGATAGGCATGCGGAGACAATAGTAAGCACAAAAACAAGACAGAGCAAAACAAAGCAACAAAAGAAAAGAAAACAACTACAAAAGACAAGCCTATAAATAGTTCCAGGTCTGTTTGTTGACCTTTAGGAATGTTTTCCAGTGGAGTCTGATGGGGAACTACACCCTGGCCTCACAATCTATTTTTGGTATTCCCCAGGACTTTATTGCTTTGCTCTCCTTGGGGCTTTTCTGTTGCATGGCCCTTAATGTTTTGCCCTGGTGTGGTGGGATTAGATCGGCACAATTCCCCCACTGTGTCTCCAGTGTTGTGCCCCATAGCACTATGGATCAGTGAGGGCCTTTGTGTCTTGTGAGGCCGGCCCTATGGTTCTCTCTGTGCATTGACTGCTCTGAGCAGGAATATCATCCTCAGGTCTTGGTGGGCCAGGATGTGCTCCACTCTCTCCTTCCCCCATCGTTTGCTCCTGTGTGCTCTGATCAGACATGTCCGTCTCCCTGAGCTGTAGCTACAGTGCTGTCCTCTGAAATTCATTTCTTCTAGGGGAGAGGGGAGCTGTCCATGTATTTGGGATTGCATTGCAACATGGAACAGGGAAAAATCGAGAGGTCTGAGGGGCTGACCCCAATCCCAAATACTTCATTCTTAAGTAGTGCTTTCCTTATCCTGGATATCTTTTCTTTCCATATACAATTGATGATTACTATTTCCATTTCTTTAAAGAATAATGCTTAATAAGATTCTTTAAAGAATCTGCATTAGGATCACATTATATATATAGATTGCTTTGGTTAATATTGACATTTTCACAGTGGTACGTTGTCTTATTCATGAGCATGGAACATTTTTCCATTTATATTGATCTCTATGGGTTTCTTGTAGAGTGTTGTAGTTTTCTTTATATGTCTTTTATTTCTCTGGTTAGGTTTATTCCTAAGTATCTCATAGTCTTTGTATGACTACCGTAACAATATTGTTTCCTTCATTTTGTTTTCAGAGCTTTCTTTGTGTACAGGAATCCAATGGATTGTTGTTCACTGATCTGTACTCCATCATGTTACTGAATTTTTCATTTATTCCCTATAGTTTTCCTATAGAGTGTTTGGGGTTTTATACATATGGAACCTTATCATCTGCAAGAAAAGAGGTTTTTATTTCTTCCTTGTCAATTTGGATGCCTTTATTTTTGGTGTGTAATAGCTCTGGATAGGACATACAGCACAATATGAATAAGAAAAAGATAAAGAGCATCTTTTTCTAGTTCCCATTTATAGAAGGGAGTGCTTTTCTATTTCTCCCCTGTGATAATACTAGGTTTTGCATCAACTTGGCTAGATCAGTGTGTTAGTCCAGGTAGACTAGAGAAACAAACTCATGGACACACATTTGTGTATAAAGGAGAGTTTTGTATACAAGAGGAATTGAACATTGAGAAAACATCCCAACCCAGTCCAGTCCAAGCCATAAGTCTGATGTTAGCCCATATGTCCCATACCAAGCTGTAAAGTCCTCTTCAGACTCATGAAACAGTACACAATGAAGCCAAAGACAGGATGATCACAAGCCAGTGGGTAGAAAGTCTTTGGGTCCAGTGGCATTGTAAGCATCTCAGTGCTGGCAGGGGTCTCTGTGGCTTCACCGGCTTCCAAGGTCTGATTGCGTCCATGTGGCTTGTCTTCTGCAATGTCTCCCAGGGAGTGGCAGAGAATGTGTCTGCCTCCAAGGAGGAAGTACCAGAATTCTCAGGAGAAGGCCATGTCCACACAGAAGTCTCATTGGCTGTCTCCAGATTGACAGCCTAAACTCCACCCATACACTCTTAATCCTTAAATTGACACCAGATTAGGTGACTACCATAATCAGGATTCCCAATAGTTTGGCAGTTAAGATCTTCCCCAGTGTGACCTAACATATGTAAACACTTACATGATGGGATTGCTGTAAGCAGCCAAGCAGTTGTGGGAAGATTTGGGTGGAGTGGTACTCTCTTATTCAGATCACAGCCTGATGATGCCTCAGTGGAGATAAAGCTTGTGTCAGATATAAGTCATATTTATAAATAGATGCTATAGAGAACTCTTCTTCCTCCTTCTTGCTAGCCTGTATCCTTCATCTGGCCTTTGCGGCTGGCAGCCTGCCTGGTTGCCTGTGGGCCCTGGACGCTGGGGCTGTTGACAGCCTGTCATGTTTGCTGACCTTGGATTTACTCAACTTTGCCTCTTTGGGGTGTGGTCTAACCACTTCATGGTTCATCTTCCTGCTGCCTGGTTTGTTGGCCTTAGCAACTATGTGAGTCACTAAGGGCCTTTGGTTTAGCATTTATTTATCTTGAGCCTCAGTAGGTTTTCCCACTTTGTACCTGAGTGGGCCACTCATGATGGAAATTTATTTCTTTACATAAATGTATAAGAGTCACTGATTGAGCTTCTCTAGAGAACCCAGCCTAATACACCCCTGTTGAATGGGATGTTGGCCATCCATTTTTGCTTTTACAGCCTTTGTTATGCTGCAAAATTTCCATTATATCCTTATTTTGTTGGTTTGGGGGTGTTTTTTTTAATGAGAAATGGTTGTTGTATCAATTAGTATGTTCATAGTCTTTGTTTTATTTACATGTTGGATTTCACTGATTATTTTTACAAGGTTGAACCATGATTGTATACCTGGGATAAATAAGCCATTAAATTTTGTTTTCTGTCCTTCTCTAAAATGTCAATCTTTATTTGATGTTAAAGATTTGTTTCATATTTTAATACATTTATATTCAATACACCTTCCATTTTAAATATTAAAACCTACTCTGGTAAATACTTCAGACATCATCTTATGCCATTAATGGCTTAGTTCCTCATAATCTTTTATTCTGTGTGTAAGGAAGAAACTGAGAATCCTAAAAAGTTCAAATTAAACAAATTATAAAACAACAAACATTTTTCGTCATTCTTCTGGTTGAAAACCAATATCATTTTGCTTCCTCAAGAACTTATGAGTGTCTTAGACTTATCCTTGAGATTTTGGCCTTGTGATTAGGTCTCTTGGAGACCTTAATATCTTCAGGAGACAGATTTAAACATTTCTAATAGTCAAAGGTCATGCTGTTGATTCAACTTGAATTATATTAGTGGTCCCCTTGTCTGCTTCTGTAAGGAGGATTGAGAAGGTTCATAGAAAAAGGAATTAAAGGATGATGGACCTTTTCCATCAACCTTTTGAAACCCCTTGGGATTTGTGCTTCAACTGCTAACTCTAAACCCTTGAAGAAAGGGCGTATTATCCACTTTAGTTGTCATATTGAAATCTGTGCAAAGCCATTTCCTAGATCTGTTGGCAGCTTATAGAGAGTTAAATACACTGGGGGTGGGAAATTGTTGATGAGTCTGTTTCCCAAGCAAACTTTGCCTTAGGTAAATTCCTAGAGTATGGTAGATTCTTTCAACGTAAACATCCTTAAATTTCCATGATCACTCTAGTAGAAATGTTTATAGAATTCCTAAAACCTATCTAATATATATCTTCAAAAGTGTGGCTGTTTGTGTATGCACTAGTACTTGTCCTCCATCATGTATTTATCATTCAAAATACATATTTAATGAGTTTTTTATGAGAACTGTTGCTTGTCAAGCACTGCTGTGCTTTTGTGAAACAAAAAATTCTTGCCCTCACGCAGCTTATATTAGAGTTGCAATAAACAGGATAAAGTACATGTTATGATAAATGCTAAGAAGCAACCTAAAAGAAGGAAATGGTGATGTGGTGTGTTGGCAAAGGGAAAAGGGCTGCAGTTTTCAGTAGATGGTCAGGAGACAATCTCTCTAAGAAGGAAGAGTTTTAGTAAAGAACTCAAGAGAATAAGAGAGTGAGCCTCGTTGATAATATGGGAATGTGGTGTGGGCGGGGAACGTTCCTGAGAAAAGAATCTATAGCAAGAAAAGGCCTGCCTGGGGAGCATGCCATGCTCCAGGTCCAGTGTACATGGAGCAGTGTGGATGAGAGAGGAGTAGTACTGGTGAGGTCAGGGAGCTTGGGAATCTGGAAAGCCTTTTCTTCAGAGTGCTGTATGGATCTATTGGAACCTTTGTGGAGTTTGATGGACATGATTTAACCTGTATTTTAACAGAATGACTATGGCTTCTATTGCCAAGCATTGGTCTCAAAGATTATACTGGGGAGACTACTTAAGAGGCTTTTACAGGTGTATCTGTGACACATGATAGAGTGTTAAGAGTGGTTCTGGGAGAAATGGTCAGATACTGTGGGTGTATTGAGATGTATGTGTGTGTGTGTTTGTAGATTAATAGGATAGATTGATGGATTGGGTATGGAATGTGAGAAAAAAAAGAGTGATTGCTAAAATGCTTTTAGCATTTAAAAAAATGCCATTAACTATTGGAGTTTAGTTTTAGACCCATTAAATATGAGATCCTTATTAGAAACCCAAATGGAGATGTCAAATGAACAATAGAATACCGTGTTTCCCGAAAGTAAGACATCCCCGAAAATAAGACCTACTTACAGTTTTGCCTCTCACTCAAATATAAGGCATCCCCCTGAAAATAAGACCTCCCTGAAAATAAGTCCCCCCACCACCAAGCTACCGTGACTCTGGACTCTGGACCATAGCGTTGGGCGCCGCCGGGCAGCTCACTGTTGACTGCAGTGTAGCCGGAGCAGACAGGAAGTACGATATCTCTTTTAATAAAACAATAAACAATAAATGTGTACCGTATTCTTCTTCATGGAAAAATAAGACATCCCCTGAAGATAAGACCTAGTGCATCTTTGGGAGCAAAAATTAATATAAGACACTGTCTTATTTTCGGGGAAACAGGGTAGGTAGGTCTGCAGGTCAGATACAAAGTCTATTTTAGAATTGTCAGCATATAGATGGTATTTAAGGATCCCTGATAGCACAGTGGTTAGTACTTGGCTGCTTAATGAAAGGCTGGTCGTTTGAATCCACCAGCCACTCTTGCAGGAGGAAGATATGACAGTTTTCTCCCATGAGGATCACAGCTCTGGAAACTGATGTGACAGTTGTACTCAGTAGATTTTTGATGAATGAGAATTGACTTGATGGCAAGGGATGTTTAGTTAAATAGTATTTAAATCCATAAGGTTACTGGAAAGTAACCGAATAGGTAAAGAAGACAAGTAGCCCTGGGACTAAGTCCTGTCAACTGGAGTAATTGGAAATTGAATATTCAGTTGAAACTCAGAACTCTCTAAGCAGAAACTTAACATTGTTGCAGTAACATAATAGTCAAGGTACTTTCTTTTCCCTCACCTTTACTTCTAGAGTTCCTAGATATGGGATACTTCCCAAAGATGAAATCTCAGTGGCTCTTTTTATATTGTTCTGCAGAAAAGTGGATGGAATGGAATGGACTTGAATCACTGGGCTTGTGTATTAGACCAGATTGACTGGGGAAACAAATTCAGAGGCACATATGTATAAGAAAGCTTTATAATAAAGAGTAATTGTATATTGAGACAATATCCCAGCCCAGTCCAGATAAAGTCCATAAGTCTGATATAAGGACATATGTCCGATATTAGTCCATACATTTCTTTTTGGACTCACAAAGCACATGCAGTGATGCTGAATGCAAGAAGATCACAGGCTGATGGGTGAAAAGTCCTGTGGATCCAATGCCTGTAGAAGCATCTCAGCACTAGTGTGGGTCTCCACGTGGCTCCTTCTTCTCTCTGAGTACCTCAACAGCAGGAAAGTAAAGCAGAGTGTGGCCAGCCTCCAAGGAGAAAGAGGATGTTCCCAGAATCCACATGAGAAGCCCACCAGGAGGCATCGTCAGGCTGTGACCTGATTGGCACACTAAACTCCGCCCATTCACTCTATTTATCCCGTTGATATGAAATTATGTAACTACCACGGCTTGCATATTGTCATTTAAAGATGGTATCAAAGAACATGATAAGGTTTCAGATACACGATTAGAAGACTCGTGTGAAGTCCATTGCTTTTAGGTTACTATTGGGTTGGTGCTGGTATGTGCAACAGTGAATCCTTGCTTCCCACAGTTCCATCCTACATCGGATCACTGGGCTTTTTGAGTCCATTTTTGTGACTCGTGTGTAGTGCCTTCCAAAGAGGAAGGCTCATCTTCCAGCACTATTTCAGATAATATTCAGATGTGATGCATAAGTTTAAATTGACAAATTTTCAGAAGTAGTTTGCCAATCCTCACTTAGATTGTCATAGTCCTGAGGCTCTACTGAAACTTATCCACGTTTGGTCACCCTGCTGGTGGTATATGAGATATCAAGTATAGCTTCCAGTATCGTAGCAAAACACAAGGCCACAAAGAGGCAAGTACAGTAGAACCCCGGACCTCGATGCTAATCTGTTTTGGAAGGAGCATTGAGATGTGATGTAATCAAGTTTTTCTCTTAAGAAATAACTGAAAACTGATTAATCCGTTTTCGACCACCAAGTTTTTATCCTAACCTTGCCTGTTTATACAAAACATTGCACAGAAATTTCAAAGTACGTTCAGAATTAAGTAATATAATTTAAGAAACACAACACTAAAAAGGTTTTTAACAGCTACCATATGGCCCATAGCTTGAGAATGAAGAGGATCTGGATCTGTGGACACGGATGTGAGAGGAGGGATGGAGAGAGTCATTGTTCACAAGGGGAATCCCCTTCCATAAAGTCAACCAGTAGCTGCCATCCAGGTGGTTTTTTCCCCCTTCTTTGCCTTTTTTCACTAGGATCTGGCTGACTTTCTCTAAACAAAAATCCAAAAAACTGTTTAATGTGATCTGCTGTTGGCGTTTCCATAACTGTTTTCTAAAAGGGCTTACTAGATTATCAACAAAATCTATAACATGGTTAGTCAGATCCTTATCATGATGATTCTTTTCAAAAAACTTTTCTTAGGACCCATGTTTTTTATCTAAAAACAGTACAAAAGCCACAAAAACTAAGAAAATTATAGCAAAACGCTCGGAACACAGCCACAAAAGGTGTGAACAACGCAAACCAATGCTGAGTGACCTAAAGGCGAACTGCTTTTGTTTACCAAATCCACGTGTGTCGGATCTTGACATTTCGTGTCGAAATCCAATTATGTAGAGTCCTGATGTGGTCGAGTAACTGGTTCAACTATAAACCGACATAAAGACCTAGTCTCCAGAATTAATTAATGAGCTACACTGTAGTTGTTCACTTATGGTATCAGAAATAGAAGAAAGCGAGAAATAGAATATTTCAAAGCAGTGGTTCTCAACCTTCCTAATGCCGCGACCCTTTAAAATAGTTCCTCATGTTGTGGTGACCCCCCCAACCATAAAATTATTTTTGATGCTAGTTCATCACTGTAATTTTGCTACTGTTATGAATCAGGTGACCCCTGTGAAATGGTCGTTTGACACCCCCCCCTCAAAGAGGTCGTGACCCACAGGTTGAGAACCGCTGTTTTAAAGAGAAAATTATAAACTGATGGTAGCAGTCATTCCTCATTTAGCTAGATATCTATCACTCCTCTGAGTTCCTCCTTTGCATATCTTTTTGACCCAGGTTACTTGCTGAATTTGCTTTTCCACCTTCCTCTTAGGGCTTTTTAGTCCCGTCGTGTTTGTCAGCTGGGGATCATTTTGTCTTCCATTCTTATTTACCTCATAGAGATGATTGAATGTGTAAGGCTTAATGTTTAAGGTACTGAGTTGGTTGTATTTTAAGTAGTTCATATGAGTTACAAAACTATGAATATTGTCATTTTAAACAAATCATTTTATTGGGGGCTCATAGAACTTTTATCACAATCCATACATACATCCATTGTGTCAAGCACATTTGTACATTTGTTGCCAGCACATTGTTCTCAAAAAATTTTCTTTCTGCTCGAGCCCTTGGTATTAGCTCCTCATTTTTCCCCTCCTTCCCTCCTTCACCCTCCCTCCCTCACAACTCTTGATAATTTATAAATTACTATTTTTTCATCTCTTACACTGTCTAATGTCTCACTTCACCTACTTTTCTGTTGTCCATCCCCCAGGGAGAGGGTTATATGTAGATCAATGTGATTGGTTCCCCTTTCTCCCCCACCTTCCCCTTCCCCTCCTGGTATCTCTACTCTCATTAGAATAATGTAATTCTTATAAAAGCATTTTACTCATACCCTGTGGTGACGTGAAATTTCTGAATATGGCTTTTTTAATCCATGCTTTGTAAGACCCACCAATGACTGGGCAGCCTCAGCAAACAGGAATCGAAGCATTGGAACTGTGCTGCTCGAGAAGAGTGTTAAACGTTCCATGGCCTCTGCAAGGACAAGCCCATCTGTCTTAGAGGAAGCCATGCCTGAGTGCTCTCACAGGCAAGGACGGAAAGACTTTATCTTTCCTACTTCGGACACACTGTCAGAAGAGACCTGTCCTGGAGAAGGACAAGTGCAGGTGAAGTGGAGGCCCAGTGAAAAAGAAGGCTCTCAGCAAGCTGGATTGGCACAGTGGCTGCAGCAATGGGTTCCAGCATGGGAACAATTGTGAGGGTGGCGCAGGACTGTGCAGTGTGTTCTGTGGTGCGTAGGGCTGCTGCAATTGAAACCGCCTTGATGGCATCTGACAAGAACATGCGAGTAGGATGTATGGACCACTTATAGAGGGGACTGCCCATTTGGGTTGCCATTCCACCAGCTGTAAGAGATCTCAGAAGCAGAAACAGAGAATTCCCGCGACCACCAAGAAAGAAGAGCCACCAGAAGCACACTTTGAAAACCCTGCCTAAAGTGACAGAGGTAGAGCCCAGAGCCCCCGAGACAAGGAAGTGGAGCAGCAGATGGGCTTCCTGGCCCACAGAGGCAGATTCGTAGAGCCCGAGGATCAGAGAAAGGCCAGTGACTGCTGACTGAGGGACAGTCACTACTGTAGGCCAATGATTGTTTCTTTAACGTCTACTGATCCTGGCTTGTTAACTTGCCTAACAAACCCCTCTAATTATGAGGGAGTTTTGTTTGTTATTTTGTTTTTTAAGAATTATTGAGTATCATGGGAGCAATGATTGGAAGGTGTAAGACTCCGGTAAAAGAAAAATGGAGGGTGCTGAACCCTTTCTTCCAGCAACTGGCATTGGGCCACTGTGGAGATGCTGCTGCTGCTCCCATCTGATGAAGCCAGAGGAGTCCAGATGTGGCCGACTTGCTGTCAGGAGGGTGGGATTTGTTATCATGGCTCCAGGATCATTAGACCCATGGAGTCTCGGTTAGAGGAAAAAGGAAGGGCACAGGAAGTGAAACTTTTGATTCTTTGGTTTCTTTTGTTGTTATTTTCTGTAGTGGCTGAAATGTATATCAAAGATACGAATTCTGATATTTCTGGCTTTTGTTCCTGTGACAGTTAGGTTAATTGTGCCAACCAGGCCAGTTGGAACATGTGGACAGAGTTTAATCAGGTTGCAGCTTGATTGGAGGACGACTGAAATAAATCAAGACAGCTGGCATCCCATCTCCTCTTGCTCCCTGGTGATGGGACCAGCTTGCTGCTGCTTAAAAAAAAAAAAAAGATACTAAATGGTAGTTAGAGGGAGAAGTGGTGCTTCTGGATTTACTTGGAGTCAAAATCCAGGCAGTTTAAACAAAATGACTAATAGAAAACCCCAAAGGGCCAGGGCCATATGAGTGGAATATATTGGGGTGGAAAAAGAGAAGATTGAAATGGAGTGCTTAAAAAGGATTATGTGTTAAAACTCTCTTTTTTGCTGACAGTATTATGGATATTGGTTTCTCCTGCATGTTGTTGTCGGTAGTTACTATTAAGTCGGTTCTAACTCTTAGTGATCTGATGTATAACAGAATGAAACACTGCTATGCCCTGCACCATACTCACAATTATTAGATTTGAGCCCATTTTTGCAGTCACTGTGTCTATCCATCTTGTTCCAAGTCTTCCTGTTTTTGACTATCCGTCTACTTTACCAAGCATGATGTCCTTTCCAGGAAATGGTCTCTCCTGATATCATGTCCAAAGTATCTGAGAAGAAGTCTTGGCATTCTTGCTTCCAAGGAGCATTCTGGCTGTATTTATTCCCACACAGATTTGTTTGTTATTTTGGCAGTCTATGGTACTTTCAATATTCTTTGGCAGTACCATACTTCAAATGCCTTGATTCTTCTTCAGTCTTCCTTATTCAGTGTCCGTTTCATGCACATGAGGCAATTAAAAATACCATGGCTCGGGTCAGGTGCACCTTAGTCCTCAAAGTAACATCCTGCTTTTCACCACTTTAAAGACATGCAGCAGATTAACAAATGTAACCCACCTTTTGATCTCTTCCATGAGTATTGATTATGGATCGAAGCAAGGTGAAATCTTTGACAACTTCAACCTTTTTTCTGTTAATCATGATGTTTGTTATCTTTTGGTCCAATTGTCATGATTTCACTTTTTTTAAAATCACTTTATTAGGGGCTCATACAACTCTTATCACAATCCATACATACTACAATTGTGTAAAGCACATTTGTACATTCATTGCCCTCATCATTCTCAAAGCATTTGCTTTCCACTTAAGCCCCTGGCATCAGGTCCTCATTTTTCCCCTCCCTCCCCGCTACCCCTCTCTCATGAACCCTTGATAATTTATAAATTATTATTTTGTCATATCTTACACTGTCCGATGTCTCCCTTCATCCACTTTTCTGTTGTCCATCCCCCAGGGAGGAGGTTATATGTAGATCCTTGGAACCAGTTCCCCCTTTCCAACCCACTCTCCCTCCACCCTCCCCGTATCGCCACTCACACCAGTGGTCCTGAAGGGATCATCCGCCCTGGATTCCCTGTGTTTCTGGTTGATTTCACTTTTCTTTACATTGAGTTGTAATCCATACTGAAGGCTGCAATCTGCGATCTTCATCAGCAAGTGCTTCAAGTCCCCCTCACTTTCAGCAAGCAAGGTGGTTGTGAGAAACTACAACCTTGAAGCACACGACTTCTGATTTCGTGCTATGCCTTGTTCTGTTTGCACAACTACCTTTTGATCCCATGTATAGGTTCTGTGTGAGCACCATTAAGTTTTCTGGAATTCCCATTCTTCTCAAAACTTTATATCCTTTAATATGGTCCACACAGTCAAATGCCTTTTCATAATTAATAAAACATTAGTAAACATCTTTCTAGTACGTGTATTCTCTGCATTTAGCCAGCTTCCCTCTGACATCAGCAATCATCTCCTTCCTAGTATTATAAAATTGACATACATATGTGATAGAAATGAATGTTGGGAATTATAATTCCAGAGTGCTGATAAGTTTGAGTGCAACTTAAAATTGATTGAATAAGGAAGACCACAGAAGAATTGATGCATTCAGATATCATGTTGGCAAAGAACATTAACTATATGATGGGCTGCCAGAGAAGTAATAGATTTGTCTTAGAAGAATAACCAGAATGTACCTTAGAAGCAAATATAATGAAACTTCATCTCACAGATTTTGGCCATGTTATCAGAAGGTACAAGACCCTGCTTGGTAAAGAAGAGGGTTAGTGATAAAGAGGAATGTCTTCAGCTATAGAGATTGACCCTGTGGCTGCAGCAGGGACTCCAGTATAGCGATTGTGAAGATGGCAGAGGACTGGGTGATGCCTCTTTGTTGCACATGGGTTGTGATGAGTCAGAGCCAACTCAGTGGCACTAACAACAGCGCTCATTTCGGGTTGGTGAAGTTACACAGGGATTTATATTTGACTATAGCATATATTTTTTTTTTGCAGTCTTCATGAATTTTTATCAAGCATTTAAAAATATGTATTAGGAAAAAAAAATAAAATAAAAATATGTATTAGGAATTATTTACATTCCAATAAGTTGCATACACCAATTCAAAAAATAGTTTCATTTATGATCCATGCAGCAGATGCGAAAATATTATTGTGTAGATATGTCTGAAATGAGCATGTGATTACCTATAAACCTTAGGACGATTTCCTTTTTATCTTATCCTTCCTGTGACATTCATAAAGATGCTGGCACTTGAAAGCCAAGTAGCAAACTGGTAGAGTAGATTTCTGAGAGGAACTTTTGTTTTATTCCTCTACCTCATGTCCTATGTTATTTTGGGTTGTATTTGGCATAGTGTCTACGTTTCTGTTTTTTTCCGGGAATATAAAGCTTATATATACATCTGTCTATATACACATTGGTGTTTATTTTTAAATGATAAAACTTAAAAAAATCTTTTTAAAGTTGATTTCTGTGGGAAAAATATTTTTTAAAATTTCACTGTTTTTTGTTCCTTCTCTTTGAAACCTGTAGCCAACAAGAACATTAGTCATGACCAGCATGCCATCTGAGTAAGTATAATTGTTTTGATAACTCTTTACTTGATATGTAATTTTGGCCTTTCATATACTGTAATACTGTGCTTATGGAGAATCAATTGGTCTGTGCTGTTTCCCTCTTACTTTAAATAATGAGTATCGGAGTGGGGAGGTGATTAACAAGGGAAAGGTGGTTAATATGAACATTTTACAGTGGACATATTTTGAGTTGTTTAGACAGCACTAAGAACTTTTACAGTGTTTTTCCATTCCTTTTGCTCCCCAAAGACTTTGCTTGACCACCACTTCTACCCTTATCATCCCATTAATGGTCAGTAAATGAAGCTTCACTGGCTGAAATATTTCTCTTACAGCTTTTAAAGAAACGACTTGGTAGAAAGCTTTCTACTGTGGTATTAAAGCAGCTGTATACATATTTCGTAGAAGGGTTAATAGCTTGCTGGCAAGCTCTTAGCATTGCCCTTAAACATTTAACACAGTGATGAACATCCAACAAAAATATAGTTCCATATTCTTTGTAACATATTTTTTAATTCCTTTGTAGAGGGGAAAATCATGTTTTTTTTATATACAAACCATTATTGTTCTAGGTTTTTAAATATTGATCAAAACATTTGAACATTTTGGTGAAACATATACTGCCAAAGGATTGCATGTTTAAAACATTTTTTTTGGTAGCTGGATTCTTTTCCTGCCTATGGAAATGAAAAGGATTGAGAATCTAATATTTGTGTATCATATAATGCAGCTTTCAGCTCTTAAATGCAAGGTGAAAACTACTGAACATTCTAAATACAGAAGTACAGTCTAATACAAAGATGGATGTTGAATATGGGTGTCATTTAAATTGTGGTAAATATATATGTAAATAAACATTTGCCTTTTCAGCAATATTCACATATACACTTCAGTAATATTAAATGTATTTACCACATTAGAAATCTCCTATTTTAACTATATAAAAGATTTTAGTAACTAGTTATTTTCTCAATCTGAGTTTTGAAGTGTGGACCTTTTATTTAAGTAATATTTTATTACTGCCCCTTCCCATATACTTCTTGTCTGAAACTAAGAACCAGATCCCCAAATGCTGATATTGTTGATTAACCATGTCTTGCAAAGACACATGTTAATAGTACAGCCAACAGATAACCGAGAACTGTTGAAATGAAACCGAGTCTTGAAATAGAAAGAATCATAGATATTCAGAAATAAAGAATCTTGGAGAATATATACTTTACAGGTTTTCATTTCTTTCTGGTTTTGTTGTTGTTGTTCTTTTCCAAATGAAATGCTTTGGATAACTTCAACCTCTACAGATTCTCTGGTTCAAATAGTGGTAAGGGTACAGCTTTGGGCCCATTCCTCTTTTTACCACAGGGTAGTCCAAGAATTTGATGCTGTGACATAGTTGTCAAGCCTTGATAGATAAACCCCTCCAGGATAGAAACAGAGGTATTAAGATTTCATATCTGATGTCATGAGAGATAAGATTAAGAAATAGCCATAATGTAAAGGAAGAGTATTATAGTCTGAATACGCATGTTCAATAGCACCCTCTTTTTCCGCCCCCTTAATAGACTTTTTTGAGAGGAGTTTGTTTCTTAACTCACCGTGTATGTCAGGGGTTGTTCGTAAGCCTCGCTTACTCTCTGTGTTTCACCGGGGAGTTCCAGGTGATAGTGAGAGCCAGAGAGGGGCAGAGCGGGCTTGGCTGAGGCAGTCTCATACGCAGAATTTATACATACATACACACACATAGAGGACGAAAATTGTTAAGATACAGGGAATGAGACACCAGAAGATGAACAATAAGTTATGTAGACAAGAAGCCTCTGTCGAATTTCCTCAACGGTAGTTTTGTTTTTCTCTCCCGCCCACCCCCATTAGCTTAAAAAAAAAGAAAGAAAGAAAGAACCCAAACTAACTACCACTGCGTGATTCTGACTCAGAGCTACCCTTCAGGACTGGTAGAACTGCCCCCGTGGACTCCTGAAGCTCAATACATAAGATATTTTTTAAACGTTTAGGAAGCTTGGTTCTGACCATGCATAAATTTGCTCAAATAGGTCTGAAGTGCAGTTACCTGGTGTAGGGGAAGGAGAATGGGCTGGTATCCGGAAGTCTTGTTTCTAAACCTGACTGTCACTAAGCCCCTCCTCTGTTTTGTAAGTCATTGATTGTAAAGAAATGAAGACATAAGCAGCAGGGCAGAAATAAACCTTACACGTTCAGCTTTCCAGAGTTTTGCTTTTTCCTCCTTGGTGTTCATGGATGTGGGGCATTCACCATGTGGTTTACTTTTCTTGTTTGACAGACTGCAGAATGTCATCACTCAGGTTGTGGATAAATTGAAAGGCTTCTCATTTGCACAGGAAGTGTGTGAAAGTACCACTCACGTGGTCACAGGGAAGCCTTGTCGCACTCTGAATGTGCTTCTGGGAATTGCACGTGGCTGCTGGATTCTGTCTTATGAATGGGTAAGCCCTGCCTTTGGCGTACATATTTTACAACAGGAGACGTTGTGATAGGTTTGGTTAGTCTGAGTTGATGACACTAAGCCTCCTGCTAGTGTGCATCTTTGACCTCACATTCTCAGGTGAGCACTTCCTACATGGCCAGTGTTTCCTTCAGCTCTCCTCCCTTTGGCTCTTCAGCCTGCAGCTGTTGCCAAGCCCTGTGGGAAGGCGAGTGTGGTGAGTGTGGAGGGCAACAAAGTGAGTAGCTGCTCTCAGCTGGTGGTAGAAATCAGATGAAAGCAGAGTTGGAATGCAAATGCAAAATGAGTGTTCTTCCAGTCAAGTGAACTTCCTTCCATGTTTGACTGAAGAATAGTGTGACCTATAGTGATTGTTTAAAAAGCTGAAAGAATTCAATGATTGTTTTTACAGATGGGTTTACTTAGGATGAAGCATGCTCATTTCATCCCCTTTGGATAGGTTTTATCTTATGCATATCTATCTGTAGCATTATTTGCCCTTATTTTTGTGCTTTCAGATAGTGTAATTTAAAAATATATTATTGTTTTCATTAATCATAAAAATTGAAGTTGTCTGTTATTGTTTGCTGGGCTTTGTATATGTATATGTGTAATAAGCAATGCCGATTAGGGTGGCATCCTTTGTTTCTTTCATTACTGTTTTACATCTTTTAAGTAGCCACCCTTCCTCCTCACCCCAGGAAGGTATTCTAGTGATAGTGCATTAATTTAAACCAGAATTAGGATAATGCAAACAAATTAAAAATGGATGTTTGGCATATGGCTTGATCTTTCTTCTGTGCTAAAGTTTAGCCCTGAGACTCAACTAGTACAAGAGATTTAAGATTAGTGTTTAAAGTCGTGAAGTGGAAAAAGTTGAAATTCCAAAAATAACGTTTGCATTAGTGGAAACTGGGAAATACTTTACTTAGTTATATTTAAGTATTACTTTAGGTTTATTTTTATATAATATGAATTGAATTATACTTTGTGTTTATAATTTACATTATCCATATATAAAATTAAATAAATATAATTTTATATGTATGAAATATAATTTGGACCCTAGATTCAATGAATGAATTCCCTGTGTTTTTTCCTCTTAATCAAAATGTCTCTGATTGTTCCATCAACTCTTTTTTACCCTCAAGTCTCAAAAGGGTAGAAAAATGTTTTCTATCCTTAATAAGTATACTTACCATATATAAACATGTATAAGCCGAGTTTTTCAGCACATTTTTTATGCAGTTTTTGTGGCAAAATTAGTTGCCTCCGCTGATATTCGGATCAACGTATACTCGAGTATATATCTGCATTTGTTTCTGAACCCAATCTTTTCTTCTTGGACTGTAAGCAGAGCAGGGAAATCAGACATAAAAATCAACTTTTACTTTTGATACCCTTAAACTCCAAAATCTTGAGTGCAATTAAATATTTCTCTGTGCAGTGTTCTGTCAAGGAGCCCTGGTAGCCAATGGCTGCTAACCAAAAGTTAGTATTGTGAACCCACTAGTACTTCTGCTGGAGCAAAGACCTGGCGTTCTGCTTTTGTAAACATTTTAGCCCAGGACACACTGTGGAGTGGTTCTATTCCATCTTATAGGTTCACTATGAGGTGGAATTTCAAATGAACTTTCGCTGAAGATCATCCAACAACGATTGCAGCCATACATTGACAGCGTGCTGCCATAGGTTCAGGCCAGATTCAGAAAGGGACATGGAACAAGGGATGTAATTGTTACTATCATATGGATCTTGGCTGAAAGCAGAGAATACCAGAAAGATGTTTACTTGTGTTTTATTGACTATGCCAAGGCATTTGACTATGTGGATCTTAACAAACTATGGATAACCTTGAGAAGAATGGGAATTCCAGAACACTTTATTGTGCTCATGCAGAACTTGTACAGGGATCAAGATGCAGTTGTGCAAATAGAGCAAGGGAATAGTGCATGATTTAAAATTATTAAAGGTGTGCAGCTTGATTCTATAAAGAATAATTCAGTATCAGGATCGGTGGAAGACTTATTAACAACCTGTGATATGTAGATGACACAACCTTGCTTGATTAAAGCGAGGAGGAATTAAAGCACTTGCTGATGAAGATCAAGGATTGCAACCTTCGGTATGGATTACAACTCAATGTAAAGAAAACCAAAATGTTCATAACTGGGCTAATAGGTAACATCATGATAAATGGAGAAAAGTTTTAATTTGTCAAGAATTTTGTCTTGCTTACTTTCACAATCAGTGTTCATGGAAGCAGCAGTCAAGAGATCAAAACACTTGTTGTATTAGGTAAATCTGCCATATAAGACTTCTTTAGAGTATTGAAAAGCAAAGATGCTACTTTGAAGACTAAGGTGAGCCTGATCCAAGCCATCTTATTTTACATTGCCTCATATGCATGTGAAAGTTGGACATTGAATAAGGAAGACCTAAGAAGAATTGATACATTTGAAGAATATTGAAAGGACCTCTCTCACTGCCATCAAGTCAATACTGACTCATGGTAACCCTCTGTGGGTTTTCTAAACTAACTCTTGACAAGAGTAGAAAGTCCATGGTTTCTCCCAGGGAGTTGCTGGT
Source organism: Echinops telfairi (assembly GCF_000313985.2). Taxonomy (NCBI): domain Eukaryota; kingdom Metazoa; phylum Chordata; class Mammalia; order Afrosoricida; family Tenrecidae; genus Echinops; species Echinops telfairi. Next base: position 11,059,393 of record NW_022103906.1, read on the forward strand.
GGCTTTGAACTGCTGACCATGCTGGTCACAGCCCAACACATAACCAGTAGTACATGGACTGCTAAAAGGACAAACCGATCTGATATGTCTTGGAAGAAGTACAGCCAGAGTGCTCCTTAGAGGCAAGGATGGTAAGACTCTGCCTTACATACTTTGGACATGTTGCTGGGAGAGACCAGTCCCTGGCAAAGGACGCCATGATTGGTAAGATGGAGGAGCAGAAAAAGAGAGGAAGTCCCTCAACCAGATGGATGGACACGGTGGCTACCACAATCAGCCCGAGCAGAGGAGCAGTTGTGAGGATGGCACAGGACTGTGCAGTGTTTCCTTCTGTTGTGCACACATTAACTCTGGGTCAGAACCCACTCCATGTCACCTAACAAGAATAACAACATGGATTGAAATTGCACTGAGAGTATACAACAGCACCTACTATGGTATGTAGGGAAAATAATAAAATGCAAAGTTAGCTTATGGTAGTCTAAGAAATGTAGGTGATAATACATGTTATTTAATAAACACAGTCCCTGCATGGACCTTTTCTGCCTAGAGGGAAGAACTCAGCCACATTAATGAGTGAAAGGAGTATATTTATTAATGCAATAAAGTACGAAGTAAAAGCTAAAAATAAAATCATCTCTCTTCATAGATGTAATGAGTGTCCATGTAGAGAGGTTGAAGGGATCTAACCCCCGCCCCCGAAAATATGAGGTTACTATGGTAGCAGGATAAAATGATACAAGTTCGAAAACTGGGTCATGGTAGGGGGTGGGGGGAGAAGCATTGAGGAATGGAGGAATGATGTGTTTTCCATCAGTGCTATACTGCACTCTGGTTGAATTGTTGCTATACTGCACTCTGGTTGAATCATTGCTATACTGTACTGCACTCTAGTTGAATTGTTGCTATACTGCACTCTGGTTGAATTGTTGCTATACTGTACTGCACTCTAGTTGAACTGTTGCTATACTGCACTCTGGTTGAAGTGCCCCTTCCTTAACAAGGATCTCTTATCTTCAAGTCCCTGATAATATTTTCCTCAAAACTCTTAACACTATCTTCCTTGAAGGTTACCAGGCTGCTGGTAACAACTTCTTAAACACTTTGAGCTTTTACTTTTCAAAGTCCTTCCCTTGCCTATTCCCAAAGTCATTCCCCCATTTTAGGTTTTTGTTGTTATGGTAGTATCCCATATTTGGGTATCAATATTATTATTATTATAATATATAAATATGCAACAAATTACCCCCCACCATGTAGATATTAAAAATAACAAGTACATATTTCACACAATTTGTGAGTCAGGGCCCCAAGGGAAGCTTAGCTAGGTAATGGGGAAAAAATGATACAAGTTCAACATTGAAAAACTTAAGGGATACATTTAATGCATTTTCTACATAGCTGCCAGTACAATTGTGGTTATAAGGTTGCTTCCTATTGCAAGTAGACTGAAGCTGCATATTCTTAAAATGGCCCAAATTATCCTGTATGCTAATTTTTGTAGGCATTTATTATTCCTTCCCTCTTTCTCTAGTTACTGCTCAGCTACATTGGTCTTTGTTTTCATCCTCAAATGAGTCAAACCACTTTACCATTGCATACATATGAGAATAGGCCTTGCCTTTTTTACCTACTTCTTGGTTATCAAGGTTTCTTCTTTTAAAAAATGATCTCTGACCCACTCCATCCAAATCTCTTTGGATCTATTTTGCACATTTCTAGGTAGAATTTATCCAAGTTGCAATTAAATAATCATTTGCTTGTTTAATAAATATCTGTTTTCTCCTGTAATACTAGAATCTACAGGAGGTCAGTTGATGTCTGTTTTGTTCACTTTTACAGCCTCTGCTTCTAGTACCTAAATATTTGTGACATAAGGAATAAGGTAGAGAGAAAACAATCTGGTTTAAAGGATATTTAATAAGATTTTATTTTATATAGGAGTGCTATGTTGCATCTGTAAGGACTTTTTTCCTTCCCTCTTCTATAAATCTTTTTTAGAATATGTGCTTATTTTTTATTTAAAAATAGTTATGGTATCAACTATTGTTTTTGTTGTTAAGTGCTGGCAAAAGTTAATTCCAACTCTTAGGAACCGTATATAAAATGGAACAAAACATTTCTGATGCCGCATCAGTCTGACAATCATGACTGTGTCTGAGCTCATTGTTGAAGTTACTTTGCTAATCCATCTTGGTGAGGACTTTCATTCTTTTTCACTAATCCTCTGCTTACCAAGCATGATTTACTTATCCTCACTGTTAAATTGAACATGTTGTATCTCAGAGTTGAGATCCGTAGTGGCCCAATAGGCCTAAAATCCAGGTTACTAGGGCTGCTTTTCTTCTGGAGGTTCAAGGGGAGAATTCCTTCCTTGTCTTTTCCAGGTGAGGTGCTGCCTGCATTTCTTGGCTCATGGTACCTTTATAGCAATTGTATCACTCCAACCTCTACTTAAATGGTCTTGTCTCCTTCTCTGACTAGTTCTCCTGCCTCCTTATTAAAGGCCCTTGTTGTCACCCTGTTGATCCAGGATATTTTTTATCATAAGATAATAAGCTTAATCATACTCAAAAAGTTCCTGTTGTCATGTATGATAACAAAGTCACAGTTTTTGAGGACATCTTTGGAAGGACATTACTTACACAAGTCCAAATGTATTCGTCCCCTGTGAATGTTACATTGTTTTGCTGGTTGTGTTAGGCCAGGCTTACTATAGAAACAAATCCAGTGACACTCATGTATGTGTAAGAAAGAGCCTTATACCAAGAAATAATTATATGTCAGGAAAATATCTGACTCCAGTCCAACTCAAGTTCATAAGTTCTATACTCAGGAAGCCACATACAATAATGCAGAATGCAGAAATATCATCAGCCAGTGGGTACAAAGTCCCATGGTGGTATATAGATCTCCTGGACCCTGGCAGCAACCAGTCAGCCATCAGGAAGGTGGGGGTAGAGAGGGTGGGGAGATTCCCAGGACCTTCCTTATGAGAAGACCATGCTCACAAGAAGGCACATTTAGGCTGTGACATGTTTGACAGGCTAACCTCTACCCCTACACTTTTATATATCTTCAACTTGACATGAAATCATGTAACTACCATATGTTAATGATTTTTAATCTAACTTCTTCTATAAGGATGAGTTTTCAAAAAGTTTAGAAATGAATTTGAGTCTTTTCCCAAGTGTATCTTTGTCCATCGCATTCTTCCTTTAATTTTCTAAAGAAATTCATTAGAATTAACTTTATAATAAATGTCTCTGAGGGAGTATAGTTGCCACCAACCATTGGTTGTATTTATTTATTTATATTTTGGCATTATTTATTCATTCATTTATTTCAGCTCTCGCCTGAAGTGGTTTGCAGCTTCCACCTCTTTTAAGTCTTTAGTTTTATCTTTAAAATATGAATCAATTTCACATTCTATTCCATAACATTTTCATGTATGTTTGGTGTGTATTTATTACAAAAATATTTGCAATAATTTATTAATGGTTGAATGGGGCAGTGGTGGTTCAGTAGTAGAACTCTTGCCTTCCATTTTTGGTTTTATTTGTATGTCTAGTGACATATAATTCAGTATCACACAATAACTAACCAAAACTAAATTCTGTGCCATCAAGTTGATTCCAACTCATAGTGACCTAACAGGACAGGGTAGAACTGGTTTCTGAGACTGTCACTTGAATGAGAGTAGAAAACATCTTTCTCCCTCTGTGCAGCTGGTGGTTTTTGAACTACTGACCTTGTGATTAGCAGCTCACTCATCACCCAGTGGCTTAAATATAGAGTTGTGCATTCACCATGATAATAAATTTTAGGGTATTTTCTTCATTCTTGTATACATTATTGTTTGCTCCTCCCCCCCCAATATCTCCTGTCATACCCTAAGACACTTTTAATCTTATTGCAGTCCTTATAGATTTGCCCGTCTTGTGTTTCACAGAAAGAAAATCACTAAAAATATATTTTTTAAACCCCAACAACAAAATAAGACAGAGGAAAAGCTCAATCCAAAAGATAGCAGAAAGTAATAACAACTAGAAAGAAGTTTGCAAATGGATCAAAAGAAAATACAAATGGTAGGATGTTAAATTTTAACCTGACCATATCTGTAGTGATCTCTGTCTGAGAACAAGACTATTCACATCCTTAATCAATGGACTGAGAGAACTCAAGGAAAACTTAGTCCTTAATTAGTCCATGTAGGAGCTCTGTAAATGGACTTTGGGCTTTCATCGTCATCCATAGCTTTCTGCAAAGAGGTACTCAGAATTTAAGCTCTGAAACAGTCTCCTCTTCTGATCTTGGATTCTACTGTTAATAATCCTTTACTCACATGGGTTTGTGCGCTTCTGTGTGGACTTAGCTAATACCCCACTTAGATGGCTACTTGTTTTAAGCGATTTTAAGACCCCAGATGCAATTCTTTCTGATAGCTAGGCAGCATCTAATTTCTTCATACTTTGCTATAGCACTCATATCTTTAGTGATCACTTCATGAGGGCAAGTATCAATAGGACCTTATAATAGCTGATTGTTCATAGATTAGGGCTTACAATTAAATTTGAGTTCAAAATCTATTCATATATTTACAGTTGATCTATGTCTCTGGTCCACTTTAGAGACACATTATCAGTTTCTGGTCCATTTTTGAGACATATATTCAAAGAAATAATTTAAATAATCTCTATGGATGGGTGGTAATTCTAATATCATTAATTTAACCAATGGTATAGAATGAAAAGTACTATTCAGAAAGGGGAAATATGCATATATAGGCAAGATTTTTAAACAAAAATCCATAGATTATTCACTTGTTCAAATTAAAAACATGATTTACTGAACAACTAATTACAAAAACAATGAGGATTGGAAACAAGGAAAAAATTTTAATGTTCATTCATTAAGACAATATTATGTCTGCTAGACTAAGACGTCATAAAAATTGAAGAGAGTATGAAAATGGCAAATACATGGGAGCCTTACGTTGCCCATTATTGTGCACTTTTCAGGAATAGATTTGAACCAAAGTCCAATGACTTCTCGATCCACGACCTTGAGTTAGCAGTCTGTGCTTCTTCTCATGCTTGTATGTTTCAGCTTTAAGTCAAATGGTGTATTTCAGTTCCGTTAATCTTTAACATGTGTCGGTATGGTAAAATTCAGTTCCCTTAATGGGATTTCCCAATCAAATAATTCTGATGTGATTGTGGTAGTTATATAATCTGGTGTCAGTTTGAGAATTCAGAGTGAAGGGGTGGAGTCTAACCTGTCAATCAGGTCATAGCCAATAAGGCCTCTGTGTAGACATGGCCTTATCTAAAGGGTTCTGGGAACTCCTATATTCCTCCTTGGAGGTGGGAGACACTCTCTCTGCTCACTCCCTGGGAGACATTGCAGCTGACAAGATATATGGAGCTATGCTAGTGCCCTGAGCTGGAGAAACCACATGGAGACCCCTGCCAGCGTTGAGATACTTAAAACGAACGCCACTGGACCCACAAGATTTCTCACCCACTGGGCTGTGATCTTCCAGCGTTCGGTGTCATTGCATGTGTTTTGTGAGTCTGACGAGGACTGTACAGGTTGGTATAGGACATATGGGCTAATACCAGATTTATGGACTTGGCTGGGATGTTTTCTCAGTATTCAACTGCTCTTGTATATAATGCTCTTTCTTATACACATGAGTCTCCCTGGTTTTGTTTCTCTAGTCTACCCAGCCTAACACAGTGGTCTGTAAAGAATGGTGCGTACCTTGAAAAGACTACATCTAAAATCCAGGTAGCCTATAGCATGAAGCCAGCCAGGGTCACAGAGGGCTAAAAAGAAAGTTGGTTAAAAAAAAAAAAAGTATGATTAAATCATAATACAGGGTATGTTCTTCCATTGGGGGTCTAATATAAGTAATGTTAAGTGTTTTCCCCAGTGGCAGGCTACCCCTCTTGGTTTGCTCATCAACAGAAGTGAAATCTGTTTCTCAGAGTAATGCCATATTGCTTTCCACAATAGTTGTACATGTATACTGACCCATGAGAGTTTCAATCTCTCAGCACCCTCTCCAACATTCATTATTTTCTTGCCTTTTGAAGTAGGCTGTCATTGTCAGCATAAAGTGATATCTCTGTTGTTTCAGTTTGTATCTGCTGAATGGCTAGTGATCCTGAATATTTTATCATGTCCGTGTTAGCCATTTAAGTGTCGTTTATTTGGGTGATCTGTCTGTTCATGCCTTTTTCCCATTTTGAAAATTCAGTTACTTGAGCTTTTTTTTCTTATTGAGCTATTATAGAATTCTGTAACTTTTAATAATTAAGTCTCCTTTCTATTGTGTGGTTACTAAAGGCTTTTCCTTTTGAAGAAGTCTTTTGAGACATGGCTTATTTTTAGTACGTCTCAGTCATCTGTTTTGTCCTATGCGTATGCTTCCTCTAGAATGTCTGGTAGGATGTCTATGCTCTGCCCCAGGTCCTTTGAGTTTTCCTCTTTCTTTATGGCCCTGGGATTTACATTTAGGTCTTTGATCCATCTTCATGCAATTTTGTGCATGGCCACAACCATTTTAAAAAATCACTCCATCTAATTTCTTGAAGATTAATACAAAATTTAATACTAATTTACAAGTGACATAACTTTAAATATCAACGTCACAGGTTGCAATTTCTTACAGGGTCAATATTTGCAGTGTTCATATTGTCATACACTGTAATTGTCACATTATTTTTGCAGACCTAAGTTCTACACATGAGGGTAAGTGATTCTGTGCAATTCCTCCTTCTATTCTTGTCCCTAGTGTAATTTGGGGGATTCATAAAATATTCTTTTTGGCTAGCAGAATAAACTTGTCTCCAAGAATAACATTAGTGAGAACGTTTTTATTTTAGGGTTTGTGTGGTTGCCTCTGGAATTTTTTTTAAAGGAGAGCTCGAACAGTTCTTCAAAATTAAATCATTGTATGTGGCCCAATTAGTCATATCTAAAAACTTAAATTGTGGTTGTTTTATAACAATGTGGGAGCCCTGTTGGCGCCATGGTTAAGTGCTCCGCTGCTGAGTGAAAGTTAAGCAGTGTGAACCTGTCAGCTGCTCCCAGGAGAAAGACGAAGCTGTCTGCTTCAGGAAAGATGTGCAAGACTGGAAACCCTTTTCAGGCACTTTTACTCTCTCCTATGTGGTCACAGTAGGTCATTCAGTGGCAGTGCATTTAGTTTGGGTTGTAACACTTTCATTTTAATTTTTACTTGATATTTTTGGAGAACTATGTTGGCCATTTATGCATGTATGCAACCGTTTATACTTTCAATTTTAACTTTACTGTTTTCAACAGAGATAATAATTTGTGCTTTTAAAAATGTTTTATTGCTGATTTCTTTTTGCTTCAAGACTTGAAATATTTGGCAGATACATAGAAATAGAAAACTATGCCAGAAGTTCCTGAATCTCCTACTCATGGCAGACAGAAAGTAATGTAATATTATATAAAGAAATTGATTTGACCAAAGTGTGTCTGTCCGTCCATCTATCCATCTAGTGTTTTCAGTTTTTTCTTGTGAATTGTGTGTTCACAGAGCAGATCAGTTTCCCTCCAACAGTTCATACATATTTTGTTTCAAGTCATTGGTTGCAATCCCCACATTATAAATTTACTTGTACTTCCTCTCTGTGTTTCCTGTTTCCATTTCTCTATCTTTTCGATCCTTTCTGAACTTAGCCCTTTGGCAAATGCTGCTCTTTTGATCTCCAATGGTAAATGATTTCTTGTGTGCACACTTCACCACTGTTAATTGTTCCTTGTACAAACCTATTATTTGGCAGAAAATTAAACCATGGAATGGGGGTCATCTACTCGCCGCCATCGAGTCAATGCTGACTCATAGTGACCCCTTTTTGGTTTTCTGAGACTGACTGTTTGCAGGAGTAGAAAGCCCAGTCTTTCTTCTGTGGACCTGCTGGTGATTGTGAGCAGCTGACCATGCGGTTAGCAGCCCTACATGATATGAGGTGTAAATTCATTTCCAAATCTGAAGGGTGATAAAGAGTCAAAATCTTAGGGGTCCAACATCTGTATTCAATCAGTAAGCATGATATTCTTTATGTTCGACAGTTTTCTCTCATTTTATCTAGCACCTTTTGATGCAATCCTTTCAACGCAGTTGGTAATAGCTGGGCACCTTCTATTTCTTTTAGTCTCAGGATCATGGAGACTGATACTTACCTGATCCATTAGTCTATAATTATTTCCATACAGTTTCAATTTTCTTCATTCTTATTTTCCTTCAGAGAGGGAGAGACTAATCATTTCACTTTAGATATCTGCTCATGAGCTTTGAAGAGCCTCATCACTAATCCTTAAAGTAGGGTATATTGTTATCTTTGTGGACACTGCTATGGTAGTTGAACATGGTATCCCTGAGAATATGATCCTGAACTTCCAGGCCCAGTGACTTATCCTGGTCTCTCAGTTATTTCCGTTTTGAGGCTTCCTCCATTCTGGACAATCCTACATTATGTTTGAGCTACCTTGAGCTCACTACACGATATGTAAATAGCCTTGTGACCAACTCTTCTTCCCTTCCAGCTACAGATTATATAACCTTTCATAGATCTAGCTTATGGATGAGGAGTAATTTATCGTCTGTTGGTACCGTGGGTTTAGCGTTGGGCTTCTAATCAAAAAGTCATTGTTTAGAACCCATCAATATTTCTACAGGAGAGAAATGAGCCCGTGTACTGTCATAAAGATTAGCAGCTTCAGAAACCTAATGGAGCAGTTCCCCTCTGTGCTGTGAGCCAGAGTCAATTCGATGGCAGTATGTTTGGTTTTTCAAGTTAAAAAAAGAGAAAGGTTGATTAAATAAAGCTAAATGGGAGTTAAAGCTACATAAGTTTCAAATGTAAATATGGAGTTAAAATCGTAAATCTCGTAGCCAGCAAAATTTCCAGGGATTTAACTATTGACAAATAATTAAATGTTGCATAAATTTAAAACTGATGAAATAATGTTTTAATTTGCTTGAAACATGCAATTGAGCTTTACTTCCTCATATGGAATTTAATAAGTGGTGAATCTAATAAAATGTATTTTATTGGCCTGAACACAGAGTCAAATGATGGATTTATAATGAAACACATAGTTAATGAAATCCAGTGCCTCATGGTTTACATATAAGAAAGTTTTGTTTCTTTGCAAAATTATAATCTCTGGAAGAACCAGGTCTTAGAATAGAGGTTGTTGTGTTTTGGGGTTTCTTTTGTATTTGTATTCTAGTGCATGTATCAGGCTCCCAAGACTATACATCTTGAACGCCATTATCTTTTTTTGCCTTAAAGACTCAGATTGGCCTGTCTGGATAGGACAGGCTGGATGAACAAT
>NW_022103906.1:11070194-11083190 GCF_000313985.2 Echinops telfairi
TGAGAAACGATGTACAAATGCGCTTTACACAATTGATGTGTGTATGGATTGGGATAACAGTTGTATGAGCCCCTAATAAAATGTTAAAAAAGAAAAAAAAATAAAAATAAAAATAAATTTAAAAAAGACTCAGATTTACTTTCTTCACACAATCTCCAAATTATTTCAGAAAGAAATATCCTTGGTAAATATTAGATCATATTTGTCACCAAAGTTTTTCAACTTTTGTAAGATCTCTTCAGGAAGCATTCCTTGGCTGTAACCATGTGCTAATGAGGTCAATTAAGATCTCAAGATGACTCTTTGAACTTTCATTTGCTTAATTCCATAGTTAATTTTATCCTGTCAGTTTTTACCTTATAAAGTATTTTATAGTTTACAAAGAATTGTCACATCCACTATCTAAAATTGCTACAGTAAATAAAGATCCTTGAAATAGTAAATATTATTTTTGTAATGGAGACACTAGGCAAGTAGCTTTTCTGACTTAAATGTGTGCCTTTGAAATCATCTTCCATTCTAAGAGATAATATTCTAAAAACAAAAATAAAAATAATATTTTATTCTGAATAATCACTGGTCTAAGACAATGACTGGGGATTATTTTCTTGAAGTACACCTAATTTGAAAAGTTTCATGATTAAAATAATGGGATATTTTTCTCTCATAGACATTGTAACCTGTAATAGTTCATTTTCACCTTTCATTGGTTATAGATATTGAAAAAAGACATGCTATCTCTACAGAACTCTCTACAGGGAAGAGATGGCTTCATTTGCAACCCTCCACCCTCTTTGTTCTGTTTTTTAATCATTTTATTGGGGGCTCATACGATTCTTATAACAATCCATACATTAATCAATTGTGTCAAGCACATTTGTACATTTGTTACTATCATCATTCTCAAAACATTTGCTTTCTACTTGATATCAGCTCCTCATTTTCCCACTCCCTCCCCACCCCTCTTCCTCATGAACCCTTGATAATATATAAATTATTATTATTTTGTCATATCTTACACTGTTTGACTTCTCCCTTCACCCACTTTTCTGTTGTCCATCCCCCAGGGAGGGGGTTATATGTAGATCCTTGTAATAGATTCCCCATTTACACCCCACCCTCCCACCCTCTTTGTATCAGTTTCTATTTTGGGATCGCCATGAGTCAGGCATAACAACCATAGCAATAGCAGATACAGTGATTCTTGTTGTTAGGTGCCATGGAGTTGTTTGATTCATAGCGAGGCTGTGTCTAACAGGGAAACACTGTCCGATCATGCACCATCCTCACAATTACTATTTTGAGCCTGTTGTTGCAGCCACTGTGTTAATCTGTCCTGTTGAGGGCTCCTTACTGCTCCGCCACTTTAAATAGGATTTCCCTCCAGTGCCTTCCTGCTTTGAACATGAGGAGCCCTCTGAGGTGCAGGAGGGCTCTCCTTACCAGCAGGCACCAAGAGTGGGGAGAGTGCTCTGGAACCATGCTCCCTAGGCATTGAACCTCCTGGAGCCACATGAGAGTTGTACCATCACAATAGCAGCAGCAGCACAGGAAGCTGGAGCAAGTTAAGATGAGTACTTTTGTGCAGGAGGCTGGCTTGCAGAGTGGGGTGCCTCCTGATGCTTAATTAGGGAACTTGAACTTGTTGACCCAGAGAAGTGGAGCTGAGTGTTTTCAGCTTACTGGAGTGGAGTGCTTCTGGGTACTTAGGGGTAAATTATAGAACATTAATTAAGTCTGTGCATAGCCTTAAGTCAGTTGAGAAGTATATCTTTGTAGAGCCTTGTTTTATGACATTCTTCTTATTTTGCTTTTATTTTATAGTAACAAGATGAAAAAAATACACAAATACTTGCCATAGTAGTTTCAAGTTTAATATTCTATGTGTACTTTATTATAGGGAAATAATTGTTTTAATTGGTAAATTGTAAACAATGCTTTTGATAATATAACTTAGAGCCAACCATACCTTCCATTGCTTGTCATAAGGGTCTGAGGACCTCCTCCTCCCGCCCCCGAAAAATGACAGAAAGTTAAAAAATTAAAGCCTGAGCACTTAGTGAAGGTTGATTATCTAGCAAGTATATGGTTTTTTGAGAGCAGAGACTTTACCTTTGTGGGCGCAGAGCCATAGAAATTCAGGCATTACTTACTGAATGAATATATGTGTAGATAGATGACTAAATATATTTGTTATATCTATTTAAAACCTCAGAATTTCTTCTTGCTTCTGATGAGCAAAATATGCCATCTAAGATATTGTATATCGTTTGTAATTTAAAATACCCATGTAGTTAATGTTAAAATTCATTAAAATGTGATTACTGATAATCATTTAAGAAAAAAACATTTTTTGGATCACTTGTTCCTGGGTTCCTTAACACCACTTCCTTTCCCCCCACCTCCCCCTCTCCCATGTCCCCACGGAGCTGTCGGTCCCGTTGTTTTCTCCTCCAGATTGTTCATCCAGCCTATCTTATTTAGACAGACCTGCGGAGGTAGTAACATGCACAAAAACAAGACAGAGCAAAACCAAGCAACAATATACAATAAAATAACAACAACAAGCCAATGACAACAAAACAAAATGAAACACAACAAGAAAGAAAAGCTTGTAGTTAGTTCAAGGATCGTTTGTTGACCTATAGGAGTGTTTTCCAGTCCAGTCTGTTGAGGCACCACGCCCTGGCATCTAAGTCCACCTTCAGCATTCCCTGGGGACCTCGCTGTTCCATTCTCTTGCTGTTCTGTTGCACCCCCTTAGTATTTTGCTTTGGTGTGGTGGGATCAGATCGGGTGCAATTCCCACACTGTGTCTCCACACTGTGGTGGTGAGGTGGGTGTGGGAGGCCTGATAGGGCATAATCAAGGGTAATGTAACAAAGCGGAACTGCTGAAACCCTGATGGAGACTGAGCATGATAGTGATACAGGAGGAAAGTCAAGGGAAATAGAGGAAAGAGCTGGGAGGCAAAGGGAATTTATTGAGGTCTAGATAAAGACATGTACATATGCAAATATTTTCTATATGAGGATGGAGAAATAGATCTATGTGCATATATTTGTAGGGTTAGTATTAAGGTAGCAGGAGGTTGGGCCTCCACTCAAGTACTCCCTCAATGCAAGAATACTTTCTTCTATTAAATTGGCATTCTATGGTGCTAACCTTCCCGACACAACTGCTGAAGACAAAGCTGGTGAATAAGCAAATGTGGTGAAGAAAGCTGATGGTGCCCAGCTATCAAAAGATATAGCATCTGAGGTCTTAAAGGGTTGAAGATAAATAAGCGGCCATCTAGCTCAGAAGCAACAAAACCCACATGGAAGAAACACACCAGCCTGTGTGATCACGAGGTGCCGATGGGATCAGTTATCAGGCATCAAAGAACAAAAAATCATATCATTGTGTGCTCACCTCCATGATACGGTTGCTGAAGACAAATGGGTGCATAAGCAAATGTGGCGAAGAAAGCTGATGGTGCCCGGCTATCAAAAGATATAGCGTCTGGGATCTTAAAAGCTTGAAGGTAAAGAAGCGGCCATCTAGCTCACAAGCTACAAGGCCCACATAGAAGAAGCACACCAGCCCGTGTGATCATGAGGTGTCGAAGGGATCAGGTATCAGACATCATCAAAACAAAAAAATCTTACCATAGCAAATGAGGGGGGGAGTGCGGAGTGGAGACCCAAAGCCCATTTATAGGCCACTGGAGATCCTCTTGCAGAGGGGTCTCGGGGAGGAGACGAGCCAGACAGGGTGCAATGTAGCATCAATGAAAAATACAACTTTCTTCTAGTTCCTAAATGCTTCCTCCGCCCCCCGCTATCATGATCTGAATTCTACCTTGCAAGTGTGGCTAGACCAGAGGATGTACATTGGTACAGATAGGAACTGGAAGCACAGGAATCCAGGGTGGATTATCCCTTGAGGACCAGTGGTGTGAGTGGCGATACTGGGATCTTAGAGGGAGGATGGGTTGGAAAGGGGGAACCGATTACAAGGATCTACATGTGACCTCCTCCCTGGGGGACGGACAACAGAAAAGTGAGTGAAGGGAGATGTCGGACAGGGCAAGATATGACAAAATAATAATTTATAAATTATTAAGGGTTCCTTAGGGAGGGGGAATGTGGAGGGAGGGGGAAAAAAGAGGACCTGTTGCCAGGGGCTTAAGTGGAGAGGAAATGTCTTGAGAATGATGAGAGCAATGAATGTACAAATGTGCTTTACACAATTGATGCATGTATGGATTGTGATAGGAGTTGTGAGAGCCCCTAATAAAATGATTTGAAAAATACTAATTAAAATAAATAAATAAAACAGTTTTATAATTCAACTTATTAAAAGAATAATGAAAACATCTCATTAGCCATTATGTTTAGTTTATTATCTGTGATGGCAAGAATAATGTCTGCTTTAATTTCATGTAATGCAATGACTTTTCTGCTATTTTATTTTAGTTATATTGAAATTTGTTTTATTTCTTTGTTTTCATTTTGATAAGAAAAGATAAGCTGGTGTTAACTATGAAGATATTTTAATTTCATATTAAAGAACAGTGTTGAAATGCTGGATCATAATGGTCATGACATGGCCATATTTAACCAGTGACTTTTTTCAGCAGTTATATTTTTAAAACTGAGAACAGTCCATTTAATTTTGGGAGGCTGGAAAAAAATGGGTGAAATACAAGCAGAATGAATGTAACTTAAATATCACTAAAGAACAGAGCTAATATTTTGGGGGGTGGGGTAAGGTTACAAAAGAAAAATCAGTGTTGGATTCTCTAGTACCATAGTAAACACAGGCTTAGTTACTAATCTCTACTGCAGTTTCACATTTTTTTTCACCTCTTAAAGATTCTACTTCTAGGAATGGCTGGCATCTCTCTTCCTAACACCGTAGCACCTGCCTACAGAATCAAAGCCTCTTTTTCAAATGAATAGCCCTGAAGGTGACAGAATAACTTCGAAGTAAAATAAGCAGGGGCTTATTTTTGCTTACTTGATAATCTCTAGTGAAAATTTTCACGTTTTTTCACCAAGTAAGCCAGTGCTTACCTTGCTTATTGGATAATCCACTCCTATATTCAAGCCTATGTCAATAGGAAGCTTTTTTTCCTCATCATATGGTACTTTTAGGACTATGTTTCTTTTTATAATGCCTTGGATGAGCTCTCTAGAGATGTAAGACATTCTATAGAAACTAGTGAGGCATTTAAATAGATTTTCTTTAAAGAAATGATTCGTGCAATTGTGGGGGCTGGCAGGTCCCAGATCCATAGGTTAATGGGCATACTGGAGACTTCTCTTGGCTCACAAAATCATGGCGGCTGATGAATATAAAATATACAGGTCAGGTGGCAGGCTGGAGACTTCTGAAGGTTTATGACCTAGATATGGAGGCCATACTCAATGATATAAGAGTGCTAGGTTGAGAGAAAGCAAGTTCTACCAGAATATCTATTATGGGAGGATGACCACAACCCCATGGAAACTCCTCCTTCAATTGATTGGTTACTTACCTCAAATCACATCATGGAAGGGGATTGTATTATACTTGCATAATAGCACAGATTCTACTAGCTTCCAAACCACTAAGCTTCATAACCTATCTAAGTTGACTCATAAAATAAACCATCACAGTCAGTTAATTTCTCTTAAAACGGAATAGAAGTATTAACTAATTTTAAATTGTATTACTTATCTTCTGTCTTAATTTAGTAAGCAACATTATAATTTCTGCCATTAATCTAGGGTCACTGTGAGTCAGGATTGACTTGATAACCGTGGATTTGGTTTTTGTGATTCTGAGGAATCTTAATAAAATGTTGATTCTGATTCAGTAGGTCTGTGCCCTGACTTCTTTATTTCCTTCATTTTCCTAAATTCCTCCATGCTACTGGTTCTGTGATCCACAAGTAATTCAGGTGGAA
Source organism: Echinops telfairi (assembly GCF_000313985.2). Taxonomy (NCBI): domain Eukaryota; kingdom Metazoa; phylum Chordata; class Mammalia; order Afrosoricida; family Tenrecidae; genus Echinops; species Echinops telfairi. Next base: position 11,076,130 of record NW_022103906.1, read on the forward strand.
GGTGTGTGCTTATTGGGGTGCCTCTGATGATATGACTCACTTGTAAACAATCTCAGTTAGCCAATTGAGTTGTCGTTTGTAGACAGTGTGGCTTGACAGGTTTTAAGGTGTTTCTTACAGTCGCTGTTTGAAACTGGTGTATTTTAAGTTTAAATTCAGATCTCTAATCTGGAGCCATATACTTTCTAGAGCATATACTTCAAAAAATAGCCAGAAGAACTTGCTTCTCTTCTACAGTTTTAACTTTGAGATGTCACCTTATGCATTTTAAAAAATGTACGAAAAGAGTGAATTTTAATGTATCCTGGACACTTCGGAGGTACATGATTTGGGTTGACATATTTAAACACTCTTAATCTCACTTTCCTTACCTGTCAAATGATCCAAGATCATTTAAGCAAAGTACCTTGTCATGAATTGAATTATAACTTCCTGACTGGGCCATATCTCAATGTTTTGCAGTTATGTAATAATTTAATTTGGCAGTCATATGGTGATGTAATCACTTCCATTGACCTTGCCTGATTTGATCAACCAGTTAGTTGTAAGAGCAGTAGGGCTGGAGAACACCCTCACTAAGGACATGGCCCAAATCAGAAGTAAAAGGAATCCCACTGGGGTGTGGCTAGCATCACCTTTAATCTTTGGAAAACTCTTAGTGGAGCCCTGGTGCCATAGTGAGTTGTGAGTGGTGCTGACAAATGCAAGGCCAGAAGTTTAAAACAGTTAGCTGGTCCTCAGGAGAAAGATGAGACTTTCTTCCTAGCGTTATAGCCTTGAAAACCCACAAGGGCAATTTGCCTCTGCCTTATAGGATGACTGACTTGGAATCAGCTCAATGGCAGTGATAAAATAAGAGAAGTGAGCAGAGAAGGAGGACCCTGACGAACACCGAGCACACAGAGCTAGACCTAGGAAAAGTCTGATGCCAAGATACGTAGGTAGAAGTCTCCAAGGAAGCCAGCTCCCCCAGTGTGGAGACAAAGACCTTCTCCCAAAGCAGAGAGAGAGAACCTGCAGCTGACACCTGGGGCTCAGACTCGGAACATCCTAAACAGTGACAGAAGTTTGCTTATTAAAGCCACCCTACTTGTGGTATTTCTGTTGTGACAGCACTAGAAAACTAAATCACCCATAAACATTCAATAAATATTCATTGCTGTTATTCATCAATTATTTTTTTTCTATATAACTTCTTATAAATGAGGTAGGGGTATACATTTAATATCAACACATGCAAGCATTGCTTGGCATCTGTCGCTAATTTTCACTTAAATCATGACTTGAACCTTAAACTGTGCAAAATGAAAGATGCTAGACATAAAAGGTCACATATTTTATAATTCCTTTTATATAGTATATCCAGAACAGGCAGATTCCTACAGACAGAAACCTGATCGTTGTTTACCAGAATGAGGGAAGGGGAGAAGTAGGAGTGGTGACTTGGTGGGTACAAAGTTTGAAACCAGAAAGGGGGTGGCTGTGGGGCTGACCTTTGGAATGCACTAAACGCCATGGGTTGTATGCTCTAAAATAATTGTATGTGAATTTTACTCAGTAAAAACATTACATGTGAAAGATTGGTTGATTATGGCCTGGCATCACAGCTACCAAGTAGGTTTGTGTGTTTTAAGGACTTTATGGACTTGTAGGAAGTATTTCTTGGTGTTCTGTGGTGTGTTAGAGAGACTGAGGGACGGCTTATTTTGGAACAACTATTACTGCCTTGAAACACTGCCATTTCAAGTTGGTCTTTTTGGAAAACTGCACCTCTGTTTTCTGAGTCCAAAGTATTCAGGACATAAATACTATATTATTTTATTAGTAAAAATTATTCCAATTGGCATCTTCAGTTATTTTCTCCTGAAGTTTTAGTGTAGCCTATAAATAACTTTAGTGCCATAGCCATTTCACTAAGCACATGGCGATTTTGTAACTATGACAATATATAATGTTTTCATATGATAGAAAGTTTCACTAACTTCAGCTTGTCACAACGCTGTAAAGGGATGGAGATTGATTTAAGCCTGGGTTCTTTGCTCTTAACCCATACAGTATACTTGTCGAGGAAGAATTATTCTCCTAAAATACAGTGCACCTAGTAGCAAATCCTCATAAGGTTTTGTTGTTTGAGGAAATTGACTACCCTAATAGCAGAAATAAAAATTTGTAAAATCTGATGATAAAATTATTTGCAATTTCATTTTTAGAATTTTGTTGTTTGCTTAAAATAGTAATTAATGTTAATCACTATTACTTTGGTTGCCCTTATAACAAAGAGGTTTGTAAATATGTTTTTGTATCTTACATAAATTCTTCAAATCAATTTGCTTTTTAACCTGGGAAGAGAAATAGAAAGAGCAGAGATAGGCAAAAACAACTGCCAGCACTTTTCAGTGATTTAAGTAGAGTTGACATATACTTTTCAACTGTTTAACATGACCAAAATTCCCAGAGGATACATCTGTAGCACAAATTTTTGTCAGATTGATGATTTTCAATTAACTGCAGTTTTATGCAAGCCGAAGCCTTTTGTATACAAATAATATATTTTTTCCAGCTTTTGCTTTCTTGGGTTTTTGCCTAGGTTCCTTAGAGAATTCTCAGTTTGACAAAGATCAATGTGAAATTGGATGCATCCTTTAAATCTATATATTTCTAACCAGTAGCTGGGCAGAAGGTTGGGCTTCCTAGTCCTGTAAAGAGTTAAAGTCTGGGACATGCCCAGGAGCAGTTCTTTTCAGACCTAAGGGGTCACTGTGAGTGAGCACCCACTGCATGGCCGCGAAGTTGGTTCAGGGTTTCAACCAGTAGCTATCGAGCTGTCTGTGAGTCTTCACGGCCCCAGGTGAATCAGTCGAGCTGGATGGGCTTCCTAGGGTTTTCAGTAGCTGATCTTTGAGAAGGACATCACCAGACCTTTCTTCCAAGGATTTCTGAGTGGACTGACACCTCCAACCTTCCTGTTAGCAGCCAAGCACGTTCATCCTTTGGGCCTCCCAGGACTCTACATGTGCTACATGTCTGTGCTGCACGTATCACCCATGGAACAGAATAGTGTTGACTTCCATCACGAAGAAGGCCTCATTTTATCTCCTCACTGATTAAATGCTCACAATTAATCTTAAAATCACAGCTGCATTTGAGTTTGACAATCATCTGTGGTAGAGATTAATATTTGAAAAAAGTCTAAAAACCAATGAGTAGCTAGATTGAAATGAGGAAGAACCTGACTATTGATCCACTAAGCCTGTCGCTGTCAAGTTGACTTCCACTCATGCTGCCCCACCTGTGTCCAAGGAGAACTGTGCGTCAGGTGCTGAGTTTTGGAAGCAGATTGCCAGGCTTGTCTCCTGAGGTGGCTTTTCTCTTTAAAGGTACTAAATACCTATTTCAGAAATCTTCTGTTCCTTATATTGCCTCGGCTTCACGTGATGTTATTTAATTTGCTTTATGTTTTCCTGTTAAGGCTTTTTTTCATATGAGTCTAAATCATCTTAACTAGTGGGTTATTGAAAAGCTGATAAAAGAAAAAAACTCTGTGCGCTTAAGTGGAGTTCATTGCATTGAACACAATCTGATAAAAGAAAAAAACTCTGTGCGCTTAAGTGGAGTTCATTGCATTGAACACAATCTGATAAAAGAAAAAAACTCTGTGCGCTTAAGTGGAGTTCATTGCATTGAACACAATCTGATAAAAGAAAAAAACTCTGTGCGCTTAAGTGGAGTTCATTGCATTGAACACAATCGATGTGGCTAGAGATACATGATTCAAAATGGACAAAATATCAGTATTTGTAAAAATAGGCTTTTTCTCCCTGGGCAGACTCGTTCCCCAGAAAAGAATGGGGTTGATGCCTGTTTGCTCAGATCTAGTTGTGCATTAGTGTGCTTCCACTGTGGGCTTTCACAGCATTTCTCAGGAGAGGCTGGCTCTCTGCCTTTAGTTCTGCATGTCCCAGAGGGTGCTGCGGGTTGGGAGAATCCAAGATATGCCCCTTATTCACCAGGCTCAACTTCTGTACCCTCAGAGGGTCAAGTACCATCAATTTCTCAACCTTGTGAGAAGTGAGTTGCTGCTTGTTGACTTTCTTCTCTAGATACTTAGGTTTTAGCTTTTTTTGCCCTTCTAACTCAATTATCCTTCAGCTGTCTTCTTTGCAACTTTAAAAATATCCAGTATTGACTCATTTTTCATTCCTTTTGTTTCCATTATTTTATTGAATGTTAGGCAATGGTGTAGATAAAAGTCTTACTCATTCCTGTTTAGCCAAAAATTTATATCATTTTCTTCATTCTCCTATATGATGCTATTCGATGCTTACATTCAAAGAAGCACCATTTTTCAGCTCACAATGTTCAAGTAGGTGGAATAAATATATAAAATACTTGGTCCCTAGTATGGGGTAAACTTGCAAGGCAGTCCTGCCTTATAGGAAGTTGTCTCATCTGTAGCTACTAATTCAAGAAAATTGCTCCATTTAAATTCTTCCAAAAGGTCCTTACAGCATTGTATGTGAATGGATATATTGGATTGGATAAGATATGACAATAAATAAATAAAACCCCTATTACAGGAAAAATAATAATAATAAGGTTTGCTGGGGGGTAGGGGACAAAGGGGAACTGATATCAAGGAATTCAAGAAGAAAGAAAATGTTTTGAAACTGATTGTGGTAGCAATTGTACAACACTGCTTGATGTGATTGAACTAAGGATTGTTATATCTGTAAGAGTTCCCAATAAAATGATAAATACATTTTTAAATGGTTATTTTTATGAAGGATAATGAAATAATGTCAAAAGTCTCAGACTTGTTATGTAATATGTTGCATACAAGATGCTGAATTTCCAGGGTACAGTATAGCACCAATGAAACATAGAATTTTTCTCTAGTTCTTTAATGCTTCCTCCCCAGCACTATCATGATCCCAATTCTACCTTACAAATCCGGCTAGACCAGAGGATGTATACTGGTACAGATCAGAGCTGGAAACACAGGAATCCAGGACAAATAACCCCCTCAGAACCAATAATGAGAGTAGCAATACCGAGAGAGGAAGGGGTAGGTGGGGGATAAAGGGGGAACTGATCACAATGATCTATATATAACCCCCTCCTTGGGGGATGGACAAAAGAAAAGTGGGTGAAGGGAGACATTGGACATTGTAAGACATGAAAAAAATAATAAATCATAAATTATCAAGAGGGAGGGAGGGGGAAAATGAGATGATACCAAGGACTCGAGTAGAAAGAAAATGGGAATGATGAGGGCAACAAATGTACAAATGTGCTTGACATAATGGATGGATGGGTTGATGGATGGGTGGATGGTGATAAGAGTTGTATGAGCCCCCAATAAAATGATTTTTTAAAGAAAAAAAAAACAATTACAGTCCCAGAAAAAATAAAGGTGCTGAATTTCTGCTAAAGTTGATGTTGAAATATCCCTTTGCCCTCTTTTTAATGGCTGCAAACATGGGATTTGAATCTGCATTTATATGTCTCCATTCCTTACATTAGTTTCTCAGTAATTGTTTTACCACATATTTTACAGGAACTATGTCCGTTTACCTTCTTCAGTTTACTTACCTCCTTAACTGATGTTTGCATGGATTCTCTACTTTGAAGGCACTAAATGGTAACGATAAATTTAGCTAGTGAAAGTGCAAAAGCACAAAGTTTGCGGTGTGTTTTATATTTCTGAGTTGATGATTTTCATTACAATCAAGTTACTATTTTGTGCCATATCTGTATAATTTCTGGGCTATCTGTATGAATTATGATGATGAATTCACTTATCAGAATTTTGCTGTATATGGCTTTATTTCCTTAACATTTAGGGAGATATAAATCAAAGCACATAAATTTTCTCCAAGAGGTTTTTGAAGTGTGGTAGACATTTTAATGTCGATTATTTTTTAGCTCAAATGCTGCAAACATTTTTAAGACTCTCACTGGTACATGGTGTTTCTCACTGTACTTTTCTTTCCCATTGGCTCACGTCTACAGTGACCCTGATTTTGAATGTTTCTTACATTTCTTTTCTGGGCTAATTGAGTTTATAGAGAACTATGCATATCTCTGTAAATGATAGCATACATTGAGAAGAGTGAGGTAATGACTGGCTACTGAAATGCTTTTAACCACTTATGAGGAGGGATTTCAGTGTTGAGCTCTGCCTGTTTTATAATACTTTCTTTCATTGGACTTAATTCTTGTGACAGTTTTGTTTTGATTTTGCATTGTTGTTTAAGCCATAAAACCTTAGGAGGATACGTGCAAAAAATATTTAAGAGGCAAAAATTTCCAGGTAAAATTGAAAATGAAATGTCACCCTGTACAGCATCCCTGAAACTGTGACTTGTTATTTCATCTCCTAATAGACACAGACTTTTTTCTCACAGTATACTCTTTCTGTGATATCCACTCTCCCCAAGGCCTCTCAGCTGTTGCTTCTCCTCTCTTATTTGGCTTGTTCTCTGAGTCTACTCCCACTATCCCTTTTGTAACCTAATAATGTCACTAAGCACATGGTGTTGGTAATGCTGTGAGAACAAAGCACAGCCTGGTCTTGTGCCATCTTCATAGCTATTCTTCTGTTTGAGCCCATAATTCCATCCATTGTGTCCATTTATTTTGTTGAAGGTCTTCTTCCTTTTTGCTTATGCTCTACCAAGCAAGATGCCCTTCCCCAGGAATGGTTCCCTCTGATAACATGTCCAAAGTATGTGCAACCAAGTGTCACCGGTCTTGCTTCCCAGAAACATTCTGGCTGTACTTCTACAAAGACAGTGTCTTCATTCATCAGGCAGCCCATGTTTTAGTTTAACCTATTGCACAATTTATAGAGGTCCAGATAAAGACATGTACATATGCAAATATATTTATATTGAGGATGAGGAAATAGATCTATGTGCATATATTTATAGGGTTAGTATTAAGGTAGTAGAAGGACATTGGATCTCCACTCAATTACTCCCTCATGCAAGAATACTTTCTTCTATTGAATTGGCATTCTGTGATGCGCACCTTTCCGACACAACCGCTGATGACAAAGC
>NW_022103906.1:11084198-11166348 GCF_000313985.2 Echinops telfairi
GGACAATGAATGTGCAAATGTGCTTTTCACAATTGATGTATGTATGGATTGTTATAAGAGTTGTATAAGCCCCTAATAAAACGATTTTAAAAAATCCTGAGTGGGGGGGCTATTGCACAACATCGTATTCCAAAGGCACCCCTTTTTCTTTATCGTCCAGCTTTCACATGCATATGAAGCAATTGAAAACATCATATGTAGGTCAGGCACACCTTAATCTTCAAAAAAAACACCTTTGCTATTTTAACACTTAGGAGCTTTGCAGCTTATCTGCTCAGCAAAGTTCACCATTGATGTCCTGAGTACTCTTCCCATGAGTGTTCGTGGTGGAGCCTCGTTGGCAATGTTATTCTCCATTTTTCATGCTATTGCTTACTGGTTCAGGTGTGAAGGTTTTTGTTTTTTCTATATTGAGATGTAATCCATATTGAAGACTAATAGTTGATCTTTATCAATAAGTGCTTCAAATCCTCTTTGCTTTCGGTAAACACATTTTTGTCACTATATTGTGTAGGATGTTAACAAGTCTTCCCTCAGTCCTGATATTTTTATTTCCATATAGTCCAGCTTCTTGGATTATTTGTCAGTGTGTAGATTGAATACAACAAGTGAATTGATATTACCCTAAACAAACCTTTCTGATCTTAAACCCCTCAGTATCTCCTTGGTCTGTATATAGGTTCCATGTTAGCACCATTTAAGAGTTCTGAAATTCCCATTCACACTCTTATCCATAGTTTATGATCCACACAGTTGAATCCCTTTGCATAGTCAAGAAAACACATGAAAGTATCTTATATTCTTTGTTTTTAGCCAAGATTCATCAGATGTCAGCAACGATATCTTGTATTCTGTGTCCTCTTCTGCATCCAGCTTGAGGCTTTGGCAGCTCCCTATCCACTGCTGCAATCGATTTTTAATTATCTTTAGCACAATTTTGCTTCTGCGCAATGCTAATGCTATTGTTCGGTAACTTCCAAGTTCTGTCAAGTCACCTTTCTCCAGAATGGGCACAAATACTGATCGCTTACAGAGCATTGGCTATGTAGCTGCATTTGAAGTCCCTGGCTGTAGAGAAGTGGGCACATCCCTTTTGATTAGTAGCTCTTCAATTCCTAAAGCCACATTTTGGGCCAATGCCTTCAGTCCAGTTGGGCCTTATCCCTTCAATACCATTGGTCTTGATCATACGATTTCCTGAGATTATTGAGCATCAGTCAATTGTTTTTTGGTACAGTGAACCTCTGTATTCCTTATATCTCTTTTTCTTGTTATACTTCTTGTGTAATTCAATATTTTGCCTGTAAAATTCTTCATAATTACATTGCAGAGATACAAAAGAACCAGATATATTTTAGAGAATTCCTTCTACCATGTGGGTTCAACCTACTTTATTTCTGTACTACTTCTTACAAGTCACTTCTCTCAGACACTATAGCCAAAAAGAAAAACAAAACAAACCCTACTTATAATGTTCAATCTTTGCACATAATAATATCTCTCTGGTGCAATATTCTCCTTCCTTCCCAATGTCTTATATCTTGTCTGGTGAACTTTTATTCATTACTTAGATGACGTGTAAAATTTTAACTCCTCTATGGAATCTTATTCTTCAGGATTGGATAAGTTTGCTTCCGCTAATTTCTGGTGTACCTTTATGTCTTCCACTCCCACGAGAGGATGAGCTTCTCTAGATAAAGGGTGGTGGTTTATTCAGGTTGACCTTCAATAAAATTTTCACATAGGAACAGCAAAAGTTATTGAATAAATAAGTGCATCTATTTAAAATAAAAACTAGGCCAAAGCAAAGAGATATAATTCAGATTTTATAAGCTGATTTTGTTTTTATTTGTTCTACTGTCATGTACCCTTTACTGTTTCATGTTGGAAAAGTACTAGCTTTTTTCTAGCGAGAAGGAAATCTTTAAGACAAATATCTCAGTTGATTTGGTTCCATAAAATTTACAAAAGAGTAATAACTAAACCCTTTTCTTCATAATTTAGCCAAAAAGTGCTTTATATTTATTTAGCAACGGTAGAAAAATTAAAGTTAATTTTGTTGATAAAAAATAAATCAGAGTTATGTATTTCAGTTTGCTATTGTCAGTAAAACTTTCAAGAGTACATAGTAATGTAGATTTGGGGAAATTTGGCAATAGATTGGAGATGACTACAGAATCTCAAATCTCATTGTTAAATTAAAAAGTGAAAACATTAATCATTTTAAATCATGGATTAATATGATAATAGCTTTAAAAGCTTATTTATGTGCTATTTTATTCTTCCAGGGTCTGGAAAGCATTTACTCTTTAATAAACCATTAAGTAAACATTCACATGTATTACAGTGAAAAGAACCTGTTGGCACATGGTTAAAGTGCCCAAGTACTATTCGAAAGGTTGATGGTTTGAGGCTGCTAGCCAACCCATGGGAAGAAAGATGTGGCATCTTGTTTCTGTATAGATTTATAGCCTTGGAAACCCAGGCTGGCATTTCTACTCCATACTGTAGAATCACTGTGAGTCAAAATTGAGTTGACAGCACTTGGTGGGGTTTGATAGTAAACTTCTGATAAGTATACTGGCCAGTACTAGAAATAGAATCACAAGCTGGAAGGTTTGCTTTCTAATTAAGTTTGTGGTCAGACTTTTCCTCTTTTTTTATTTTATTTATTTGTAAATCCTACATTTTTAACTGGGGAATGTCTGTAAGAGACTCCATAAAATAAATGGGACCTTATAATTAAATATATATATATAGTATATATCTTTCTCGAAAGGGGTTAATGTTTAAGTTTGTGGCATCACTAAGATAATAACTCATTTTTTAGTAACCAGGAGACTTTTTTAAAGTTTAATAATCTTAACATTTATCCTACATGAAGATTCTGTAGGCATTTTGATGTTCAAGAACATCAAACGACATGGCCAGATGTCCAGATTTTAAAATGCTGGAATATTTGGCTGCTAATGTGTATTTGTTACCATGAGAAGCAAAACTAAGCTGTCTGTTTGGCGAGTTTATTTGTTGGATATGAATATATATTGTCAAAGTAGCTCTTGGTTTATTACCTACTGAAAGCTCAGCAATCCATAACAAGTATGCATTTTGCCTCATTTGCAGGTGCTGTGGTCTTTGGAAAGGGGCCATTGGATATCCGAGGAGCCGTTTGAGCTTTCTCAATACTTCCCTGCAGCACCTGTGAGTCAGACACTATGTTATGGCTATAAAACCGTTTGTTATTATCGGGAAATTATTTTAAATGTGTGCATGGTAGAAAGGTTTTATTAAGAGTCAAGACTCCCATAATTAAAGCCTCATGATTACATAACTTAACAATATTTATGTATTTGTGGAACAGAAGGGAGAATATCAGAACATTGTACAAATAACAAGAATGGAGTCTCGTTTTAAAATTTTAATTATAAGCATCCTCAACATTAACAAAAACAAGAATGAAGAAAAGATGAAACGATTGAGGAAGTGCTATTATATTCTGCCCTTTCTTCAGAAAAGTGCTTTTACTCTTCATAGAGATTGAACAGGTATAAGACAATGGTGACCAGCTATGAGTTGGACATGATCAATGGCAATGCGTTATTTGTTGTGTTCGTTTTTGGGGGTTTCCCCCCAGTTTTATATGATATTTATGTTCTGATATTTTACCTAAACTCAACATCAGTTTCAGACTTTTCAAGATTATATATGTTTAATAAGTTTTATAAGAAATTAAGTAATTTAAGATTTGGGTGGAAGCAGGGTATGTGGAAGTTGCTTTGATTTTCGGAAAAATTAACTGTTTCTGGAAGTTTCTTCTTTCAAAGGATATGATCTAAAAGGTAAATGTTGAGTTTCACCTGCAAGTGTTCTTCCTGATTGCTGTCAGTTGTTGGAGCAGACAGCACGCCTAAACATAGCAAGAAACCAAACCCTGCTCTCGATTCACTGTACTTAAGGCTATTTTCATTTTGTGTTCAAAGTTTCTGTTTTTATTTCTTTCAATTTTACAAATACTTTCCTAATGAGAGTAACATTCCCTCTCTATAAGACATACTGTGTCAGGAAAGAGAAAAGGAAAATATAAGTTTTCCTCTTTCTGTGTCCTGAAGTTTACAGCCCATCTCGTTACTCTCAGACGTCATTCGTCTGTTCACTTAAAGTACTCGTGGCCCTTTCGGCACTCGCACCTGTGTATGCACAGAGCAGTGAACTTGCCAGCCGAGGTCCGACAAGGCTGCTTCAGTATGCACTAACTGACAGTTCACAGGGACTTCATGGAACAGAGCTATACAAGTACGCTCTATATATCATGACAAGTACACTCTATATATCCCTCTGAGTAACTTAATGACGAAACTTGGCTTGGAAATTAAGTTTGCTTACTTACATGGACACTTTGGAGATATATATATCCCCCCAAACCTGGATTTTTTTTCAAAGCTGTGAGTTTAAATTGTTTTACTTTATCACCTTCAAAGTACTCCCAATTACACTTCATACATTTGTCAAATCTGCAATTCCATTTTTGGAAACATTTTTCAAACTCATCTGTTTGGATGGCTGACTGCACCTCCCTCGTTATTTTCTCTATCTCTTCTATATCCTCACATCATTGCCCTTTTATGTCTCTCTTCATTCATGGAAACAAAAAGAAGTCACATGGAGAGAGGTCAGGTGATTAAGGTGCGTGGGGCAAGAGAGGCATGCTCTTTTTTGCCAAAAACGGGTGCACTGAGATGGCTGCGTTAACAGGCGAGGTGCATTGTTGTGGCAAAATCAGTCCCCCATCTGCCACAAATTAGGCCTTCTTTTGTTACACACAGTTATGCTATCTTTCCTGAACTACTAAACAGAAAACTTGGTTCGCAATTTGACCTGGTGGTACGAACTCCAAATGCAATACTAGTCAACATTTTTGTCCATTCGGGAAGTTGATGGACTTCCAGAATGAGGTTTGTCATCAGTAACATTTAATCTTTTTTGAAATGAGAAAATCACTCGTACATTTAAGTTTTTCCCATAGTGCTGTCCTTGTAAGCTGTGTTCAAAACATCACAACAGTTTTTGCACCATTTTTCCCCAAACAGGAATCAAAATTTTATAGCCGCATGCTGTCCTCTTAAATCAGCCATCACAAAAAAGGAGGTTCAAGTGAAACTGCTTTTATAAAGAAATTCACTGTGACCAGAGAGAACCTTCCCAGGCAATGCCACTGGGTGTACTAACTCAGAGCAAGTCGCTGGATGCTCACTTAACAGGAAAAATCCATACTAGCAAAGCTCTGCCCAGTGCAATTCCGGTTTGTTCAGGATACCCTTTGTATATTGCCTAAGTGGGTAAGTCAGAAAATAGTGCTACAGAATTGTAGAAACCTTTATCATTATGTGTATATTAATAAGTAATATATAAATAATAAATTATCTATATACGCACACCCTGTGTCCATGTACACATATAAAGTTAAATATATAGATCCACAACCTAAGTGTCCATGTACATATATGAAGTAAAATGTTGGCTATTTTACCTGTGACTATCATTTCTCTTTAAATGCCTGCCATTATGGCTCTAGAGTTTATAGAAACTTAGCACTCGCATTTGAAACTGTGATATTTTCATGTCAGCAGGTGTTTGTTCGTTTTTTCCACTTGATACAAAGCTGTGATGCCTGTGTCAAATTTCTGAAATCTCCTTAAATATAATTTCTAGGATGAGAAGTGTATTTGCTCAATATTTGTTAGGAAGGAGCAACACAGTGGGGAAAACAAAGTGCCTTGAGTAGTTCACCCATTGACTGGACACGTGTAGCAGCATGTAAGTTCTAAAACTAAGACTGATGGGGGAACATAGGGATGAAATACATTGGATCGATCAGCTAAGCAGAGTGAGGAAAAAATGGCAGAAAAGTAAAAGAAGAGCTACGAGATAAATACAAGAGTAAGTAAGAAAGTAGTGCTACAAAATCATGGAAATCTTTATTAAACAAAAATATCAAAATGTGAAACTCTTTTACTTGGTATCTTCCATCATTTCTGAAGGCAGTATTTCTCTAACCCCTCCATGATGAATTCTGTGTTCTTCTGCTTACACTATGTAAACATGGCAATGTTGTCTTCTTCAAGAGACCGAAATCAGATTTCACTTAAATAATCCTTGAGTTTTGGGAATAAAAGGTCTGAAGGGACAGACAAGATCAGGGCAGTAGGGTAGCTGGGGTCAGGTTTCCAAGTGCAATTCTCATAGGATAGTCCTTGCTCCCTTTGAAGAATGAGCAGGTGCATTGTTGTGGTAGAAAATACTGCCTCTGTGTAGTAACTTCCCCAGCCTTTATCTTACCAATGCCATTGTCATTTTCTTATAACTTCATAATCGCCCATTTTCATTTGAGAAAATCTATTAAGAGTGCCCCCTTGAGATCCCAAACCATCACCACAACCTTCTGAGCTAATCACTCTGCCTTGATTTAACTGTCTCAGCAAATTCCCTCAGCAGCCACTGATTGATTGGGCTTTTTTTTTTAAAGTCTCCCTGCCCTGGTGGCATAATGAGTTATGAGTTAGGGTGCTGACTGCAAGGTCAACAGTTTGCAACCACCAGCAGCTCCAAGGGGAAAAGATGAGGCTTTTAGCTATCAGACAGAGTGACAGTCTCAGCAACCCATAGAGGGAGTTCAACTCTGTCCTATAAGGTCGCTATGAATCGCAGTTGACTCGATGGCAGTGAGTGTTTGAGTGAAGGAGACTAAGACAATTATATTACTGAGAGGTCTTGCTGGCGCTATCCACGGAGCACAGAGACATTGTACAACATGTTTTGTTTGGAATATACCCAGTAATGTAGGTGCAATATGTTTTTGCTTATCCTCATTTTGGTTGCAAATTGAGCTCAAAGTTTGCTATCAGCTAACTCAAAACAAATAAGTGGAATTTGCTTCTACATTATAAGCATTACACAAGAATGATGTTCTTTTAAAACTCTGAGTACTTCAAAAGGAGTTAAAACTTTGGGTGTTTGGGTTTTAGGTCCCGAGCTTAAAACTATATTCTCAAAATCTTCTGTAAACATTAGAATATGCCATAGATATTGCGATTTTTTTCTTCATTCTAAAACATTTTTTATTTTGTTAATGAATATAAAAAGTAATCATAATAGTGCAAATTGTTTTTCTTTTAATAACATTAGAGGTGAATCTAGCTTGAAATATAGCTTTGTACTTGTTTTAAATAGATTTTTGAGAGAACTAAATATAGCTTAGTTCTCTAAAATACATCTTACCAGTAGAGAAAAAAATTACCTCTGACTTGGAATAATAATAGAAGATAGTAAAGTGTCATCATATAATATTCTTCATAATTGAAGATCAGATATATCTTTGTCATGAGGCACAATTCATTGGTTGTTTCAGAACCAAGTTACAGAATTGTAAGTATTATCAAGTAAGTTGAAAACAGTCACTTCACCTAATAAGTTATATTTAATTACTAAAAATACCATTATATTTAACAACCAGGTAGAAAAAAAATAGTACAATCTTCATATAAACTAGACTGACACAGATTTCTATTGGTTAGTGTAGGGCCCTGGAAGTTTTTACCATATAAACTCCTTCAGTTGTCAACACATATGTAGCTATACGATTTTTCAACATAAAAGTTTCAAGCACCTAATACGAATTGAAATGCAATAACTATGTTTTTCCTTCCCCAAATGTTACAATGCTAACCACTATTTCTTTGACTATCTCTGAATACTGTATACATTTTTATTGCTTACAGAATTTTACATATTTTCTTCTCCATTTTAGTTATGAGAATTTAGTACTGAATTCAGGACGTGTGTGTGTATTTACACAATCTATAAACAGTGCTTAGAAGAATGCATTTCCAAGATGACCTGTACTATATTACATAAGTGTTCTGTTTTCCAGTTATTTACTGATAAACTCACATGTTTCTTGGTTGCAATAACAGGATGTGTCGATTGGCAGTCTGATTCTCAACCTTAAATTTACTTTCCACACAGGAGTTTGACCAAATCCAGATAGCAGGCAGGCCTCTTTGTTTGGGTTGTGCTTTGATATGTTCAGTGGTGCTGGTTTGAGTGAGGGAGATTCCTGCATCCCATTTGGAGCTCTTGGTTCCTTCAGCCCCCAAAAGCAGGTGGTGTGAGGTGGAAAAAGGAGAAAGCCTTTGGTTGAGTCTCTCAGTGCTTTGGGATAAGTCTTTGAAAACAGTACAATGCACCAAGCATTCGATGGGCATGAGCATTTAGAAATCTGCCGGTCGGATCATCATGGTTGTACCCTTGAGCGAGTAGCCTGATCCTTTCCAGTAGTACCACTTAATACCATTGAATTTATTTGTGTTCTGCTTTTGTGGATAGTACATTCCGTTCAAGTTGGAAGGACCACATGCATCAAACCACCAGCCTGTGAAGGTTAAAAAAAAAGGAATGAGGTGCTAGGTAATACTAACCAGTTCCCATTTGTTGTTAGCTGCTGTTGGGTTGATTCGGGAGACCCTACATGTGCAGAATGGAAATGCTGCATAGAGTTTGCAAGGCTGGGTCCTTTCAAAAGCAGGCTTTTGGGTCTGCTCCTTCTGAGGCTCCTGAGCTGGTTCCAGCTGCCCTCCTTTGACTAGTGTTCGAGAGCTCAGTGATTTGTGCCACCCAGGGATTTTTCCATGAAGCTAGGAATGCCCAGCTAACCTTTCAGTTCCATGTGTGCATTTAAAATAAGCATATGTAAGTATTTATGAATATGTAATATGTTGCATTGACCAATGAGCTTTGACCAAACACCTTTCTGTTTTCATACAGATTAGGTAATAATTCCATTGTGTGGCAAATGTTTTTTACAACCTTTTCTTACACTTTATCACTTGTACTATGTGTAAAGCTCCATCTCCTTAAGATTTAGTAGGCATATTGCATGATATTACTATATGAATGAGTGAAAACAAGTAATTGTTTGGCTGTCTTATGGCTCTGGATTAAGTTCTGGCTTCAGTAACATGGCAGACTGGGCTAATTCACCCTTCCCTTCTCTCTACTAAAAATAAAATAAAATCCACAATTTCAAGTATGCGGTGGGGTAAGATAAAAACTGAAGTCCCTAAGTTCTAGGAGGACAAGATAATTGAAAGCTAGAGTGTAGAGCTGAAGCCTGGAGGTGGGGAGTAGGGGCTAGAGGCACACAGCACTGCAGGCTGAAGGAGTCCATCCTGATAGACACCTTGTTGATGAGGCTTGAGACATTAGCCTTAAAAACAGAAGGAGGCTAGACGCCTTGGGGTTAGGAAAGGAAAGAACGACCTAAGTACAATATTTATGTCGCTACATCTCAAAAGTTTTACATTGAAGGAAAAGCATAGAGAATAATAATATTTGTTTAAGTTTTGAAAGTAGACTGTATGGATAGATATCTACATACATAGTAAAAGAAGCAAGAATATCAATGAAACTCAGTTCAGTTACTTCAGAGAAAGGAATAATATTAGTTTGACAGCTTTAATATATGTGTGTGTGCGTATATATATATATATTTGCTTTAAAAAAAACCAAAACCTTTTTTAACGTACATCTGTGATGTTTTCATTTATTCCTAAAATTTTTTAATGGTACCAGCTCCATTAATTTAAATTGCTGAAGATTAATGTAAACTGTAGATTAATGTACAGAGAGGTTAATATAAGTAGTCCATGTGTGTTATTCATAATTCTTTAACATTTTCAAGCAATCTCTGTTACAGATTTATCAGTGTGTCCATTCTGGAGCCAGTTGTTTGGTTTAATTATAGAATTCTTGTCTATGTAAGAATCTGTCTGATCATTAGGGCATTATATTAGTGGTCCAGAACATTGGTTGGAATTTGACCTTTTTTTATAAGTCAAAGACCCCATTTTCTCTCTTGGGCTGCCTTTTCTTCTTCCAAGTCTCTTTTTCAGATTCATTCTCAGACCCTAAATCTTGATTTGACTAAATAAATATGTGTTCCCTTGGCTATTATTTCAGTTCTCATACTCTCTTGAGTAGTTTCTAATGCACGGGTGGTCTGAAAACCACCATCCTCTGAAATAGCCCACTGCATTCAGTGTACGGGAATATCAAACAGGGTAGGGAGGTGGGGTGACCTGGTATATTAGGTCCCTCTTTTTATTTGACTCTTAAAAAGGGTTGTTAAAAACAAGCAAACAAACAAAAAAGGTTGTTATGGAAGGATAAAGAAGACAAACACCCTTCATTAAAATCAATAGAATAGCAAAAAAACTCATATTGATAACCTTATCTCATTGAAGTAATTATTGCTACTAGGGAAGTCCTCTGTTAACAAATTGTAATTATCTTCTTTAATGACCCGCATGCTGGAATGCTTTAATGGAGCCAACTTCTTTCAGCATTTTCCCTGACTTGTTTATTCAGTGGCTTTTGTTCATGAAACATATTGACCACAGCTCTTACTCGTGGCTTTCTTGGATTATTTTTGATAACACAATTTATGGTTTCTACAAATTAAACCCTGCCAATTTACTGTTTTTCTTTGTATTCAGTTTGCACTATTGGCAGCATGATTGTTGCTATTTTAAATCTCTCAACATTTTCAAGGACTCACTTGACAGCATTTGTCAGGATATTTTCTTTTCTCTTGAGTGACTACTAACTGTTCACTTCACTAAACTTTCAAAAATCAGTCAAGTAAGTTTTCCATCGATTGGTTTTTATCATTGAACTCTGAAATGTTTCGGAATCCATATAACCACTTCAAGGAACTTACAATAGCTCGTTTGCATGTTGATATGGTTTCCACTTGTGTTTTTAAGACCTGCCTGACATCATAGGTGGAAAGCAAGAGAGGCCTAAAAAGGAAAGCCTTCATTTAAAGTAGGTAATTGCTCATTTTAATTATTTTCTCCTACACACACACACGTTAGTTAATTAGATTCTTTGTGCTTTGGACTGCTAATTGCACATCAACAGTTCAACCCCAACAGCAGCCCTGAAGGAGAAAGATGCTGCTGCCTGCTTCCATAAAGATTTACAGCCTCAAAAATCTTAGGAAGTGTTCTACTCCAGCTCGGAGGATTGCTGTGGGTCAAAACCAACTCCGTGGTAGTGAGTGGTGCTGATGGTGGTAGTGCTTTATATCTTTTAGAAAGTCATCCTCTTCCTAATCAGACACCACAGAATTTCTGCTTTGAACAATAAATTGTTCCTTGAAGATGCTTCCATAATCCAAGCCATAACTCACTATCAACTCACAGTGACCCCATAGAAATCTTTATGGAAGCAGATTGTCAGTCTGTGAGCAGTGAGCAGGCAGCCTCATCCTTGTTTTGTCATTTTGGTTTTTTTTTAATTAAAGCAAAATGAAATTAAATCATCTCCCTGCCATGTGAATGTTCAACAAACACAAGTACAAGTGAGCTTGCTGAGTATCAGATGTTCCTTTTTGCCAGGTTCTGGAGAGAGACAGTTGGCCTACTGATAATTCTGAGTTTCATTCATGCAAGAACATTGGTCTTTTAAAAAAGAGAGAACAGATTTACCTACATCCAGCTAGCATGCCTATTTATGAGCATTACCACCAATACATTCCGAAATCCAAACAGCCAGCGTTTTACTCTGTAAAAGTCATCCTTGCCAAAACAAATAGAGAATGGTCATCCCTACCTCCTGTTAGCATTTGTGAACATTTGCAGATACATTTGTCATTGTCTGCATCCTTCGTACTAAAATCATTTCCTGGTTGGCTTATACTGCTTATTTTGCCGGCTGTCCCTGTAAGTCCTTTAAGGTGGATCCTGTAAGTATGCAAAGAAAGGGGGGAAAGAGGGAGAGAGAGAACAAAGATTTAATTGGTTTGGATTATTATTTGCAGTAGTAGCAAGCCTTAGAATGAAGAATCCTTATTGATAGGATCTGTATTTTCTACTGGTTAGTGTACAGATGCATACCCTGAGCAAAATATTTGCACTATCATAAACAGGAACCAACTTATCAAATCCTTAGACAAAGAGGAATGTTTTCATAAAACCGTCAATGCATATCACTCGCACAAACATCAACAGGCACTGTGCAGCCTGATAATTTATTTTCCTGCTGCTTTTAGATAAACAGAGAACATGTAACACCAAATGACCTCTGCGTGGGTATGCTTGGCCCAGGTCTCCAATCAACATCACCTGTTAAAATGAGAGTCCTAAGATGACTGGATAACTTCAAACATGATTATTTGGGGCTCGGGGTGGGGGCAGAAGGGAAGGAGCAGGGTATGGGCAACATGATCTTGGAATTTGGTGTCGATGGCTTCAGAACACATAGAAAACAAACCCTGTCTTATTTCTATATAGTAGCTTTATAAACCTGTTAGACTCAGAGCAACCAATAAATACAATATTATATTCAAACTCAAAATGAAACTCACTTCCAAGAGTCGTTTCCAACTCATTGGGACCTTATATCATGTGAGATACTAGGTAATCTCACATAGTCACAGAATATTGCAAACAAATAAACATGGCTTGCCTGGAAGTTGACTTGTATGTTAAGATGGGTATATGGTAAGGGAAGGAAAGCGTATGTTTTGTTTTAAAACTTTAAAAAAAAAAAAGATTTTTCTGCCGGGTTGGTGCAATACAGGGTAGAGCAGCCATTCATGTTACAGTGTGTAACTCAAAGAACGCTCTGCCATTGAGGTGATTCCCACTCATAGTGACTTTATAGGACAGAATGGAACTGCCCCTATGGGCGTCCAAGACTGTAAACCTTTACTTGGAGTAGAAAACCTCATCTTTCTCTCAAGGAGCAGCTGGTGGTTTCAAACTGCTGACCGTGTGGTAATCAACCCAACACATAGCCCACTACTACACCAGGGCGCCTGCTGTGGTGTGTAAAGGTAGGCAATATGATATTATGTTAACATGCAGAGTGTCACTCCTGGAAGGTGGATCGTTGACCCTTCGTTGGTTGTCTGCATTGTGTGGGCGCAGAGATAAAGTCAGATGGAAAGAGGGCATGAATCTTGCAAAACAAAACTCTATGGTGTTGGCAGGAGAATTGCACTTTACATCCCCAAATGATTTGAATCTTTGCAAATCCTGCTAAACTTTGCCAACCACTACCTGTGAAGGACTCTAATTTCTAAGAGCTGGTGTTGGAAAGGAGGGCTGAAACAACAGGAAAAAGATCACTTTCGAAGTATCTCCTAGTCAAGCTGTGCCAGGCTTTTTCACAGGCCTAATTCCTAAAACAGTCCTAAGAGCTAATCCTTATTTTTATGTGTAGACTCATTGGTATTCAGACATAGGAGTAGGACTTTTAATAGACTTAACACCACCTCTCTCTTATTTCTACCTGGATACACACCTTAATAGGAAATCTTTGTTTAGGGAGGAAGTTACCGGGAAAAGATGGAAATTCAAGTGCCAAATTGAATCCCACAAATAAGCTTTGATCCTAAGTGACTTTTGTGCTATTTAATCACTTAGGGTTGAAAGAATTTTTGTCTTTAAAGATAGAATAATCTTTAGACATCATCCTGATGATTTGACTGAATTTTGAACATGATTATGTTTCAAAAATAGGAGTGACCCCCTAGCCAGTCTCTTAGTACCTGCTGCCAAATAGCAATACAGTAAGTTCTGACCACCTTTAATATTTGTAAGCACTTTAATTGCTTTCTAACCTCTTCTCATTAATCACTGGTGGAATTGAGGTGAACTGTTTCTTTTATGTTTCCTCCTCTTAACTGCCCTGTTCCTTTTGAGCAATTCTGAGAACTCATGGAATGCATTCAGTGGCAAGTGGAATAAAGGATCGTACTACTACTTATTAGTCTCTGCGAGCGAGGTTGTGTGGTTTAAGATCCTTTTATTTTAGGGATAGCCCAATATTTTTAGGGTGCTTTAAAAAAAATCTGCTTGACAATAGCTACATTCTTAAAATGGCTTGAAATTGGTATCCAATGCTCTTATGTAACGGAGTGAATGAAGAGCAACATTTCATAATTAAGTCTGCTGTTGATAAGGAACTACCAGAATGGGTGTAGAGCTGCCTGCTGTGTGAAAAGTGACTCATTTTAATATTTAAATGTACAGATAGTTCCCAGTTTTATTGAAAAGAATTACTGGTGCTTTAATCCACTGTTTTTGACATGTGTTTTTCAGTTTCTCTACAGGGAATATATTAAAGAATAATACTTTCTACATGTAGCTGGCATTCTGAAACAGTTACTAAAAGTTTAGTCATGTCATCATTGTAGCACGTTTAATATCACCTTTATTGGGAAAATCGTTTCAGCTGTCAGATCTCTGTTGTATGTTAGGTGCCACGGAGTGAGTTGCAACGCACAGCGACTCGTGTGCAGCAGCGTAAAGCACTGCCCAGGCCTGCGCCCTCTTCACAACGGTGCTTATTTTAGGACTGTCCTTCTGTCTTATATTGCCAACTAAGTTAAACTAAGCCTTAAGCCAGTTTTTTTAATGGCATATCCAAATATCAATTGTGTTTATTAAAGAAATAACCATTAAAAATCATCACCATTTCAAATACTTTTATAATGTCAGCACAGAAGTTTAATGACCCATTTTATAAATCTTCTTACACAAACATTCTAATCCGTCATTCTTTTTTGTTGTTTTGCTTGTTTTAATTTCACTTTTGTCAACTCCTAACTGTTGCCAGTTGGAAAAATATTTAACTTGGAGGTAACATAATGACATACCACTTGTCTTTTAATAGTCATTGAAGTTTTATTCTCTTTGAAGTGACTTTGAAAATACCATGAGGCCAAACACCTATCTTTGATCACCTCTCAGATATTGCCTCTCCAAGAGACTACTACTAATTCTGGAATGAAAATTCATAGTTTGTTTCACTGATTAAAAAAATCATATGACAATTCAGTGTAAATGATTAGAACACCTTCATGACCTGCTGAAAAGTACGGCCCACTGACATGGTATAGTTTTCAGGCAGCTGCCGTAGCACTTTCACGTTCAGCCAGTTTTTCTGTGTTGGTCACTGTGACCCTCTGGCTAGGAAGTCAGTTTTTGGAGCTTACAGTAATGTTTATCTTCTGAGCTATTTAGATCTAAATTTCTGCTGAGCAGAAAGTTTGGGTTGATCATTAAAGAGATTGAGATTGTATTTTAGGGCCAAAGGATGACAATTTTCAGGGATTTTTTTTAATTGAACTTTATTTATTTCTGACCTCACTGTGGGCATTTATAAAAGGGGAAGACCTGTGATCACTAGTTGTTACCCGTGTGTGCTGTGTAGATTCCTTCCCAATTGTCTTGGTGACTTAGGCATTCTGGCACATCTTCTCTGAACAGCTTTCCCCTCCCATTGCATGTGAGTGTCTGAGTAGCCCTGTGTACTTTATGTAACAGCATATACACGAGTGTGGGTTCAGCTTAGGTCCATTTGTCTTCTGTAGTGAATTGTGCTGGTCGTTCTATTCCTTTTGCTGTTCTTTGTTGCTGCTCTTAGAATTGTAGAGCTGGAAACTACATTCCATGCTATTCTTAGAACATACAGGGTTATTGCTTCCCAGAACTGATAGGAATTTCACACATATTCGTAATAGAGGAGTTGACTAATTGGCCATCCCATCAAATACCGTCAGTTTTACAGTTAGTAACTAATCCTGATACTAAATCGAACCCAGTCAATCTATTTAAACTGTTAAAGAAAAATTCAACTCATATAGTTGTAAAGGAAAGAAACTTAGGTGGTCATGGGTAGGCATCTGTTATGATATTTATATGGCCTATGATAATAGGGCAATTTAACATTCACTCATTCTAAACTTTTGCTTGCTTGCGATGTACTCAGTAGCGTTCTTTCAGGCTTTGAGGATAAAAAAATCCAGTGCATGGGACACAACCTTTGTCCTCAAAGTTTTCTTCATTATTCATATTATAACAAAAGTTTATGTTTTAAAACTAGATTTCACTTAGAGAGTAAGAACACAGAAAAGAAATAACAAACATTAGTAGGTTTCTTTTGTTGTTTTTCATCTAGAGTATTGTAAGAATAGTTTAAATCCTGGTTAATATGATGGGGTTTTCATTTTCTGGAGCAATGGCCCAGTCAGTGTTGTAAATGATTTTCAGTGTTATGTTATTTACTTACCTGTAATTGAGTTCTTCACTTGAGAGATAGAAATGTTCATACAATGAGTATGCCTCATTCCCTTCCCAATCTTTAAGCTGTATTTTCAGCACATAGCGCTGCTGGTTAGTCAGTTGGGAAACAAACTCATTTCCTAGCCAGTGCTCTCCTGAAGGATTACCAAAGCCCTGTAATGCAAGTTGTAAGAGTCCATTACTTAATCAGTTTTTAAATATATTTTTGAAATCAATAATCTCTCAATTTAGATAGAATAACTATCAAATTTTCAGCAGATATAAAAAGTAACAGGAGCTCTGGCATAGTAGGTTATGGATTGTGTTGCTAATCGCAAGGTCAGCTGTTCAAAACTAAAAGTCACCCCATGGGAGAAAGATGAGGTTTTCTACTTCTGTAAAGAGTTACAGCCTCAGAAACTCACAACGGCAGCTCCACCCTGTCCAATAGGGTCACTGTGGTTTGGAATTAACACTATGGCAGTGAGTTTTTAATTTTTATTTTAATATGAAAATTGGGGCTCTTTCACAAAGGAATGTAGATTTTAAAAGGTCAGTTTTAAGAAACTAAGCTGTTATTAAAAGAAAAATAGTATTGGAATAATAATATATATTCATATATAACCTGAGGAATCATCAGTTGGAATAGTTTATTGATGTGTTAATTAAGTATTACGGAATAAATTGCCTCACCAACAGTTACTGAACCTGCCATTAAAAACAACTGCTTGATGTTTGCATGCCTTTGTTTTAATACGTAGTTTATATTATGCAGATATGACAGTTCTTTAAGATGATGACAGAAACGCCAACTTCAAAGAACCCTTTCATAACAAAATTTTGTCAAAAGTAATCGGTTAGATTAAGGTTCTACAGATTTTGAAAATTGTCTTTCACAAAGAAAACAATGTGTTTTCAGATGATTTTAATGTATATCCATACCAGTTTATATTCTTTCCAAATCTTCTGAAAATCAACACTGCCATCTTCACGTCGCTGAATAACTGTCCATCCACCACCACTTGATTCCATGTCACAGAAAGCCTGTCAATAGAAGGGCATAGTTACTTGATTGTATGTGAAACATCAGTGGCTTCAAACTCGACAATAACAGAAAAAAGATGAGTCTCGATACCTAGAAGAAGACTTGTGCTCATAGAGTTTTCTGGAACAAGGAATGAGGGGAAATCTTTGTAGTCTTCTAAGTAACAGGAGGTTTTGCAATAAATTGAAAACTTTGCATTTAAAATGATAATAAATTAGCAATAACATAACAAATATTGTATGCTGATGAAAGTAATACTTGCTAATACACTTCTCCATAGCCCCTCCTCCGAGCTAAGAACCACCCAATAGCTGACTCCAAAGAATGCCTTGTCTAAGTATTTATTGAAAATAGGCCATGATGTTGCTCCTGGGTGCCATCAAGGCGACTCTGATTTGTGGCAGCACCAGGTATGCAGAGTAGGACTGCTCCTATACTCTTTAAGATGGTGACCTCTCAGAAGCTGAGTACCACGCTGGTACCACGCAGGTCTGCCGAAGCACCTCTGTGTGGGTTTGAACCACCATCCTTTCTGGTAGTAAAATTCGGAAGTGTTTAAACCACCCAGGGACTTCTTATATATTTTCCCTTAACCTCCTATCTCTAACCAATGGGAAACCTGCTCACAACCTGGAATGCTAGCCTCTGCCGTGCTCTACTGAGAGCGATCTCTCATTATGGAGTCCTCTGATCATGTCTTTATGCTATGGAGCTGTTCAGGATTCCTCTGTGTGGAATGAAAATCAGGTCTCTCAGTGCACTGCCAAGTACAGGGCACTTCAGGTTCTGTATACCAGTGTGGTACCTGTGGCCTGAGCCTCCCCTGGCAGTGACCAACCCCACAGACTGTGAGTTCAAGCTTCTTTATACTTTGCTCACTGCCCACACTTTTTCTCTTCCCAGCTCATTTTATTTCTGCTTTTCAACTTGCTCAGTGGGTTTTAGCTTAGTTCAGGACACAAAATTTTTTCTTGGGCTCAGTGCATGCATGCTCAATTTCAACTCAGCTGGAGTTTTATTATGAAATTAAACCCCCCAGAAAATAAGATTACATAAATAGTTCTAAATAATGAGATTATAGTAGAACAAGAAAGTGCTCCAGAAAGTGAGATGACTTCCCTACAGCATACAAGGGACCAAATATTAAAGTTACGGGTCAAACCTAATTAAAAAGGTTTCCTTTGTTTATCTTTTAAAGTGGTCTTGATTTAGAATTTTCCATATTCTTTTTGAGAATAGTGGGATTACTTTTGGCAGTGTGAATATAAATGCAAACCACTCTGTTTTGACTAGTTAGACCCCTCAAGATTTGAGTCTAAATGAGATGATTCAGACTCATAGCAGCTGTGTAGGAAGGAAGGCCCTTGTGGGTTTCTGAGACTAATTTCATAGCAACTCTGCTGTGACACTATGCTGAATCTTTGAGAAAAGAAAAGGGTTGGTAAAAGTTAGGTTGATTTGATTAGACACAGTCATATATAGGATTTGAACAATTGATCTCTAATTTCAACTATGTGATTTTTTTTCTCCTTCTACACCATCATGTTGCCCCAAATAAAGAAATTTAGACTTCTGTTAATAGGATGAAAGTCCCTCAGTACAACTCTAAGTTGAAAATCAGTTCGTGAATAACATGGCCTCTAATTGCCTGTGGTCCACAAAATGGGCAGTGCTGCTTGTGTCTATCAGTACACCTTTAAAAAATCTGTTTACTAAATGATATTAGTAAATTTCATTGGTATGAGTGGGATTCATGATTGTACCTAGAAGTTAGTTCTTGAGTAGCCAACAGTGGTACCCCTGTGAATTGAAAGAATACATGTCTTTAGTTTTATAGAGCTTGCTCCCAAGGGTCTCTAGGCGGAACAAACACTTTGCACTTTTCTCCTCACCCAAAAGTTGATAGTTAAGACCGACCCAGCAGCAGCACCTAAGAACGGCTTAGGGATATAGCCCATGGATTAAAGACAGCAAAAATCCTGTGGAGTGCAGTTCTTCTGTGATACATATGAGGGCACCATGAGTTGAATTGAATTGATGGCAACAGCCTATCCTTTTTCCAAGACTGTTCTACTCTTCATTGCCAGAGTCACAATTGTGAAGTTACTGGTCTTTCAATCAGTAGCTGTCCTTGCTAGGTTGGTGAGTTTATCTTGTCAGGGAAGTCAGATTGGAGACCCAAATGGTTCTGCTTTATTCACTGCCAGTGCTTACGTGATCTGAACTAGCCCTATTCTCACTGACTTTATTACTGGCATGCTAAGTTTATTAGAATGGTTTCTAAATACTTTGTCCAGATTTTGTAAAGGATTTATTTAAAATCTAAATTGAAACAAACAAAAAACCCTAAATTTTATGGTTACTCAGTCATGAAACTTTGAAGGTAAGATAGTTTTCAAATAAGCTGTCCACATAGCCAAAAGGCACTAAATGAAATGAGGAAATAAATTACAGCAGGATGTGAAAAGCAGAAGGCCTCAGATAATGTCCCACGCATCAAGCTTCCCAATTCCAGTATACCTGAGGGCAATTAATACTTTAGTTGAGCATGCCGTTACATGGTTCAAGGACCTCACATCTTATTATAAAGCTTGATGTTTTCCAGTAAGTAATGCTTGATTTGAATGTTATGCCTCAACTCTGAAGCCATACTTAAATGACTGAGTAGATAGCATGCAAATAGAGTAAAATTAGGATTCAAATATTCTGTTAAATTAAGGGAAAGCAGCCATTATGTCTCTAACTAGCAAAAGCATATTCTGATGTTTGTAATAAATGCCAATTTAGTTGTCTATCTTGTACCACAGAATGATAATTATCACTGTTTATGGAATGTATGTTACATACCAAGTGTTCGACTTGGTGCTGTATATTCATGATCACAGCCAGAAAGAGCTTTTTAAGGTGGGAAGCCTTATTGTCATGTTGCAGAGTAGGAAGTCTATGGCTCAGACAGGTCTGATGATTTGGTCAGGATCGCAAATTGCCAGAGTTGGAATTTAAACCCAAGCACATCTGACTTCTCTCGTTCTTTATCAGATTATTAAATTATAGCATTCAAAATCTGGAAGGGAATTTAGAGATGACTTACTCTAAACCGTTTGTTTTATAGATGAGAAAATTGAGGCTTTGAAAAACTTTTCAAGTTTTCCCTGCTGTGTAAATAAGTTGTTTTCACTGCAGATGTTTAAAAGAAATATTAATCCTAATGTGTCAAAGCCATGATCTGGAGTTTTATAATCGAAGTGTACAATGAATCTTTTCGCCCTTGAGCAGGGTATTTCTTTTAAGTCATTGTGTTGGTATAGTATACTCGATGGGATTGCTCTCGGAAAGACATCTGTTACACAGTGTGATACTATATGTTCCCTCCAGGTTTGTCTTGGTAGCTTTCATGTTTTACTGTATCCTCCATCCTCCTCCACTTATTTCCTCTGTCCCCATTATCATCGCACCACAAGGACACAAACTTCTGGAGAGAGATAATAATGTAACTTGCAAAGAATCTTCATGAAAACATCACTAAAGGATGCGAGACCTCAGTGTAGAGTCAACTGATTGCATTCTCCCCTGCAGTGCAGTGCTTTTTGGGGAGTGATGGTGGTGGGTTTTCCCCAAGGTTGATTGAGAAAAATGAATGAACTGGAGCTGTCTTTGGACAGTGGTAACTTAAATAGCATAATATTTAAGCCCCGATTTATATTTACATTTCTCTTTGATATTGTGTTAAATACAGAAAGTAACTGAGTCCAAAAACATACTTCCAAATAGTCTGTTGTTTCTCTTTTGATATAGTAAGCAATGCCTTTTTATAGGTTTTTACTTTATGAAGACATAAGAGCACTCATAGACATTTAACATATGCAGCCAGCCTACATTTGAACATTTCAGACGGCGTTTCACATAGTGAAAAATAAATCATTTATTGTCATCTGAATTTCACAGTGTCGCACAATCTCTGAAGAGAAGCCACATTGAAATAGTCTCTGGAAGAGTGACCAGTCACTTTTATCCCCCTTGTCTCAGATCTCAGGAGAGCAGCTTCAGGAGAGATATTTCCTGAGAAATGCAAGATAACTATACATTCAATTAAGCTTTGTAATAGCTTCTCTTGATGAGTTCTGGTTGTTTATTCACTTTGCATGCAGTAATTGAGCATACATATTGACATATCCTCTGGTATCTTTGATGTGTTTTATGTCTCTCAGACGATATTTGATGAGCTAGAGAGTAGCCTTCACCGGCAGTTCTCTTAGTGTGGTCCACACACACCTAAGGGTTCCTGAGAGCCTTTCATTGTGTCCAGAAGATCACAGCTGTTTTCATAATGACACTAAGGCACCATGGGCCTGTGGCACTTGTGTTGGCATTTGCACTGATAGTAAAAAACCAAAGATGGCTACAATTGCTAGTGCCCTAGCATAGATTAAGGCAGTGATAACGGACTGCACTAGTAGTCCTTGTTTTCTTCACAGTCACAAACTCACTATTTAAAGCTTTAAAACGCTAATTTCCATTAAGGATGCCTTTGATAAACCAAGAAAAAGTATTACTTTTGATTAACAGCTATAGTTGAGTACTTTTTAATATTCTGTGTAATAAAATAGGAAATATGCAGGGATCATTTCTGCACACCACGCTACAATGGTGTTTTTAAGGAACATTATACTTGTATTAGTTGCAAAATGAACCAGTCTTTTATCCCTGCCCGCCCCCCAACCCCCGCACTCACACACAACACATAGAATATCATTGTTACACAACAGAAATATTTAGAAGATATTTTCTTGAAGTAACGAGTCTGGCACTTCAAGGAAAATGAACAAAATTCGAGGAGAATGAATTCCCTGTGGAAGATAATATAGATATGTCTATATCATTGATAGACAAAGCCAATATTCTATGTAGAAAGATAGAACTTACAACCCTTGGCAAATATTTTCTGTACGGTGGGCAGTCATGAACTGTGTGTCTTCATTGAGTGAGGTTGTGGTAGAAACTGGAGTGTGAAGTATACTCTGATCCTGTAATGAATGATCTACTTCAAGTCAGGGGAGTGAAAAGTGAGAGAAGTGCCCTACCTTTTTCTCTTGTGTCGAATTGGGAAATGTTAATGTGTAGATGCCACTCTTCTTAAGTCCAGATTTGAATGCGTCAGCACAGTCTCTGAAAATGATTTGCTCTTCTTTCACAGCAGAGGTCTTAGCTGCTTGCAAAAAAATAGTAAAGCATTTAAATAGTGTTCATGAACAGAGAGAAATCTTTTATTTCTTGACTCAGCCATTTATAAACATGACCCTTTTTATTACATTTGACTCCTTATAATAAGCAAACAAATATACAAGTTTCCTGTTCTTACCCCCAAATTTACTCTTTCAACGTGTTTTCTTGTTAATTATCAAGGGTATCAGTAATCTAGGCTTTCTTTTTTTTAACTATCAATTAAATATATGCAAGTTCATTAGCTATAATGAACTATTTTTCTAAATCTTCCATCTTAAATAGAATTGGATAATTTATTATGGCATAATACCCGATATAAGATGCAAACTGTATTTAACTATTCCAACTTAAATACAAATTCAACTTTAAAAAGATGGACTAAGGAATAGAACTCATTCATTTATATACAGAAAACAGTGCTTTTATTGAAATATAATGAATTTTTTCAGGACTTAAGAGTTCACAGACTATTAAAACTGGGTGTGTGGTGAGGAGTGAGGAGTGGGCACTTTACTTACAATTTGTTGACATCAGAGACAATAAATTATGAACTGTTTCCATTAGATCATGCTGTTGCTTTTGAAGGGCTGAATTATTCACAGTGGCAGTCACCAATTGTTTTTCCAGCTCTTCAATAACGGAATTTTGCTTGGATACTAACACCTGCAGTTGATCTTTCTCCTCTTTTATTGTTTGTAGTTGGACTACATGCTTGTCTTCCATATCTAGGACTTTCTTCTCGAGGAAACTTGGAAATGAAAGTAATGATTAGTGAAGGCTATTCTGATTGCTCTCTAAGCCAAGGGCTGTATAGAAATTTATCTATTCTCACAATTCTAATGAAATATTTTATAATGAGCTTCTACTTATGTGTTACTATTTTATATATTAACACCATGCTGTCACAACTGTAAAGAAAATCACACTTACTCTAAAAGTGTGTGTGTGTGTGTGTGTGTGTGTGTGTGTGTGTGTGTGTGTGTGTGAGAGAGAGAGAGAGAGAGAGAGAGAAAGGATCTCTAGTGGTGCAGTGGATTACAGGATTACGTGTTAGTCTGCTAACCACAAGATCAGCAATTCAAACCACCAGAAGCACCTCCGGAGAAATGCAGGCTGTCTGCTCCCATGGAGATTTACAGTACCAGAAACCGAGAGGGGTAGTTCTACGTGGTCCTATAATATCTCTTATCGGCCAGAATTGATGCCATGAGGGGAGTGGGGTGTGTGTGTGTGTGTGTGTGTGTGTGTGTGTGTGTGTGTGTGTTTATGCATGCATGCATATATGCAATACAAAAATCTATCTCAATCTAAGCTATGAGAGGTAACACACGAGTGATGTGGACATTAGGTCCTCTAAGACTTCTGCACAAAGGAGTGATACTGTTTCAAGCTGCTCATTTAGTGCAGGTTTTGAGGATGGCATATTTGAGTTAGACTGAACCATCTGGTATAACTTTCACTTTCTCTTCGATTATGAATATACATTTTAGTATTAATCCTAATAACAGCTAATATTTTAATGCTGTGTGATGAATATGAGGGGGCTTCAAAAAATTGTGGAAAATAGAATGACAAGAAAATGGAATTGCTTCACAACTTATGTTGAAGCTCCCTTGTACTTCCAGGGAGGGAAATACACTGCCTGGTTTCAGATCTGGGGGAAATGCCCTCTGGCTATACGTGGTTTTCTGAATCATTCATTCCATGCAACAATTTTCTCATCTGTAAAAGAGGGATGATAATAATATCTGTCTCCTGGAATTGCCAGAAGAATTAATCGATTAATAAGTGTATATATTTAGACTAACTCCTGATAACGAAGTAGAATTTAATAAAGCGTAGTTATAATTGATATCAGTGTTATTATCTCTGATTCCAATGAGGAAACCTAAACCCATTGCCATTCTGCTTTGGTACCCTATCAGAGTACAGCTGCCCCACAGTGTTCCAAGGCTGTCCGTCCTCTTTCTAGAAGTAAACCGTGGCATCTTCCTGTAGCACAGCTCATTGGTTCATATTACAAGCCTTTCAGTTAGCAGCTGAGCACTTTAACTGCTGTGCCACCAGGGCTTCTAATTGAAAGCTAGAGATGACACATTGCATGCCACAGTCACTCATCAAGGTGGAGGCAGAAGTCATCCCAGGTCTTTCTGACGCGAAAACCTAATTCTCTCTTTCTTTTTTAAATTAGACTCCTTTCTTCTCTTTAGAATTTAACCTGAATAATCATATAGCTAACCTATTTGATACATCACATGTGGGCTAGCCCATTTAAAAAAAAATCATTTTATTGGGGCTCATACAATTCTTATTACAATCCACACATACATCATTTGTGTAAAGCACACGTATACATTCATTGCCCTCATCATTCTCAAAACTCTTTCTGCTTGGGTCCCTGGAATCAGCTCCTCGTTTTCCTTTTTCCCCTCCCTCTCCCTCCCCGCTCCCTCCTCCCTCATGAACCCTTGATAATTTATAAATTATTATTTTATTTTATCTTACACTGCCCAGTGTCTCCCTTCACCCACTTTTCTGTTGCCCATCCCCCAGGGAGGAGGTTATATATAGAGCCTGAATCAGTTTTTTTTAAGAAGTTAATGAACTTTATTAGTGCATCAGGAACATTTAAATCAGTGATCTAGAGAAAAAAGCACTTCATGTCTAATTATAAATTTTGTAACTTCCCATCACCTTGATGAATACTGTTTGAATCAGTTTTAAAGTTATTATGAATAGCTGATAAATTTATACTGTGTAATTTCTAAAAGATTTAGTAAGGGTGTTCTATTCATCCTTCTAATTTCAATTTCATAAAAGGTATTTTAGTATAAATATACACAGTTAAAAGTATGCTACTTCTAGTTGGTTACTATGTGCTCAGCTAGAGAAAGTTTTTTCAAATCTACATACATATGTCAAACACGGATATTAACTGCTCCCTGGAGCACAGTCAATGATATACACAGTATATGGACTTTAAAAGCCAAGCTCACTGCCACCGAGGGGATTCCAACTCATAGCAGCCCTGTACGATAGGGTGGCACTGCCCCTGTGGGCTCCAGACTATAACTCTTTACAGGAGTAGAAAGTCTCGTCTTTCTCCCATGGAGTGGCTGGTAGTTTTGAACTTCTGACCATGTAGCTAGCAGCCCAGTGTATAACCACTATGCCAGTGAGGCTCCTGAAAGACTTTTTCCATTTTTGCTTTATGTCTCATTTTTCTAAATGTAGCACATGAAAGTAACTCTTGCTTTCTCTGTGTAGTCACTGCATCACTCAATGCATATGGGAATTTCTCTGAGAATTACAGTAAAAGCAGTGGCCACCATCACTGGAGTGTCTCTTTTCAGTTTGCGTAACACCAGGTAACAGACCACACAATGTAGGAGCAATGTAGGTGTAGCAAAACAGGGAGCAAGACGTCAAGCCCAATGACAGAATTTAGTAGAAATGAATTTGCCCCATGTTAAGTTTAGTTTTAAAGGGAGGGCACATGCTAGTCCCTTTTTTTAGTCATTTATAAATTGTTCTATCTCCAGTAATGAACTGTATCAGTGATGATATCTTTATGTTTCAGAATTATTTTGAGGCCCCTCACAAAGGAGAACAGCACGATGATCTGCTATAAATATCGCGGCCGTACGAGACAGTTCTGCCCTGATGCTGTGAGCCAGGATGGATTTAAGGGTTCCCAACAACAAAAAACAAACAAGAAAACAAATAGTCATATGCCACAACCTCTGTTAATCTTAGTTAAGGAGCTAGTGGAATCCAGCTCCTAAAACATTAGAGCTTTCTGAGTACATCTCAGGTGCAGAGAAAATGTATTGTCCCCATTTGTTTGATTAGAAAAACTTGAAGAAAGCATTTAATCCCACTGAATTATTTCAGTCAGCGTCCACATTTCACAGAATGGTGGAAAGACACCAGGCAGCAGTAGGCTAGAATCATGTCTTATTTTCTTTTATTCAGTTATTGATTCTTTTAATAGCTCTATTAGACACCTACCATGTAAAACTTTTTATGAGTTTAGGAAATAATCAGAGATGACGCCAAGATGGTAAAAGTATAGATGTTTTGATAACCTCACAGCAATAAATTATAATCATAAAACTATGTATGTCTTAACATACAAAATTTGATTTTTTTAGGTAACATCCATCAAGGATAAAAATGACTAAAACTAAAAGCGCATGATGCAGAAGTCATTAAAACATGCAAAATTATTATGCCAGCTTTCTTATCTTTTTTAAATATTTACTGATGTTGATCTAAAATCTTTATTAGCACATTTTATTTCATTTTAAAACAAAAGAAAATGCTATTTCTGCAGCTAATAAATTAGAAATCTTATAAGTATAAATTTGTTACTTTTTAAAATATAAATCACCTGAATCAAGCTGTACATTTTATTATCTGTACCATGACAGGTCACTCGGAAACTATTTTTATGCTTCCAGTAAGATTGAATAGTTTTGCAATTATAGTTGCAGAGCACTCCTGGTGCATTACATAAATTTTAGTGTTGACAAGGAGTCTTTATAGAGAAAATATTCTGATTTGTACATTTAATTTCACCCCAAACTCACTCACTCACTGTCATCTACTTGGTAGTGACTCCTGGCAACCCTATAAGACAGAGTAAAACTGCCTCCTGTGGGTTATCCAGAATGTAAATCTGTACACAGTAGAAATCCTCCTCTTTCTTCTGCAGAATGGTAGTGGTTTTGAACTGCTGGCCTCAAGGTAAACAACCCAGTGCACAACCCTTAGGAAGCTACTGTCTTAATTAAGTGGCAGGGAGAATAAGACTAAGGCAAGTGAATTATCGAGAGCACTTGTCTGCAGCTCTTCACTGCCACAAAGACATGTTGAAACATGTTTGTGATAAATCTGTGCCTGTATGAACCTAGTAGCAATACTTCCTGGCTTATTCTCCTGTTAGAAAGTCAATGCTATTTCCCTGTTGTTGTTTTTAATACTTCTTCCCTACCTTTCTCTCACACACTTCCAATTTTTAAACTATACTTTGAGGAAGTCAGCACTTTTGGAAGCTAATAAATAATAGTTACACAAGGCACATTTTCATATCGGAAAAGTGTACAGTTTTGTGCATTTTATCCTTGTACTTTGATTACCTGTTCTTATCTTGCAACTTGTTTATTTCACTGGTCTGATCCAAAATCTGCCTTT
Organism: Echinops telfairi; assembly: GCF_000313985.2. Lineage (NCBI taxonomy): Eukaryota > Metazoa > Chordata > Mammalia > Afrosoricida > Tenrecidae > Echinops > Echinops telfairi. Next base: position 11,111,793 of record NW_022103906.1, read on the forward strand.
CCAATTTACTTGTAGAAAGAGAATGTTCAAGAAGCTGAAGTTCAAGTCTTGTTGTCTGATTTAATACCTAAGAGTAGCAAAACAAAATTCTTCATCATTTTAATTAGATGTTACTTACTCTTAGTTAAATTAACTGAATTATTAGGAAACACAACTAAAAAATATTTTCTCCAACTATCTTATTTTGCCATATTTTACCTTTCCAAAAAGGCTTAGTGTCCTGGGTTCCATCACTTTATTCATATTTTTATCATATCTTTACTTTGGGACATGTTTAATAATCTAGAAACTATTATTTGTACCAAATAACATGTTATTGTTCTTATTCTTTTATCATTTCTTTTCACATTGTGAAACGAATGAGAAGACACAATAATCATACTTACTATAGCAAAAACTGCTCACAAATGAATTTCCCATTGCTTGAACTAAAATGCTATTTTCACATTTGATTTTCATTAAATTTAAGAAAAGTGATTAGAACTCACATTCTTTTGTTGCAATAAAAATGCAAGTCTTACTTGTTCTACCTTAATGTGTATTTCTTAATTTTGCTTTATTTAGCCTTATTTATTTTTTCTAGTTTGGTTTTTCCTAGTTGAAAAATCATATCAACTAGGAAACAATGAAATGTCAATATAAAGTTGAAGGAAAGTTATTCTTTGTATATCCCATAACGTTTTCAGGCTCACTCTTAGCCAGTGAATTCAAACAACTTTTCAGGCTACTTCTTTAGAGTTGGGCTACCTTTGAGCAGGAAGAATTGCTTACTCACATCCTCCATGGTAATGGTTATTCAGGATGTGATATCACATTTAAGTGTAAGTTAGAATTGTTGCCAAAGAATACGTGTCCTTGAAAGAATCATTGTTTTCTTGCTGTCTTTATGTCATTAGTGAGTGCCAAGCCTGGTCACAGAGACAATGTTAAGTACTAGGGATGGTTTGGCCCTTAGCCAAAAACCACTTGAGATCATGTCATGAATATTGTTTTGTGAATGAATATATTATCCAACATAATGGCTTTAGTAGTATTATTACCAACTGGTATATAGATTTGACCTATATATTAATTAGACCCAGGCTTTTTGTGCTGGCCATTTCTGAAAGGAAGTGGATAATCCGGTCTGCTGATTTTGCTCATAAGGTCTGTAACATAAGGGTTGGTGGGGGGAGGTGTATGTAGAGGATGGAATACCGATTCAGCTATTGGCCCCTGGAGTAATCGCAATATTTTACTATCACTTTTCTGAAGAGAATCATACAGTTGGACAAGGCTTCAGGGCATCCATCTGCAGGTGTCTAAATTATCCAAGTCCGGTGATTATCTAGTTCTTTCTTCTCTCATTCTGACAGATGAATCTTGCTTCTAAGTAAAATAGTTCATACTCGAATTTAAACTTATTTCACCCAGTCAGTAACTGCCCAACAGATTTTCAAAGTAGACAATATAACTCAATCTCTTGAGAATCTGCTGAAAAAATAAGTGTGGATGAGGGACGTTTATATTGGCTTATTTTATGGGAAATGTATTTTAAGTGGAATTCCTGGGCGATACAAATGGGGAACATCCGAAGCTGCTAACCGAAATGATGGCAGCTTGGGACTACCCAGCGAAGACTTGGAGAAAAGGCCTGGTGATCTACTTCCAAACCACCCGTCATTCCAAGTGCTGTGGAGCACAGTTGTAGTCAGAATGGACTCTGATAGCAACGGATAGATTTTAATTCAGAAACAGTATTTTCTTTCATTAAGCAATTATATAGCACACTTTCCTGGTAGTCTTTAACTGGCTAACCCATTATGCGTTTCATATTTCTTACTTGTGCTTCCACATCTGTCAATTTCCGTGTCTGTTCCGCTGTTTGATTTAGCAGGTTTGTTCCGATTTCTATCATCACAGCTGTCTGGTTCTGGACTGCATTCTGTTGCATCTCTACCATTTCCTTCTTCATGTTGTCCTGGATATAATTCTCAAGCTGGAAAAGAAGAAGCGTTTTAAAAGACAGGCATCAAAGATCAAAAACTTGATTCCTCTTTCCCCTACCTTTTAAATACTTTATTTAAAGACCTTTGTCTTCCTCACTTTCAATTCTTTTCCCCACTCACCCACAGTAAAGTGTCGTTTTCTTTTATGTGAACCTCAAAATCTGGCATGTTCCTAACACAGTATGTGAGAGAGACTACGCCTGGCTCTTTGTGAACTCGTGCATAGCTTAAAAGGCCACATTGTAAGAAGGAGAGCGATCCTCCACAATGCAGTGATGGATGATGGCAGTGGAATGGGCTCAGAAGGACCACTGGGAGCTTTACTGCGTTGTGTCCTTTCAATCAACCTTCAACTCTGTCCATATTATACAGGCAAGGGAAATTCGGTACAAAGAAATATGTCTATTCCTGCCATATTCTGGACTTCTCATTTTACAGAGATGGTCCATTTGACTCCCTCAGATGGAGCAAAAGAAAACGAGAAACTGTTCCAAAGCAAACAGAATCACCACTCCATTCCACGCTTGACTCTCCTGTCCCATATCATCCACTGATTGAGTTTGTCCTAAAATGTATGCATTTGTCATAATTTCACCAGGCAGGGCAAACTTCCAATCATGCATTGATTTCACCCATCATTCAATTTCCTTGTATATAAACAAAGGTGTTTTAGGAACTAATGAAAACATACCTTAGGAGTCATTACATGTGCATAGCCTTTTTGCTATTGCTATTGCTATTGGATGCCATCAAGTCAGTACTAACTCACAGCGACCCAGAACTCTTTGTGGTACTGTGACAGTCTCATAATCGTTTCCGTGTTTGAGCCCTTTGTGGCAAGCACTATGCTAATCCATCTAGGTGAGCATCTTCCTTTATTTCACTGACCCCCCCCCCCATACTAAGCATAATATCTTTCTCTAGACCTAGTCCAGCTTAATATAACATGTCCAAAGTACATGAGACGAAGTGTCGCCGTCCTCACTTCACTTCTAGGGAGCATTTGACTGTATGCCTTTTCAAGACAGATGTTATTTTCTGCTACTCCCTGGTGTATTCAGTATTCTTCTCCAGCACTGTAAGTCAGAGGCACCAGTTCTTCGCCAATCATCCTTATGTTATCATCTGTATGAGGTGGTTGAAAATACCATGAACTGGACCAGGCACACACCTCGGTCTTCAAAGTGGCATCCTTGATCTTTAACACTTTAAAGAAGTCTATGCAGTGGATAGACTGGATATATTGGGTTTGCCCAATATAATATGTCATTGGGTTTCTTGACTGTTGCTTCCATGAACATTGATTGTGGATCCAAGTAAATGAAATCCTTGTCAGCTTCAATATTTTCTCTGTTTATTATGATGTTGCTTATTGCTTATCTGTGAAGATTTTTGTTTTATTTTTATAATTCACACAGGAGGCTGATGTTACAGTCTTCCTATAATCTAGTTTCTTGGATTATTTATTCAGCATACAGACTGAATAAACATGGTGAATGTATACAACCCTGATTTATAGCTTAAGTGATTTTAAACTACTTATTTTCTTGAACTATACTCCTTTTTGTCTAAGTACAGGTTCCACTTTTTGTCTAAGTACAGGTTCCATATGAGCACCATGAAGTGTTCTCAAATTCCTATTCTTCACGATGTTATCCATAGTTTGTTATGATTCACACAATCAAATACCTCTACATAGTCATTAAACACAAGGAAACATCTTTCTGGTATTCTGTGGTTTCAGCCAAGATCCAACTGGCATCAACAACAATATCCTGCATCTTACTTCTTCTTCTGATCCAGCTTGAATTTATTGCAGTTCCCTGACTTTGTACTTCTGCTATCCAGTTTTAATTGTATTAAAGACATTTTACTTGGGTGTGATATTAATGATATTGTATGATAAGTTTTCAATCCTGTTGCATCGGCTTTCTTTGAGATGGGCACAAATCGGGATCCTTTCCAGTTGATGGGCACAGGTAGCTAGCTGTCTTCCAAACTTCATGGCATGGTGAGCAAGCACCTCCGGCACGACAATGGTGTGTTAAAGCATCAGAGTTGGCATTCTGGGGATCTCTGGGGTCTAGTTTTTCACCAGTGTCTACCGTGCAGCTTGTACTTCTTCCTTAACTACCATCACTTCTTAATCATACGTTCCCTCCTGAGATAGTTGAATGTAGACACACTCTTTTTGGTACAATGACTGTGTATTTCTTCCATCTTCTTTTGATGATGCTTCCTACGTCATTCAATATTTTCGCATGAAATCCTTCAATATTACAACTCAAGGCTTGAATATTTTCTTCAATTTTTTCTTGTTGAGAAATCCCAAGTATGATTTTCTATTTGGTTTTCTGGTACTAAGTCTTTGCACGTTTCATTATAATGCTTTACTGTGTCCCATAGGATTTTCTATAGCTGCTATCTATCTATCTATCTACCTATCTATCTACCTATCTATCTATCTATCTATCTATCTATCCATCTATCTATCATCTATCTATTAAGTAGATTGCCAGGCTTTCTGTTGCGCTCCTCTGAATGGGCTCCAGCACACCAACCTTGCGGTTAGCTTTAATTGTGACCCAGCAACCCAGGACTAACTAGTTCAAATCTTTCTAATGGTATGTTCTTGCTTTTTCAGCTTATTCTTTTCTTTCTCCTTCCTGTGTTATCTTTTTAAGATGTAAGTTTCACAGTGGGCAAGCACTGTTTGTTTTAAGGAATCCATAGATAGCAGTGTGTAATTTCTTCTTTTCTCTCCCTCCCCCTTTCCTTATCCCTCTGACTACCATGGGAGTAATGGAATTTTGAGGTTACAGTCATCCAGAGGAACTGTCTTAGCACCCAACAAAGATAATATTTAGAAAGATTTATTCTGGTAAATTTGGAACTACAAAGATATACTGAAACTGGAGTTTGATTTAAATCCATACTCTTGAGATAATTTACAAACTAGTATAGATAAAAAGTTGTAATACTCATTGATTTTAGTACTTAAGAGCTAAATAAAAAAATTATTTTGTCTTTTATCACTCTAAATAATATAAGAGGAAATTAATCCCTTTTTTTGTTTTTTTTGGCCATTCTAGAGCAGTGGGTCAATTTGAAGTTAAACAATCCAGAAAGACAGGAGAGGATCGTTTATCATTTGAAAATTTAAAGTCAGGTCCCAATTGAAGATTAACATTGTAGAAGATATAAAGACTCAATTTTTTAATAGAAAATTTGTATTTTGTTGCGTTATCCTTTTCTAATATTGAAAACAATAGAACACAAAGTGCTTATTAAATGGTGGATGTCAAAAAAGTGAAGCTCGCTGACATGGAGTGGGTTCCCACCCCGAGCAGCTCTATGGACAGAGTAGAGCTGGCCCCATGGGTTTCTGAGACTCACTCTCTACAGGAGTGAAAAGCCCCGTCTTTCTCCCTGGGAGGGCCTGGTGGTTGTGAACTGCTGACCTTGTTGTTTGCCAATATGTAGCCCACTATTCCACCAGGGCTTATATGAACTGTGTATATGTGCGTATTCTGTTAATCTTACAGTGAATTAAATTATATATATGGTTGTGTATGTGTGTTTACAATGTTTGTAATATGTTTATACATGTGTTATATGCTTTGGAATATTATATGTATGTATGTATGTAGCTTTGGAAGGCACGTATCATTTAAATAAAGCAAAACTCATACTGAACCAGTTGCTTACTAAGTAAAGTTTTATGAGGAAAATAGAACAGAAATGGAGACATGAGGTAGTAGACCATTTGTGGTTTGTTTTTTAAGAGTTGTGTTCTCACACTTGAAGCAGTGAAATGAGGTTTCAAGAAACCTGTATAAGGTGGTACTCCATTTCTCAATGCAGACGTGTGGTGCTCCAGTGCTGAACAGGTTCAGCAAAGCTTCCAGACTGAAATAGACTGAGGAAAAAAGCTTAGTGATATATTTCTAAAAATCAGCCATTGGATCAGCCATGGTTCAGTCGCCAACTCCAGGCAGTGTTGTGCATGGGGTTGCTGTGAGTCAAGTGCCAACTCACCGGTAGCTATAGCAACAGGAGCAAAGAAGATCGTGTGCATCCTAGAAGCAGGCACAACAGTGGTCAACCCAAACACCCTGCCATTGATTTGATTCTGACCCATAGCTACCAGGTAGGGCAAGATTGATGCTGCTCTGTAGGGTTTCTGAAACCGAATCTTTATGGAGAATGCAGTCTTACTTTTCTCCCTCGGAGTGGCTGGTGGGTTTGAACCAGTGACCTTGTGTTGAGCATCCCAGCATACACACCACTATACAGCCAGGTCTTCTTACAATAATGATAGTTATTACTTATTGGTTACTCACTGTGTCTCAACTACTTTTGTTAATCTCTTTATATTGATTTTAGGTACTTAGTATCAGAACAGCCATGGGCACAGACTAATGACTGGCAAACTTGTAAGCAACCTGTATGGTTTCCTTTGCCTGTTAACAGCCAACAGTGACATGTGTCAGAGTGTGCTTGAGCATGTCCTCTCATTTCTGGGGTTAACAATGCCTTAAAATACAATAGGCTTCCTCCCATTCAATTACAAATCGAATGGGAATGCTGTTTTACAATCCGAAAGACCTATAGAGTTAGTGGTCATCCACGCTGATTTCATCTCCTGGGAACATTGAATTTTTTTTTCATTTAAAGATAAATTGTAATGTTCAGAGAGAGAAAGATAAGAGACCTCTATAAAGTAATTAACATTTCAAAATGAAAATCTCCTATTCATTGTATCCTTTTAATACATCACTCCATATCAAGTTGCCTAACAGCCAGTGAAGCCCATTTGACTGGTCCACATTGAAGGATGTGCCATGAAATTTCCTTGTCTCTTGACCTTGATAAAAGCTTTTAAACCTTTTTAGTTTATTGCCCTGAAATGCCTTTCTTTTCGATATCTCTCTTCACATGTTTTACTGTGACTGAAATTCAGACATAAAGAAAGTTCCCCCAATGAACCCACTGATGTCCCTCTCATCTGCAGCATCACACTCTGCTCTTCTTTGGCAAATGTTTGCTTTAGCAAAACTGTTCTGAGATACTTGAACCTTCCAAGAGAGAGGGGACATGTTATTTCTATTTCTCAAGTGTGGCTGCCCAAATTCATGTTTTCCTGGAAAGCTTGACATCGCTTCCATATCTGAAGGTAGCTTTGCAGAGAGGAGTTGTGATGTGTGGGTGCAAGTGCCTCTGAAGAGATCCTCATGCATCAGTTTAAAGGGCCAAGTGAATATGAATGCCACTTTCCTCCCACGGTTTAAACTCTCTTGATATACAGTGCGGATCTCTGAAGCACTCTGTTAGGATTCAAATGAATTGTTCAAATCTAATTGACATTCTAAGGCTATGCCTAGCTTTGTAGTTGTATAGATAGTTGCTCAGTATTATTATCCTTTGCTAAAAAGAGACATTTTGTACCCTGTAACAGTATTTAAAACTTGATAGCACTTTGAAACAACAAGGGACCCAGTAAAATATCTGGTAAAACTTACACAAGGTAAAATATCTGAATACTGTATTGTATATTCAATAATACACAATTATGCATTGTTTCATGTGCATAACAATATGCTTAGTGAAATAAAACATTATGTGATTTGGATGTTGTGTGAACACCTTATTACAGTCTGATCCTGCATTTGCTTCAAGCTTTTCAAACAAACTGGGAGCCTTAGCAGTGAAAGTGAATATCCTGAGACCCATTCACCTTTGTCAGGTCCCCTATTCACGTCATTAGCAAGTTCTCCATATGGGATAGAAGTCCCTTTTGTGTTTTTTCCTTAGCCTTGCAACTTTCCATGGGGCTAATCCTTGACAGCTTGGGGAATTTTTGTTTTGTTTTTGAGGATTTTTGTGACTGTCAAGTACAAATTCCTAAATGGAGTGTGACATGCAGAAATCTCAAGCAGTAGTGTTGGCAGATTGTCCATCTTCTTGTTTAATAACCTTTAGTTTTAGTTTCAAATTGTCATTTCCCTTTGCTTTTTGCTGCTGCTCTTACTAATCATTGATTTTGCTGCTTTGGGGGAGCCATATGGTAATAATTTTAAAATAAAATTAAACAGAGGTAACAGTACAACACTCAAGAGACTGAGATAGAAGATAATGGATACTGATGTCTGCAGTATGCATACATTATTGTACAATACCTTTTTTTAGTTAGAGGTACAGTACAGACTTACTCATAGTGACCCTGTATAGAGTTCTGATACTGTAAATCCTTATGGGAGTATATACCGTCCTCTTTCTTCTGTGGTACTACTGGTGGGTTTCAAACACCAGCTTTTCAGTCCAACGTTTACCTGTCGGTGCCACCAGAACTTCTTAACCAGTAATATAGGCATTTTTTATAACCATCAAGAGAAGGAGCCCTGGTGGCACTGTCAAGTAAGCTTTTGGCTGCTAACCATGAGGTCAGCAGTTCAAACCTACCAGCCACGCTGCAGGAGGAAATGTATAACCTCGGTAACCCTATTTAGGATCACTATGAATAGGAATTGGGTTGATGGTGGTGGGTTTAGTTTTATGGTATATCCATGACATCTGTATTATAGGGTATATGAGGGGGCTTCAAAAAGTTCATAGACAAATCCGTTGTCTTTTACACATGGTAGTGCAATCACTTTGTGTATAAGCAACATGAGATAGATATTTTGATACATTTTATTCTCTAATTGTGATTTCTGAACGCTTTCTATAACCTTAGGGCTGTGATCCACAAGATCAGTAGTTCAAAACCACCAGTCACTCTGCAAGAGAAAGACAAGGCTTTCTACTCTTATAAAGAGTTTTAGTCTTGGAAACTCACAGGGTCACTTCTACCCTGCCCAGTAGCGTTACTATACGTTAGCTGTGAGTTTCTTTATTATTAATATTACTACTACTACTATTATTATTATTATAACCTTTGGGAACCAAGGATATTTATGCAGCCAAATGTAGCCCAATTAACTATGTGGTGCATGAATGTACAAGGAGTATCCCCTCCCACACACCCCAAAAAACTAATCCCCACCCCAAACTAGGGGTTTGTTAAATTTTTTAACAAAATAACCTTATCATCTTCAAAGTACTCTCCATTACACTTAATAAATTTGTCAAATCTACGATTCCATTCTTGGAAACATTTTTCAAACTCATCTGTTTGGATGGCGGACAGCACCTCCCTCATTTTTTCCCTCACCTCTTCTACATTGCCAAATCGCTGTCCTTTCATGTCCCTCTTCAATCGCAGAAACAAAAAGAACTCGCATGGAATGAGGTCAGGTGAGTAGAGTCCATGGGGCAAGAGAGGCAAGTTGTTTTTTGCCATAAATTGGAACACTGAGATCACTGTGTGAGCCAGTACATTGTCATGGAGACAAAACCAGTCCCCTGCCTGCCACAGATCAGGCCTTTTTTGTTGCACACTGTTATGCAATCTATTCAGAACTTCTAAATCAGTGGTTCTCAACCTGTGGGTCACAACCCCTTTGGGAATCAAACGACCCTTTCACAGGGGTCACCCAATTCATAACAGTAGCAAAGTGACAGTGATGAAGTAGCAACGAAAATAATTGTATGGTTGGGGGGTCACCACCACATGAGGACCTGTGTGAAAGGGTCGCAGCACGAGGAAGGTTGAAAACCACTGCTCTAGAAGATGCACTGGCATGGTGTTTACACCAGTGAGCTCAAACGTGATTGTGATGATGGCGAATGAATGGGCAGGTTTTGTTCTGTTGTCCATAGCCAGTGTGGCAGTGAGCTAGAACCAGCAACTCTACCCCACCCTACAGGGTCGTTATGAATCAGTCATCTGGATGGCAGCGCATTTTTATTAAGTAAAAATAACAAATGTATAAGTGAGGGCTTCAAGAAGTTTGTGGAATTAAAAGGTAATGGAATTTTTCCAGGAAATTTCTGAAGCCCTCTCACATGTATATTTTAATGTAAAATGTCTCCTGGACTTTTATTATTTCTCAACAAGTTCATTGATCAAATTCGATAGTAAAAACAAGTCCATTTGCGAGGCAACTATATCACGTTGAGTATACATCGCAATAGTTAAATGTGGTGGGGCATACTCTAGGGCAGCGGGTCGCAACCTGTTGGTCGCAACTCCTTTGGGAGTCGAATGACCCTTTCACAGGGGTCACCTAAGACCCTCAGAAAACACATATGTCCAATGGTTGGGGGTCCCCACAACCTGAGGAACTGTATAAAAGGGTCGCAGCATTAGGAAGGTTGAGAACCACTGCTCCAGGGCCATGCACCCTGAAGCTGCATCATGTTCTGTAACTTTGTGGAGTCCCAGGCAGGCCCATAGGCTGGTGGCTGCTCTGCCAGCTGGGCAGTACAGCTTATTCTGGTAATGAGCCTGCGGGAAGGGAGCAGAGGAGTGCAGACAGGGTGATGGCCAGTCACTTCACTGCAGACCCCAAGATCTGCCTGGCATTCATGCACTTGCGAGAAGTGCTCAGGCCAGTGAGGGGCAATCTTAGGTGGGTGGACCTTTCCACAGAGAGCAAGAATGGCCCCTAGGGCATGGCAGTTTTCTTTCTAGCTGCAAATCCTAACCCCTTCAACTCTTGTCTGTGGTTTGAAATGGCACAGGCACCATAGAACAGTAGTTACTGACCCAAGGGGATGGAGCAGCCCTGGAGGCCTACCTCTCAAATGACTCCTGGCATCTGAGGTTTTACATCATGCCAGGTTTCACAAATGAACTCATCTTTGGAACCCAATTGTGTAACTAAGTGAGGAGTGGATGTATATGGAATGCAGAAGAGATCTAAGTCCTAAGGGAGAGAAGTATAACCCTTCCGGCATAGATTTTGTAGGTAGTTAATGCAACTCTTCATAATAAACAGACCTATCCTCATCCATCATAACTATGTAGAACCCACCTGGCATAGAATCTTTTAAGTACTTCTTAAATCTAATTTGTTCTTAAATGTTCTTAGCACCTTTTTTTTCTATTAATAATTATGAGTGACTGATACCTGTTATTGACCACTATGCATAGGTAACAGCTTTCCTATTTTTACCAGTTTAAGGAGACTGAGTGTAATTGTTGAGCACTATAAATTTGATAGCAATAGTTTTAGGCATCGATTGCTAGCATAAAAAAAGCTAATAGCTTTTCCCATCCTCGTGTGCCAAAATTTTAAATAATTTAGGCATGTGAGTGTATCTGTAACCCCATGAAATCATATCTTCTTTGCCTTCAGTTGTAGGTATAACTATACATTAATTTTTATTAGTGAAAGTATGTTTACCACATACACCCACTTGTTCTTTCATATATATTTCTTACTTTCACTTTAAATCTGAAAAGGAAATAGGTCTTTTCCCCCTCAAAACATTACCATTTGCTACTGATAAAATGACTATTTTAAAATTAATAGTAGTCACTTAAAACATATGGAGTTTTAATAAGACTGAGGTTGTAACATCAAGTAAATTTGTATTTCACATAGCAAAAAGCACATTTGATACATATATATATTTACCCAAATATCTGTTAGGACATATAGCACTTTAGATTGACCTCTACAGATGTCTTTAAGTCAAGGAGCAAACAAAATATATGATATCATTTAAGATAGAACTGTTGGCCTCTTCTTGTCTGGATCAAAAGAGAAAGAAAAATCAAAGAATCCATTTATCCACAGAAGGAATGACTCAAACACACCACAGTCTCCTCTAGCCTAAGACCAGAGGAACTAGATGGTACCTCACTACCACTCCTGACCATTCTGACCAGAGACACAGTGGAAGGCTTGGATAGAATGGGAGAAAAATGTAGTACAATTCTCACATTCCATTGGAAAAAAAATCAGATTTACTGGACTGATACAGACTGGAGAATCTCCCAAGGCTATCTACCGCCCGAAGACATTCTTTCATTTAGCTGGAACTGAAGTAACCCCTAGAGGTCTCGTTTAGCCAAATAACAGACTGGCTTACAAAATAAACAACAATATTCGTGAGGAATGTGTTCCTCAGAACAATCAACTATCAAAAACCAAATGTTGCATCTGCCCAAAACACAGATGAAGGATGAAGAGGGGTGGAAGCAGGGAATGCAGGGTGGAAGCAGGGAATGCAGGGTGGAAGCAGGGAATGCAGGGTGGAAATGGGGAGAGGGCTGGCACATTGCAGGGTGAGCAATCAACATCATGAAACATTTTGTGTTATGAATTATTGGGTAAGAAACTAATTTGCTCAGTAAATTTTCACCTAAAATAAAATTAAATGTTCACAAGGGGGGGAAAAGGCTGTGGCAAATATAGTAATAGCAATTTACACTTGTAAAAAGTCTTTACTTTAAAAAAAAAAACTTTTTATTGGAAAGTCTTTACCTTTTTAAAAACCTCATTTGCTTCTCACACTGCAATAGATAGCTTGGGTTTCCCTAAAAGCAGAGCCTGAGACAAAGGCATGCATGCAGGAAGTTTATTTAGGAAGAGATCCCAGAGAGCAGCAGTGGAAGACAAGGCTAGTGAAACAGAGCAGAGGAAAATCTAGTTCAAAGATGTGGCCACCACTGTGGAAATTTGTAAAAATTCCCCCAAGATCTTCATAGGAGCCCTATGGATTTTGTCTCAGAACTGTTCTCCTGGGGCAAGATAGAGAAAGCTCACATCCAGCCTTGGGCAAGGGTATTTCCATGGGCATGAACTCTCCCATGCTTTTCTCCCATGCTTTAGGGCTATGGTTGGAAGGGTGATGGATAGGTTGTTGCCGGTGGCCTAGGCCAATTTGGAGTTAGAGAAATTCCTGCCTAGTGAGCAGGGGCATGCAGCACTGCCCAGGGCAAGTTCTATCAGGTTCCATAACAAATTGAAGCCTGTTGGTAGGAACTGCTCTTTCTGGAAATGGTAAGGATCTGAGGTGAAGCTAAAAGGACTTGAAGCAGTTCACAGAGATGTTTCCTAAGATGGTTGGAGATACTGTAAAACCTATTTTATCATTGAGAAAAGTGAGGGTCAGAGAATTCACAGACCTTACTCAGAGCCACGTGGAGCAGAAGAGCCTGTCAGTGGAGTAGTGGTGAGTACCACATGCCAAATGGGATCTTACTTGAAAACTTTAAAACTCACAGTCAGAAATTCGGTGCAGTGAGAAACCATTTGACTTTGAGTGTGTGGGAGAAAAAATGTTATTATAACAGCAGGTAGTCTGCAGGTAGTAATGGATTGATAGGGGATGGGGGTGGCAGGGGATAAAACTGGAGCTAAGAAACCAAGACACAAATCACCATCATCAACATGCTGCAGATTTCAGCCATTTGTCGTCTCACTAAGTTTTACTGAGTTGTTAGTTTATGTTGTAAGGAGCCCTGGTGGGTGTCATGGTTACTAGTTGGGCTGCAATCTGCATGTATCGGCGGGTCAAAACCACCAGCAGCTCCTCAGGAGAAAGACTGAGCTTTCTACTCCTCTAAACAGCTACCGTCTCAGAAACTCACAGCATTGACTCCCTGGCAGTGAGTGAGTTAGCTCTGATGACACTAGTGACCAAGAAAACATGATACTATTTGCAGCTTTTAAAAAGAAACTAAATTACTAAATTTAGTTTAACTAAATAGCTAAATTTAATTAAACTATTAAAACCAGAAACCATCTAAATTGAGCTCTGGCAATGATATTGATGAATTATTTAGGCTACCACGGATTTCTTGTTCATTGAAATTAAAATGGTCTTCCCTTCTCTAAACTTAATGTGCATTCAGGGAAAAAATCATAAAATTTGCAGATTTTAGTTTCTTTGCCAGCAAGAACCTTTGAGACACATTGATATAAATGCATACATATATATGGCTCCTGGGTAAGTTGCTATTGAGTCAGTTATACATACCAGCCCAGTGTGTGCAGAGTAGAACTGTTTCATAGGGGTTTTGGTTTGGTTTGGTTTGGTTTGGTTTGGTTTAAAGACTGTGACCTTTAGGGAGCCAACTGCCAGACTGTTCTTCTGAGATGCCTTTGAATGGGTTCAAGCCACCGATCCTTTGAAAGCAGAACTTAACACAACATTGCACAACCAAGCTCTCCTTACGTATGCTCATACCTTTGTGTATTCAAATCTATCTATATACCCTTTTCATTTCTTTGTGGAATGATTGGCCATCAGAACCAATAAAAAGGCTTTAGAAAAGAATGAGATTGTTGAACTTTCTCGTTTTATCAATGAGGAACATAAGAACCCGGAGCACCTTGCCAGCGCTTGGTAGAATATGAATTAAAACCCTGATTGGATGTCTAGTCTAGCACATGAAACATTACACTGAGAGCCCTGGGCTCGATTAGATAAATGTGTTAACATTTTACTTTTCTACTTTATTTTATCAAGAATTCAGATACCTACATCTGGTCAATTATACTCTCTTAATCTTTACTGCTGTTGTTTCTGCTGTGGTTTTCTCTGTTCTATACGGGTTTGCTAAACTCTTGGGTAGAATTCTTTGCACAAGGTGTGCAATCATCTTTGAAGCATTTTTGTACGCTACTGTAGTTTTAAAACACAGTCACAGAGATCTCCATTGGGGGAAGTAAACATACCATGCTGGATGTCTAGAAAAAGAAAAGGCTGGAAAAAACATAAGAGAAAGATTTTTATGTGTTTTTTCCCCCTCCCCCCTCCACGACCATCCCCCTCCCCTCAAAGATTTTTGTCTTGAAGATACTTTCAAACTAGTGTGCTGTCTTTTATTCAAGCAGCAGGAAGCTTGTGTTATTTCTTTTGGGGAGGGGGGGTGAAAAAAAAGTTAGGCAGGGGAGGGGTCTGGGAATGTAGATGAAAATGCTTGAGAAATCACAGAATGGGCCTTTGTGGGTCCTGCTGTGTGCTGCTGCCTCAGACCAGACCTCCAGCCAAGCTTTTCTGTTTCTTTATCTTCTCTTCTGGTTGGAAAACCAAAAGGTGGAAAAAATTCCAAAGGGGAGTGTTTTTGAGATAATATTAGAAGATGCTCAAAGTATTTAGGATTTAATTACTTGAAAATTTAGCAATAAAGCATGTCATCTTTTGCAAACAGAGATAAAGAACTGACCTGCCTTCAGCAAAATATGTATATAAAGTTCCCATGTTAATTATGCAGCTCTCTTCTGAGCTGTTCATAGTCTCTTACCCACTGCATCCTGGATGAGAAATGGAGCTCACTGTGAGCAAAATGTAATGATGCATTGTGCATGGTGGTGGTGGTTGTGGGTGGGGTGCTCTATAAACTCCATTTAGTTACATGCTCTAATCAGCTACAAAAGAAAGAAAAGAAACCCACCCAAACCATAAATAAAAGCGATTGCACTGTAAGGCTGGGAAAGTCTTGAGTGCATGTATTCTCTCGGTTGTCATAATCATGAAAGTGTAGCTGCAACTTTTTCCTTCAAAATTTTTGAACAACTACACTTCATTCTTCGCTGACTCATTTAGAAGGGAAGTCTACCTCTTCTACTATATTAAATTATCTCCAGTTTGACCTTGGGTTCAGTTCCCATCCTTGTACAAGTGTTTGAAACCACAAGTTTGTCATATTTTCCCCTCTATTTACATAAGTTCAGCCCTCTTCTGTGCTTTCCATGCTTTAAGTAACTGAGAGCACATCTGCCAGTACTTTATAGAAACTGAAAATGACTGATATTTATAACTTAGATTGGAAATATAAATGGTTTCACTAGAATATATTTTGTACTTAGGTTATTAAAGCTGTAACACATTTTAAAGCATTTGAACCAAACTTATTTTAAATCTCATTAGACAGTGGGATTCTCTTTTTCAATCAGAAACAATGCCGCAAAACCAAACAATATTCAATGCACGAGTTGTGTGACATTTATTATTAGCGTTATTTATTATACTGCTTCTTATTTTAATATCTTGATCTGAAATGTGATGAGAAGTATATTGAGTATACATCTGAGGATTTACTGTTCTATGATTCTTCTCAAACTCAGAACTCACCACCATCAAGTCATGCCAACTCATAGTGACCTATAGGATGGGGAGAACTGCCTCTGTGAGTTTGAGACTGTTAACTGCTTACGGGACTTGAAAGTCCCGCCTCTGGAACTGCCAATCTTGTGGAACACAGCCCAACAGTAACCACTACGCCTTGATTCTACTACAGACCAACTAACGTGTTTTGAAAACTACTTACACCCTGATCCGTGGATGGTTGTAGTTGACACCACAGAGCCGAGAGACGTGCCTGGGCACTGCACATAGTGATTCTGACTGAAAAAATCATTTAGCTTCTCCTTCTGTCTTCCAAAGCCCCATGACTTTAGATGGGAGAAATATATATGAAATTATATATATAATATGAAATCATGAAATGTATCTTGGATCAGACTTAAAAAAACAACAAATAACAGTTCCAAGGATGGCAGTGTTTCTGGCTCGTTTTCGGAAGGATTTTACTTTGAGTTTTTGTTTCAAGATGTTATGCGTGTACTGGAGAGTCACTTTCTGTGGTTGACCAGGACTCATTGCCAGTTGCCTCTGAAGCAGTTCTGACTACTGAACTCTTCTTGTGTGTTGGGCAGAAATATGCCCCATAGAGTTCTCAATGGCTGATTGTTTCAGAAGTAGATCACCAGACCTTTCTTCTAAGGCACTGGTTCTCCACCTTCCTCATGCTGCGACCCTTTCATACAGTTCATCATGTGGTATGACCCTAACCATAACATTATTTTCGTTGCTACTTCATCACTGTAACTTTGATACTATTATGAATCATAATGTAAATCTCTGATAGGCAGGTTGCATTTTCATTGTTACAAATTGAACATAATTAAAGCATAGTGATTCATTACAAAAACTATGTAGTTATATATTGTGAAATATTTATTTCTAATTAAAAAAAAAAGAAATTTTGTCTTAAAAAATGGTGTAGCATGGGCAACAGTCTCCATGCCGGGGATGCATATGTGGGCGGACCCGCCTGGAGACGGATAGAGGAGGTGTCTGGGTTCCTAAGTCCATTGGAAATGTGTTTCCCGATGGTCTTAGGCGACCTCTGTGAAAGGGTTGCTAGACCCTCAAAAGGGTCGGGACCCACAGGTTGAGAATCGCTGGTCTAAGGTATCTCTGCGGAACACTGCCATCCTTGGAACTGTTACTTGTTTAGTTTGTTTTTTAAAGTCCGATCCAAGGTATATTTCATAACTTTATATATATACATATTATTATATAATTTCATATATATTTATCTCCTCTAAGGTCATGGGGCTTTGGAAGACAGAAGGAGAGTATGCATATCTATTCCATAAACATTCCTGAGTGGAAATAGATGTGCACAATCTGGCACTAAAGTAAAAGTCTCACTGTTCCATTTGGAGTTTAAACACAAATTATTTTTATTTCTACAAAATTGCAATTACTTATCTGAAAGCTAATTTTTGGATAAAGTTTTGCAGTAAAAAAGGAATTTATATAAATAAATATAGAGCATGGCATATAAAGTTATGACATGCCTATTTTTTTTGGACATGCCTATTATGTGTAAAATCTACTGAGCTGTCCAAATCATGAGGATTTAAAAAACATTTTGTGGCTAATTATGTGACACCAAATTAAAAGTGCTAAATTTTAGTGTCTGGTGAGCACTTCTCACTAGTGTTTCTATCACAACAGCATTAATATTTTTATTTGTAAGTCTTGCACTGTGCAGGCTCCTAAGGCAATGCATTGCAACTCAGTAGATTGCTGTTAAAATTAAATACTGTCCCCGACGACATTACATTGAGTAAAATAAGCCACACACAAAAGTGTGTGTGATTTCTGTTACATCAAGTTCAAGGATAGATTAAGCTTGCTGGTGGTGAGAGAAGTCAGAACAATGGCGTCCTGGGGATAGAGCTAAGAGCGTGGGGGGGGTGGGGGGTGGTAGCATTCACTGAGAAGGGATAGGAGGGAATCTTCTAGGATGCTGACAATATTTTATATCTTCATCTCAATATTTTCCATCAGCAAATTCATTTTTTAAAGGGGCATCCATTGTAAGTTTGAACTTTCTTTGCTCTCTGAATTTTATAATCCAGTAAAAATATTTTAAAAAGAAGAACACAAAAAATGTCTGGCACATTTTGATGTGATCACTGCAAGTGATATAATTTACCTGTCTGCAGCTTTCACCTGGGCATGGCTACAGTTCTAAGTAAAGAAAATAGCTTCAGGAAAGTAATTTCAAAGTGACTAGAGAGAGTTGTCGATTAAATCATTTCAGCATCCTCACATGAGTTAAAAGTATCCAGTAAGGTAAATTAGTAACTTAACCTAACATTCGAGACACTTCTTTCCAGCTCAAGCATAAAAGGCATGTGCTCTTGGAAGACCCAAAAAAAAAAAAAAAAACGCATCAAGTTCCCATTAGTCTAAAAATACAGAATAAGTAAATAAATATATAAATGCCTGAGTTATATATTGCATTTTGTAGGAGTTCAGTGGCTTTAAGTCTACGAAGAAAATAATTTATACTATGAATAGTTCTACCCATTGCCCATTGGCATGAACACAAAATATTCTAAGAAAAGTAAAATAAATACGTTGGTCTATTGGATTTAATTATATTTTGAGTCACTCTGAGTGTTTCTTGCTTTTGAGCAACATAGCAGAAACCTTAATGGTAATTAAATCGAATAAACGAACTTAGTTCCCAAACTGAGCCAAGGCATCCAGGGTCACTGCAGCAAATTCATAGGAGCACTCTAAGATATTTTAAATCTTCATGGGAACTTGGAGCCCAGCAATACCCCATCTCTGTGAAACACTGTAAGCATTAGTAACTCAAAAGTAGTTCACAGTTTGAACATTATTAGACTGTGCTACCATGCAAAGCTCAGTCGTTAGTAGTTGCTAGGGTAAAAAGCTGCTACTCGTCTGTCTGTCGAACTGCAGTAGTTGCAAGGAAAACTGGAGCTTGGGATGAGGATGGCAGCGCTCAGTCTGGTCCCGAGGTTTGAGAAGCTCTCAGTGCCTAGCATTCCGTTAGTAAGTAATTGTGGTTATTTAATAAAAAGAAAAGATATCTTTATTCTAATTTGTGTTTATTTTTGTTTTTAACTGGCTACTTAATTATCAGAACATAAATACTGTAAATGTCTGAAGCTAATTACTTAATAAATATAATTGTTAAGTGGTTTTCTTTCTATGTTAGCTTAGAAATACTATGAAAACATTACCAAGATCTTTCAGGCGCTGTGAGCCGAGAGCATTTGCATAGTCTTGCATTTAGTAGGATGTCAATTCAGTCCGCTCTCTTCCTCTTCTTCTCCCTATCTAGATGTTGTCTTTAATTGGAGTCGCTCTGATTTTCTATGTTTATTGGGAAGCTAGTAAATAAAAAAGAACTACTAAATTCTATAAGACGTTCATTACTTGAATGTTTTCCTAACAACCTTTAAAATCATTAGGAAAGACAACGTAGCTATTGCACGTTGAGGTCCCTGGGGCCACAGTTTGCACTCAACTAACCCACCCAGTGGTTTCATGGAAGAAAGTACTGGCAGTCTTCTTCCCAAAGAATTTTGCCTGGAAAACCATACAGTGCTCGAGTCTATTCTGTGGCACCGGGGTTGCCATGACTTGAAAACAACTTGATGGCCGAAGCTTCAGGTCCTTACAAGCTACTTGGTTGGAACTCTGTCTCCTTTGAGAACAACAACTTTTATAAACGTAGTGTATAGTTCAGACAGACATATTTGTTGGAATATCATGCTTGCTTCTACGCTGGTG
Source organism: Echinops telfairi (assembly GCF_000313985.2). Classification (NCBI taxonomy): domain Eukaryota; kingdom Metazoa; phylum Chordata; class Mammalia; order Afrosoricida; family Tenrecidae; genus Echinops; species Echinops telfairi. Next base: position 11,131,529 of record NW_022103906.1, read on the forward strand.
TGTTTGGGTCATGTAGCAGAAGTACAGACCGTGGGCTGCTAATCTCACAAAAGTGAGTCTATTTCTGCCTGCAATTTAGAGTTTGTACAATTGCCTTCCTCGTTTATTCTCAGTTGAACAGGCTTTATAGCACTGGGATACACAGAAAAGCCAAATTTATTTGCATACCAAAGCAATTTGGGAAGTAAAATTTCAGTGTGATTCTCCAAATGCTTGTGGTAAAAGTACAAGGGACTTGAATCATTTTCCCATAATTAGTTACAGTTCTGGAGGTCTGCCCCTTCTCCCTAACCCTACACTGCCTTGCATGCATGTCTCTTCCAGTGGAAGTTAGTGGAAAATTCCTAACCCCTTTCACACCACTACCATGAGTTATAAAAAGCATGTCATTCAGAATTGACTTTTTCTACTGCATGCTTGAAATTTTACTCACAACATGAAGGGTAGGGGGAGGTGCATTTTAAGAAATATTTCTCTTTCAGACGGGTAAGGGGCACAACATAACCGTAGAATGGCTAGCCCGGTTTGCTTCTCCTTAGGGGATCAAATATTGATACTAACTAATGCTTTCCCAGTGATAACGTATCACAGCAGCACACGCCTGCGCCTCTTTCTCAGCGGCACAGTGACACTCATTCACACTTCAAATTCCCATCTTAACTGACTCACTCGCTGGGAACACAGAGCTCACATGCCACTGGGAAGGGGTAGGGAGCAGGGGTTGAGTACAGGAAGAATGGAGTGGTAGTAGAGGTTTTCCTAGTGTTGGGAATTTTTTTCCTTTTTTTTTTTTTTTTGGTCTTTCAATCAAAACGTGAGTCATCTTTCCCCCATTTTTTAACCAAAAATCTCTGTGGTCACTGCTTTGATTTTGGTTTTGAATTCTACAAACCAGTTTAATGTCACCAGAGGTAATGAATTTTTGAAAGTTTCCCTCACTTATATCAATTTGGTTTTAAGTATCACCTTTAGTGCTGTGGCTTAGCATCTTAATTGAATCTCCTCGGTGGAAGGGGCTTTGGCGGGGCTTTGGGAGTCACAGTAGGAGTCAGTTGCTTCCACTGGAATGTTGGCTGACTCTGAAGTGACGTTAGATGTACACTTCAGCTTTTGCAGGCCTAAGTGAGGGCATGACTTATTCCAAAATGTTCCTTCTACACCCCAGTGTTTGCCAAGAGGTATCCTCTCCCCGGCATTGCGCAGATTCCCACTCATAGTGACTTAGGACTAGGATAGAGTAAAGCTGTCCCCTTTGGGTTTTGGGGACAGTAACTCTTTGTGGCAATAGGAAGTCCCATCTTTGGCTGCTGGTTTCAAACTGCTGACCTTGCTGTTGGGAATCCAGTGCATAGCCAACACTGCATGTAGATCTGATCACACTCCTTTTCTTGTTCATAAACCCCTGAGCCATGATTTCCTTCTAGAAAAAGACCTGGCTCACTTAGAAAATTCATGGAAAATGACAATGGTAAACTCAGAATTGTTATTTGTTATTGTTGATCTGACTTACATTTTATTTGTGTATTTTAAAATACTTTTATTGGAAGCTCTTACATATCTTATCACAATCCATACATTCCTCCAATGTGTCAAGCACATTTGCACATATGCCGCCATCATCATTTTCAAAGCATTCTATTCCCACTTGAGCACCTGATATCAGCTCCCCGTTTCTTCCTCCTCCTTCCCCTGCCCACCCTCCCTCACAAACCTTTGATAAATTATAGATTATTTTTTCCATTTCTTACATCATCCTCCGTTGCCCCTCACCCACGTTTCCGTTATTCATCCCCCTGGGAGGAGGTTATATGTTGATCCTTGTGATCAATTCCCCTTTCTCCTCCACTCTCCCCTAATCCTCCTGGTATCTCTACTCCCTTTGTTGGCCCTGAGGGGTTTATCTATGCTGGATTCCCTGTATTGCAGGCTCTTATCTGTAGCAGTGTGCATGCTCTGATCTAATCCAATTTGTAAGGTAGAATTGAGGTCATGATAGTGGGGTGAAGGAAGCACTACACAGCTAGAGGAAAGTTTTGTCAGTGCTATACTGCACTCTGACTGGCTCATCTCTTCCCTGTTTCTCTTAATCCCTGTAGCCAACTTCACTGAAGCCACTCTTTAGTGTTCTTGATACCTTTATAGCATGCTTCCTATAGGTCCAACAACAGATCAACATGCAAGACCAGGTAGCCTGTTGTTGAGAGAGGTACTGAAATGAGCTACAATAGAAAGAACCCATAATGAATTTTCCTAATGATGATTATAAATCACACATGTTTGAGTAAGATGCTTCATCTATAATTCTGCTCAGAAAGCTTTAAAAGAACAAAATTCTGGTGCTCACAGAAGCCAGCTTGCATTCTGTGATAGAAATAGTTCTATCAAGCAATTAGAGGAGACAGTTGTGTGTAACTAAGACCTCTCTATGATGGTGCTAGTAAATGAAGGCTGCCATGGAAGAGAACATGTGATCTGATAATCTGATACCAAATGGGGGCAGCTCTCATTTGTGCCTAATGAAAGTCACAGGCATATGCGAAAGTTACATGGGACAGGTTTTACCATTTTACCTCAGCCCAGTAAAGCTTAGGGGGTGGACTAGGGGGAGAAACGGAACTTTGAAATGAGACACATCTGAGTTGAAATCACTGCTCTGCCTCCAAATACCTAAGAATTGCATATCTCGGAGTTAATTTCCTCAAGGGGACAATGAGCATAATCATCTCCACCAAAAGTGCTCATCTCACTGTGTCCTAACAGTGAACGTGGTTTATATGGGATCGTTTTGTGGGTGATGTTGGAACGGCAGGTAGTGAGGGACTACTGTAAAGTCAGTTAGGCACATAGAATGCTCTAAAGGTTTTTGTTCAAATTATTTGCGTGTGTGTTTTATAATACAAACCAGTGAAATTAAAACGAAAACATTATGGTAGCTTTCCCAGCAGTTTCTGGTGTTATTTAATCTTAGTTAAACAACTTAAGTCTCTCCTCTGTGTTACTGACCCTTACTTAAATAAGCTAAAGAAACCATTAAGTAGAAGCGTGATTGAAGCTCAGTGAACAAGCTGGAGTCTCTTCTCTGTGTTGTCAGGTGCCATCTAGTTGCGCTCAGCCCACAGTGACCCTGTGCCAAAACAGAACTTCCCTCAGAGAGTTCTCTAGCCTGTAATCTTTATAGGACCCTATCACCAGGTGTTTCTCCTACAGAGCTGCTGGGTGGGTTTGAACTGCCAACCTTTTAGTTATCAGCCGAGCGCTTATCTATTGTACCACTAGCACCTTTTCTTTATCTGTAGATGAAGAAAACAATACCTACTTTAAACCAGCCGTTATGAAAGTCAAAATGAGGTCATGAAGCAGTTGACAAAGATGTTCCCTAAGATGGTTGGATGAGACTGTAAAACATACTTTATCATTGCGAAAAGTGCGGGTCAGAGAATTTGCACACCTTACTCAGAGTCACGTGCTCTCATAATGGTGTTTATCACGACCAATAGCATTTTCTGTTGCAGCTACGTATATACACATGGGAGTAAGAGCTTTCTCTTTTAACCTCCAGTGACTGCTCTAGTGATGTTCTTTGTGCAAACACTTGGTAGAATTTGCAAACAAGCAAAGGATGCCAGCTTCATAGTCATGAGCTAAAAGCCCACTCGTTTTTTACAAAGTGGGTGAGTGATGCTAATAAGTAAAATGTTTCCTTTCTCTATTATCTGTCCTGGCTACAGGGATTATTACTACCTCCCTGTTGGGCCATGGTGGGGATATAGGATTTTGAATCTATTACAATTGAGTAGGGTAAAGAATGTCTCACTCAAATAGGCAATTGTTTGTCCTTTTTTATTTTTTCATTTCCTTTTTCATCCAGAGATGATTTATTTTCACATTAGTGATATTTTAGTGTGAAGAAGGGGGAAATCTTTTTAGCCTGGAGCAAATTAGTTATATACAAGGGAAGCTTCAAAAGGTTTTGTGGAAGAATGAAACTAAAAAAATCTATTTTTTTTCACAAAATTTTTGAAGTCCCTTCCTAACAAGAAATCAATTCTTAGGTGCTCTTCAGTTGGTTGAGGCTCAGTGACCTATGTGCAACAGAATGCAGTTCTCTCGGGTCCTGTGCCATCCTTGTATTTTGATGTTTGAGCCCGTGGTCCAGCACTGTGTCAGCCCACCTTTCAAGGCCTTTCTTTTGATCACTAGTTCTCTGCTTTACCAAGCGTGCTACCCTCCTTCAGGGAATGATCGCTCCTGATGACATGTTCAAGCATGTGAGGTGAAGTGCCATCTTTGCCTATACAGAGCATTCTGGCTGTCATTGCACGTAAGCAATAGGTAATTTTTAGATGTCTAATTAAAGGAAAAAATGTGGATTTATGATATTTATCACTAAAAATGGATTTCCATAAGGGGCTTTGAAAGGTTCACAGAAAATTTCTATTATCTTTAATTCTGTTGTTCCACAAAATTCTGAACTACCTTGGATGTGAAAATATGATCGATTCGTTATCATAAAATTACCAGTTGCTCCTTGAGATAATGGTGTTCTAATTAGTCTTGACTTTTCTATTTGTAATTAATTATCCTAGCCATCACATCGCCATCATTTCACTCTTGGAGTCAAGTTAAAAACAAACCTGGTCAGGAATTCCTGTAATTAACATTTATTAAGTTAAAGTGTGATAAGTCTTTTTTTTTAATGGAAATCTAAAAATCCATTCTTTAGTAGTTAAATAACCACGCTAATATTTGGCCTGTGGGGTGAATGTCACGGTTTTATGTCTCTCAACAAAGAGCTCTGGTGGTGTCGTGCATTGGGCTGCCAAGCACAGTGCCCACAGGTTGCTGCCCAGGAGAAAGATGAGAGAGACTTAGTGCTTCTGTGAAGAGTTACAGCTTCGAAAACTCCAGGGGGCAATTCTCCTCTGTCCTATCGGGTGTCTGTGCGTCAGAATCAACTACTGCCAGTGTTTTAGTACGTTATTCAACAAAACATAATGTCTTCTCCTAGTAGCAGTTTTGCACCAAAATTTCTCATTAAGAATACCCATATGTTTAGGCGATTTTAAAGGTACATCTATAAGACTAAATAGAACGTCTGTTAGTTGGATATTAGACATCTTAGATTAATATTGTATGGAGTAGTTCAAAATTTGACTGGTAACTAAAAGTGCAGTTTGAACCCACTTAATTCTCTGTAGGAGAAATATTTGTCATTGTGCTTCCATAAAGATTAGAGCTTTGGAAATCCGTTGTGGTAATTCTACTTTGCCCTCCTGGGTCCCTATGAATGATAATTAGAATCAACCTGATGGCAGTAGGTTTTTGTTTTTGTTTTTCTTTTTTAATCATTTTATTGGGGGCTCGTGCAATTCTTATCACAATCCATACATCCATCCATTGTGTCAAGCACATTTGTACATTTGTTGCCATCATCATTCTCAAAACATTTGCTTTCTACTTCAACCCTTAATATCAGCTCCTCATTTTTCCCCCTCCCTCCCCACTCCTCCTCCCTCCCGAACCCTTCATAATTCATAAATTATTATTATTTTGTCATATTTTACACTGTCCGACGTCTCCCTTCACCCACTTTTCTGTTGTCCATCCCCCAGGGAGGAGGTTATATGTAGATCCTTGTAATCGGTTCCCCCTTTCTACCCCACCTTTCCTCCAACCTCCAGGTATCTCCAACCTCACCACTGGTCCTGAGGGGGTCATCTGTCCTGGATTCCCTGTTTCCAGTTGCTATCTGTACCAGTGTAGATTCTCTGGTCTAGCCAGATTTGTAAGGTAGAATTGGGATCATGATAGTGGGGGGAGGAAGCATTTAAGAACTAGAGGAAAGTTATATGTTTCATCGTTGCTACCCTGCACCCTAGCTGGCTCATCTCCCCGCAACCCTTCAGTAAGAGGGTGTCCAGTTGCGTACAGATGGGCTTTGGGTCTCCACTCTGCATTCACCCTCATTTGTTTCGTTTTTATATTAAATAATTTTTCAGGATTGAAAAGACAAACTTGCAGTTAATAAAACTCTCTAAATGATAGTCCAATTATCTTCAGGCTAATGTTTATAATTATTCCGCTGATAACCAAGAGTTGAAAGTACCTGTTGGTTCCATAAGCCCAATAGAAAAGAAAATGCTTACAGGAAGCCAGAGAAAAATCCGAGAAACTGCTGCCTCTTTTAATTCTGAATTCTTTTCTACCAAATCGTGTATTCTAACTGGTTAACCTCAAATTCCTGTTCAGAAGTTAGCTTTGGGCCCCTTTAGTATTCATTAAGGAGCTCCAGTGGGTGCAGTGGTTCATGACTTAGCTGCTAACCAAAACAGTTGGCTGTTTACAGCTAACAGCCCCTCCATGAGAAAGATGTGACAGCTGTCCTTAGAGACTGAGACACCCTTCTACCTTGTCCTGTAGGGTCACTATGAGTCAGATGCAACTGGACAGCAATAGATAGGGGTTAGTGCTCATTTAGTTCCTGCCCCCACCCCTTTTTTGCTGTTAAAACATAATATGTAGAAAGCAGTATTGCTTATAACTCACTGAAAGCAGAATCAATAAAAATCAATTTTTAAAAGGTGACTATGTTAAGGCTTTATAACATATGCATGAGATCACGGAGTGAGGCTGCTGTAGAATGCGATCTGCTGGGATGGACAGTCTGGAACAGTGTGTTTCTGGAAACGTACTACCTCAGGTCACAAATAGGAGAGACGCCTTCTCAGATGGTTCTAATGATGGTCTTTTTCACTTTTGAAAGGAAATTCATTATTTTACAAAACAGAGATGAGCTTTGAGATGCATAACTTTGTGAAGCCCGTTAACTCAGATCTATGGGAAATGAGAGTTACCGTTTTTCCCCCAAGAACTATGTTACGAGCAGATTGTCCTGGTCAGTTTATTTAGCCTGATAAGAGTGAGTGGAATTATAATCTTTAAGTAATATGCTATTATAGATCTTGACGTGTTTCTGGTCTTTTATTAAAATTCATTTTTATGATAACTTTTTCAGTTGTCAGCATCTTACAGTTCCCAAAGTACTTTGGCATTCTGTATCTGATTTGCAGATCATAATTGTCATATGAGGTCACACTGTAAGAAAATGTGTCATTTCTGAAGATGGATAATAGTAGTTTTCAGCAAGTTTATTTAAATAAGACAAGGGGTCACTCTGATAAGTAGAGCAATTTACAGGTACTACATATAAAGAGAAACAAATAAAGCAAATAACTTTTTTCCCTCTCTTCACATTTCTGTCAATAAGCTTAGCCATCTCATACTAGGATCTTCTGAGAGTTACATAGTTAATTACCTGTCCAGATTTCAGTGCCCAGGAAAATAACCTCAGCAGCATGTTTGGCTAATAATAATAGGATCAACTCCATATGTAAACACTTCCTTATATTTGATTTATTTGAAGCCAAGCCGTTGAGTCTAGGGTCTCTCTTATTTTAGTTGAGAATGTCTTTATTTAAAATACATCAGAACATGAACTAATCCTCCCCCTATAGTCTTGTTTGGCTAGCTTTCTGTGGCCTTGGGCCAGAAATTGAATAGCTGAAGTGGTCTCTGTTTTTTTATCGCCTCCTTTTTCCTTCAAGCTCTTGGTCTTGGGGCCTTCGAGTCTCTTCAGCTGTTATAGGTAACGTTCTCCCCGTTTTGTTGCTACCACACGTGGGAAGAGAAAGACTGTCAGGCGGTCCTTACAAAAGTGCCCACGATAAGACAGTTATATTGTTATGAATTCATGAAAATAAGACACTTTTCACTGTAATGTGCATTCCCCTTTCCTATTAAACATAACTACCAAGATGTGCTTTTGTCGGCCAAAGTTGAAAACTTCAGTTGCGATAGTAACTTAAATAGTGGCATTCAGAGGCTAAGCCACAATTCAGCCTTAATCTTTATGTCTGGAAGTAGATGGTACAATCATCATGAAGATACTAATGTGTCTCTTGGAATACTGAGTACATGAGGCAGAGATATGTGGTAGATCTTGTGCTATCAACCGGACTAAAATCACTCTATTGAATGAAAACCAAGAACACACTTGCTGTCCTCGAGGCGATGCCAACTCATACTGACCCTGCAGGGCAGGGCAGAACTGCTCCTGTGCGTTTCTGAGACTGCCCCTCTTTACTGAAATGGAAAGCAGCTCGGTGAACAAGAGGAAAACGCTCACTGAGATGCGTTGGCAGATAGGGCTGCCGCGTGAGCTCAAGCATGACAATTGTGAGGGTGGTACAGGACTGAGGAGGTCACTGTTCTGTTGTACCTGGGTCGACATGAGTTATAACTGACTTCACAGCACCCAGCAACACGGAATAGTTCATTTTATATGAAAGAGTGTGGCGGTTTGTGCAACTGTTACTACATGCCCGGAAGGCTTGGAAGCGATGTGGCAAAAATAAAAGGTTGAGTGGTTGAATGTGTCTCTTCTTTCAACAGTTTGTTAATATTCTCTATCTAAAAGGTCAATAACTATGAAGCTGATGGTAGTGAGGATTGCACAGATATCCTTTATATGAGTGAACAATTATCTTGAACAATATGTGAAGTATATGCCAATAAAACTTTTAAAATAATAAAGAAAATAAAACTTTTAAAAAATCAAACGCCAATAGCTATTATGATTATCCTGCATAGGAAACGCTAAAACTCTGAGAGACTGGGTAAATATAATAAAATGATCTATTTCTTGAGACCTCTATCTTTAGTATATCTTTCCCTAAAATCTCACTTTCCATGAAAAATTATAAAATTATATATTTACGAAAATGACAGGTTATATTTGAAAGTAATTTTATTGATGTTTGGTTTTAAATTTTTTATATTAAATATTAGTACTTTAAACCATGAAGTTATAAGCTTGATATAAATGTTCCAGGAGTAATTTACAGAAAAGTGAAAGGTTGTCCAAAGGAGAAGACAAGCTGATTTTGGAGCAAGGTAATTATCATCCCAGGATCCCTCAGGGATGAGCCTTAGAGGGGTTTTAATTAGGTTCTAGCTTAATTGCAAAAGTAATGCCTTTAGCTGGCCAATGGAACCATCGTGTTAAGAGGATTAGGTCCAATTCTCGGGAGATTTTTAATAGCTTTCACATCTTTTGTTAGTTTATGCAAGTCAGGATTAGGATAAGGAAGAAAGGTGATTTCATGGAGAATACCTGATTAAAATGAAATATCAATTTGAAAACAGTCAGCTAGCACACTTGTCGTTTCAGAGGGAGAGAAAAATCCGTTTCTTCATTTTCAAAACACACATAAAGCCGTTAATTCAGTCCCAAGAGATTGACAGCAATTTTCATTCAAAAACATTGTACATGGAAAACCTTTTTGTTTTTAATCACACCAGATCATCCAGCTTTACATAATTCCCTCACTTTATGCATTAATGTAGTATTGATGTTGAATCATTTTTGGTCATGCCCACCTGTGGACTGCTGGATGTAGAGGCACACAAGTAAATTTTAAAAATCAAGTAGTGGAATTGGAAGTTCCCACACTACTTCTTTGGGACAGAGTTTTATTTGCCTAGATTTGCAGTCAGTACTCTAAAATTCAGGAGCTCACCCTAAGTCAATTTCCAGCAGAGTGTCGTTTACTATTTGAATGGTCTGTGTGAATGCACCCATGATTTCTCTTAGCTGTCATGCACTTTATTTATACTCTTTTGAACTAGAAAGTAAATTCTATATAATTATTTTACACACAAGACAGTCCCATGACCCCCACCCCAGCAGCTTTGTCACCGTTTTCACATATAAAGCAGTTAGTAATAATGTCCATTCAATAGTCATCATTTACAAAGGTTGCTGAAAATATGGCCCAGGGTGGAAATGTCTGCCCTGGAATATCCTGGAGCTGTCTTATGATGTGGATTATAGTTGGTTGCTTTAATTATGGGAAGAAGTAATTGTTACGATTATTGACTTCTGATATTGAGCAATTTCCTTAGCCTTCCCGCCTTATTTCTTTTTTTTCAATCAGAGTATGAAGTATCATGCAGGTAATATGCTCCTCAAAGGTGACAGGCTTGAAGCTCCTGTGGAGCGCACTTCTCCTCTGCAACACAGAGGGCAGCCCTGAGTCAGAATCGCCTTGATGACACCAGCGTGTTTTGTTTGTTTGTTTGTTGTGGCTTTTGTTGTTTTCTTGGTTATATATTCAAAAGGGCTTCAAATGTTTGTGGGAAAAGAGTTGAAAGATAATGGAACTTTCCACAAATTTTTGGAAGCCTCGTAAATAATCTTTTTCATATATCTATGTAATAAGCATATATATATAATACAATGGAGAAAAGTGAGGCATCGACTTCCCCAGGGGCAGTTCTACTGTGTCTTATAGGTTCGCTTGGAGTCAGAATCAATAGATGGCAGTGAATGTGGTTGGCTTATTTTATGTGTGTGTAGAAGAGAGATTATGATATATATTTAAATACTCTTACCTATATGTCGTTAAGGACTGAATCAATTCTTACCCTCTGTAACAGAACAGAACTGTGTCATAAAGTTTTCCTGGCCATAATCTATATTGAGATCTGATTGTCGGGTCTTTTCCCTGCAGATCTGCAGGGTAGATTCAAATCATCAACTTTTGAATTAATAGCCAAGTACTTGCCCAGACCTTCATTGTACATATATAGACATACATATACACATTAAAGTATAAGAATATCTATTTTATAATGATGGGATTATTTTTAATCATTTTATTGGGTACTCTTACAGATTTTATAATGATCTATAATTCAGTTAGTTCAAGCATAATTTCATAATTGCGACCACTATCAGTTTCAAAACATTTTCTTTCTTCTTGAACTCTTTGATATCAGCTCCCCTTTATCACCTCCCTCCCCCACCCTACCCACCAGCAACCCTTATCATTATATTATATTATATTATGTTATATATATACTTTTTTTTTTGCTGTATCTTACACCATCAAATGTATCTGTTAACTTGCAATTCTGTTATTCATTCCCCTAGAGTGGAGTTATAGTCATTGTTGTTATCAGCTCCCCCCCTTACTCCACATCCCCCACCCTCTCTTCCCATATTTCAGGGAATCATTACTCCTGTTACTGTTTCTGGAGGGTTATCTATCTTGGCTTTCATGCATTGAAAACTCTTAATTATACAAATGAACATACACAAGTCTAACAAGATTAATGACATAAAAGAAAGACCATAATAGTGAGGAGAGGAAATATTAAAGAACTAGAGGATGGTTATGTGTTTCATCAGTGCTATACCACTTCCTAGATTTATCATCCCTTCCATGTGACCCTTCTGTGAGGGATTGCCCAATTATCTTACAGGTGGGTTTTGGGTCTTCACTTTGTCCACGCTCCTTCATGTCAATTTGATTGCTTATTTTTGAACTTCTGATACCTATTGCCGTCAACACCTCATGATCACACAGGCTGGTGTGCTTCTTCCTTGTGGGTTTTTTTGCTTCCATGCTAGATGACCGCTTATTTAACTTCAAGCCTTTAAGATCCCAAATACTGTATCTTTTAATAGCCAGGCACCATCATCTTTCTTCACCACATTTGCTTATGCACCGATTCTTGTCTTCAGTGATTGTGTTGAGTATGTGAGGATCATACACTGCCACATTATTAGTACAAACCGTTCTTGTACTAAGGTAAGATTTAAGTAGAGGCCCAAAGTTCATCTGCTTCCCTGATGTATTTACATATATATACATAGGCAAATAAATGTTTATTTGGATTTATTTTTATGTTTTTAATCTAGATTTTTTTATAACTGTGTGACTTTGGTCATCGGGAAAAGTGGCTCTTAAAAATCACTTTCATTGATTTTTTTAAAATATGAAAGAGATTTAAGTATAATGACCAAAGTGTTTAACATTGTTTTTGACACCCCTGCCCTCAAATACCCTTGATTTCCTTTACTCTGTTGTTTTATTTTCCTCCCACCCTGGCTTTTTTCTTTTCCTTCTTTAGCAATTTCCTTACATGTCACATATTCTGACTAGCAGATCGTAGTATCATATAACATGTCCCCACAAAGGCAGGAAACACGCACACACGTACTGATTTATCTCAAATTCCTAGTATATTGCCTAAAAGCGTAAGTCTTTAATAAATGTTTGCTGAATAAATTAACTACTCTTGTCATGAACTGTAAATCTACCTGAAGGAGTAGAGAGGGAAGATTGTATATACTAATTTACTTTATGTAATAAACTAAGAAATCGCATTATGCATTATTATGATTAATTTGTATTTCTCTCAACAGTTTCATATCATTCTTCATGGAATGCTTTAAATAATTTCCACATGGATATTTCTGCTTTTTGTTAGAGCACTTTGATATCATCATGACCTATCTTTCTCAGTTATAAAGAAATTAAAATGTGGCTATATCAACTTCTATATTTTTGCACAAATAACCACACAACTGCTTTCTGAACTTGCCAACTTAGTCCCTCCCCCTTCAAGGTATTTTTGTAAGCACTCCTAACTTTTTTGTTGTTGCGTGTTTTAAAAAGTAAAAAGCATCGTGGGTGTACACGAATACCTAGTTGTGGAGAAGGAGAGCTGTTGGCAAACAAACGTAGAAGACTTCCATTGATTTGGGGAAAATGAATCAGGGTACGGGAAGTGCTTCAGATTAAGAGTTATGAAGTGCTAGTCAGTTGTTGCAGTCCATTATTATATTAGGAGTCCTCCTGGTGGCATCATGGTTAAGAGCTTGTCTGCTAACCACTCTGAACTCCTCAGTGGATCCATGGGAAAAAGATGTGGTCATGTGCTTCTGCAAAGATTTAAACACTTGGAAATTCAGAGGGGAAGTTCTCTGTTCTAAAGCGTCTATGCTTTGTTGCCGGGATCAGATTTGACTTGACAGTAAGGATTTTGGGGTTTCCTTTCATGATTGGGAAGTTGAGTGGTTCTCTGTCTATATGGAGAGTTTTTGCCCACTGAGTGGTCTCTGTTATTGTGATGTAACTACACGGTAAATGAAGAGCCCTTGATCTATAAATGCTCTGTGCATGTAATGATTTACTATATATACTCTTTGTGGTCTGGACTCTGGAAATCCACAGTGCTGTCCAGGTGCCTGGTATCAATTGGTACCATATTTTTCTGTCAAAATGATCATGCTGTGTATCATTCCAGTTTTCCTTGTCTTGATTGATTACATCTTAGGTAATCAATCCATCAATCTCTGTCATACAAACAGCTTTAAGTCATAGTTTCCTTTCCTCAGTCTTCCAGATTTGATTCTTACCCCTTAGATAAATTACCTTTCTACCAACCTCTTCATGTTTTGGTCCAATTTGTGGGCCAAAAAGATTCTGAAACGGGTATAATATAACCAGGGTACATATTTTAGGAAGGAACCTCATAAGTTTTAATATTGAAAAGGGTATAATATAATCAGAGTACATATTTTAAGAAGGAACCCCATAAGTTTTAATATTGAATCACAATGAAGGAATACTGTAATCTTTAAATACTTATCTCAAGGAAAGAGACCAAAGATAAAGGGGAAAGAGAATTTAATTCCTATTTTCTACCTTTATAATTGTTTGACTTTTTCCTTTTAACCTTGTCCATATACTATTTTCATAATCATCTTGCTTTAACTTTAAACTAGCCATATGGTAACAGGATGGGCTATCTTTTATTAGTTAGCATATATTTTCATTTATTAGTTGACAGAGTATATGGATTATATAGGGTCTAAACAGGAAATTCTGAAGTTGTAGGTATAAGTTCTAGTTTTAGTTCTAGACTCTACCGGTACTTAATCATCTTCCCATATAATGACACCTAAATAGTTAGTCCAATGTAAGAGTTACTCTAATATATGTCAGACAAACACACTTTATATTCAGTGACTGCTTGACGAGAGAAAACACAGGAACCCAGATGCCATAATGGTTACACATTGGGCTGTGATCCTTAAGGTCATTTCAAAACCAGCAGCCGCTCTCTGGGAGAAAGATGGGGCTTTATACTCCCATAAAGAGATACAACCAGGGAAACTCAAAGGGGCAGTTCTACCCTGCCCAGTTGAGGGGGGTGGGGAGAAAACGCCCTATATAGACATGTATGTGTATATATGTATATGTGTGTGTATATATACGCTGTGTTGTATTTTGGGAAAGCATTAGGGTTTCTATGACGTCACCATGAGAATTGACTCGAAGGCAGTAAGTGAACGATGTTGTGCGTTACAAATTAGGTTTTGTATTATATGTCGATATGAATATACAAGATGGCTTCAAAAAGTTCATAGCAAAAAAGTATATTATCTTTTCGTTTCCATTTTTCCATGAACTTTCTGAAGCCCCCTCTTACATACATACCAGTTGCAGTTGAGCTGGTTCTGACCCTTGGCACCCCTGTGCGTAACAGAGTAGCTCTGTGCTCCATAAAGTGTCCAGTGGCTTTTTCCCCCAGGTGGATCACTACACTTTTGCTCTGAGGCACTTTGGGGAGGACTCAAACAGCCAGCTTTTTTATTAATAGTTGAGCACTTAACCATTCTTGCCACCCAAGGATTCCAAAATCTAGAAGTAAACATCATATTGAACTTGCACTTTTCAAGCATCAATAGGCCCGACACCTATCATAATGAAATTTTGATAGTCACTTCTTGTTCTCTAATGAATTTCATTTTCCTGCTATCTTAAAGGTTTAATCAGTTTATCTGAGTGTACAAAATTTGCTTCTAATATGATCATATTTCATGATACTCTATTGCATGGAGCATAAGAATGAATGATTTTTCTACTCCAGTATTACATTAGACTATTGGCTATGTATGTATGCATGCTGAGAATTTTGTTTTTAATGAACCACCTTTGTTTCTTTGGATATATACCTAATGGGTGCTTTACAACCACGTGTGACAAAGCACATACATAAAACAAATCCCTGGCAGGGTGGAGAGGAGTTAGTGGGCTGAGTCAATCTGTGAGCCTCTCATTATCAGTTTTTTTCCATTTAGAGTGTCTATTTTTGGGGGAGCATATTTGTATTGCTTCTTATATAACAATGGATGAGTATCAGCTCTCAAAGCTTATTGAAAGGATACATTTTCTGTTGTCTTTTTTTTTTTTTTAAAGAAATGTGTAGCAAGGCCAGCTTACAATTCCCAGCATGTCCTTGTGGGATTAGGAGAGAGAAAAAAATCAAGATGACCGAGGATATTTTTACATTAGTTTAAGAGGCATTAGTTGTATTTTTCAAATCATTTTGTTTTAAAGGACCTGCCTTGAATTTGCAGGTCCTGTAAAATACAGAGTATCCATCAGTGTGAAATATGGTTTTCTTTCCTTATTTCCTTTTTCTGAAAAAAAAAAATCGTACACGTGGTCTCATAGCAAAGTAGCATTCATTCGCGAAGTTTCAATAAAATGTACCACTGCGGCCAACGTTTAGAATAGTTGGAGGATTGACAAGGGTCTTGTGTCATATAGTGCTTTTTTAAGTCATGACATATTTGGTGTGCTGTCGTGGATTTGTCTTTCTCTTGTTTAACCACAAAACAGAAAATGAACCTCTTTTGTATTGTTCCATTCGTATTCCTCTGTGCTCATTTAGAAGTCTGACACTTCCTTTGGCTGACAGATTAAAGGGCCTTTTGTGGGACCTTTTGATGACTCACAAAACAGTTTTCTTAGACTAAGCTCCTTAGGCTATGAGAACTCCTCTTCAGAAATTGAAATTTCGTTTCAATTGGTGTACCCTAAAATTAACCAGTAATTTACTCATTTTCCATGACAAGATTACTGGGAACTTAGTAATTTAACAGCTTTATTTTATTTCTTTTTTAAAAAATTATTGATAAGGGAAAGAGAAGGAAATCTGTAAAACAGAATATCCAATCAATAAGTTTTAGATTGTGGTGTTGATCATTTAACTATGTGGCCCTTATCTAGCATCCCATTACAGTATTTTTTCTTCCTTTATGAGAAAGCAGTGTTTATTATCCCAGGTGACAAAACACAGGGGGCGGGGCAGGGGAAGGGGGAGTAGAAAGGTTGCATTTAATCACTAGAAGCACATGATCTATTTGCTTTCTCGCTCTCATTGCTAAGCCAGAAGCCAGTTGGCCGTGAGTGAGAGTACAAACAGGCTTTCTCAGGTGCGCATCTCAGGTCACACAGACCAGAGGGAACAGGTGCAGCACTCACGAAAAGATAAATGTTAAATAATTCTTTGTGACACTTCACTAGATAGCTAGAGCAGGAATTTTGAAACACCATTGCACTGCTGGTCAAATATTTACTAATTGAACCTGCGAAGGAAGAAATTTTGTCCTCTGAAGGTAAAAGAATTCCTTGTCTTTTTCCTTCTTCAAACAGTATCTCAAAACACCCAAGAGAAGAGCCAGGTCTGTCTGAGAAAGAAAGATGAGCCTTGCTTATGGAGTTTGGACGTGGGCTTCATTAAGGAAACACACTTTAGCCTTCTTGCATGGCAAAACATTCTTTTATGTTACGTGACTGTTTATTTAGGAAATGACTTACCAGTTGAGTAGATTAGAATGTTTACTACTAGATTGCTTTCATCCGTCTCTGAGGCTGTGTTAACGCTGCCCGTTAACTTCACCGCAGTAATGCTAGGGAGGTTATTAAACATGAGCGTAACGATTTACAGGGAAGTCAAAAAATGAGGTAGGTATTCAGAACTCAGTTTGTCTGAAATGTTTGGACCTGTGAGGCTGCAGACTTTTTCAGTTTAGCATGAATAGTTACACATCTATGAAGTTTGGAAGATTTTGTGAAAGAACATTCTTAGGAAGGAGAAAAACTTTGAAGAGAAATCACCCTGAAGGAGTAGCAGTTATAACGATATTACTGGCACCTTGTATTTTGCATTCTCTATATTTGACAAGGTTTTCTGATAAGTGAGACATTTTGTCATTTTTCTTCTTTGATTTTGAAGCGAGTGCTTCTATTGCATTGACCAGTACTGCTGACAGCATTCATTCATTTAGGCTTATAGCTCAAGCAGTAATTTAGTCGTTTCCTCTCTGGAGGCAGGGGAGTTAATGAGAAACACAGATTAGGATCCAAGATCTTTTGAGATGAAGATAAGGTGCCCTAAGAGAAAGCTTATGGTCAAAATGAAAGATTGAGAGAATAATGATACTTTTTTCTGAGGAGAGTGTTGAATGAAGCAAACACATTTTTTCAGACTTTCTGTATAGCTATAAATAGTCAAATGTCTCTACTTATCTGAGCATTGTAATGCAATGTCATCGTTATGCTAGTCTAATGATTGATCACACATTTTGTGTACACTCTCGTTAGAATATGTATAGAAAGACAGAGCGTCCACATAAAGAAAAATTGCAGGGTGAATTGGGATCTCTTTTTGTTGTGGTGGTTAACGGAGGATTTATATGTGAAAAATGATTGTGAAAGAAAAGACGCATTCAATATCCTACTTTGGTGAAACTATATAAAAAGCCCGTGGAACAAACCATCAGACCATCTTGTCGTGGCACAAATCCAGCATCACGGCCCTGGGCCCCAGCCCCACTTGGGTGTATTTTCAAAGCCGGTTGCTGGCATTGAAATGTGGCTGCAGTGCTTGAATCCCTGCAGGACTCTTGGAAAACTTACTGCCACTTCCCAGTGACAAACCCTTCAGGGAAACGCTCTGAAACCTGAGGAACATGAGGTCTGTTTTATTTAATTTCCTCTCATTTACCAAGAGTCATCATCTATTTTAGTAAATAAATTCAGGAAATTGGTAAAGCACTTTACTCCATCCGTTATTTATCAGTAATTAACATGATTGTCACGTTTTTCCTGGCTGTGGCGCGGCTGCCTTGCTCACAGCTTCCCTCACATGCCTGCCTGCGACCAGTTTGGAACGTTCAGGTCGTGGGTGTTATTGAGTTTAAACTACTTAAACAAACAGAACAGCGTCGTTGCTTTTACAGAGCTGTACACATCCTCTCCTGAACATGAATAAAGTTTTCAAACCTTAAGAGATACTCTCTCCTGATGTTGGCATGATTTTCAAATCCCCCTTTTCACCCATGACGACTTGGCACGCTGGGATAAAAGCAGTGACAATTCATTCAAAGATGCCAGTGTCCTCATTCTCCAGCCTTCCTGCTTACTTTCCACCTCCACCCACCCCCGCTGCTACAATACAGTTTCTCTTCCCAGCTCCAGTTTCTCACACAGTAAAGCGCATTTGTTTTCCTACCTTCATCAGCCATTGGGTGTTGTTTTCCATGATATTCTCCAGTACTTGCAGTCTCTGCACCGAATCATCGTAATCTAGTGGTGCGTCCCTCTGCACAGCATTAGAGACGTAGGCGCTGGAAGAGGAGCGGCAGTTGTCCATCTCCGGCAGGAGAAAAGTGTAGCTGCACGATCCATGCTGAACCTGATACTGCCTTTTCCCTATGCTGTCCATGCTTTTCCGAAAGTTGGTGTAGGCTGCCGCTAAGACAAGATCACAGCTCAGAGCAAAGCAGACAATCTGCCACATTCTTCCTCCTCGTGATAAAGCACCAGTTCACCAAAGTGGAAGGCACACGAGAGTCGAGAATGTCAGCTGCCCGTTAAAATGCTGGGCTACGCTGCTACCACGGCTGAAAGTTGATCAATGAGAGTCTTCTTTTTCCTCCTCCTTTTCAAGGAGCAAAGTTGCTTTTTAAGGCTGTGTTCTCTCCAGTCATCCAGTAAACTGTCAGATTCCAGTAGGAAGAATAATCCTGCTCACTGTTTAGCTTTACAGATCAGCTTTGTTTCTCTTTTCCCAGATTCTAGAGTGTCAGTATCTGAATCAATCACTTTCCTTTCCTTATATGATAAGTTGATAAGAGCAGCCAGACTTGTGTAGCCAGCTGCCCCGCCCTCTTGGCTTATCCATTATCTTCCTGTGGGGGGGTTACCAACCAGGCAACAGGAAAAGTCCGAGCATAATGCTGCTGTCCGACCAGGACTATGTGCTGCAGAACCCCTCTGGGAACAGCTCATCAGTGACAGGACCCCTGGGGCTTTCGTAGGCACCACCCTAATTAAGTATTTCCTAGAGAGAGCAGGCTGTCCCTTTTGTCTGAGACCAAGTTCACAGCATTAAGCTGGTAACATATCTGAGGTAATAAACTTTTATTTTAAAGTACAATGAAAGTTCCTGTTTTTTTCCTTCAGGAAAAAATACTGTAAATATATCAAGACTTGGGTTTATTTTTGCTATTAAAAATAAAGAGGCAGAAATATTGCTCTTAATAAACTCTGAACCTGTTGATAAGGAAATGGTTTTATTTGTCGCCCCTGGTTTTTGAAATATATTAGCTAAGTATGCAGCATTTTTATTTTGAAACTGTTTGAAAGCTTGCTTTATCATTGTAGAGAGTGACGTGGATATGTAGGGCCAACAGAGCACAATCCAATGGGAGGTTCGACTGTGTACGGCAAAAACCCAGGGTTGTGGCTCAAGGTGGGAACGTGCTCGCATAGTCCCCTCATACAGACAGCGTCTGGAGTGCTGTGTCATTGGGAACGTTGACCATGTTCTGAGTGCAATCGTCGTATACCTCACAGGGATGATTGACAATGGTGTACTTTTTTTTGTTTCTATGAGGTTTTGTTTCTCTGCCTTTAGCTTGTTGTTTTTTTTTTACTATTTGCTTGTTGGCTTGTTGCTATTAATGGTGTAGTTTGCCTGTAGGGTTTTGATTTTGCCATATTACAGCTGCCAAAGTAAACCTGAGTCCTGCATATCCCATGGGCAGGCACATTTATTCTGGGTTCCTACTTAACTCTAGCCCCAATTCAAGAACAGTTAGTTCTGATCACATGATCCTCCTCAATACTCACCTTCACGGAATGGTCACGGAAGATAAGGGTGCTACTGCAAAGTGTGGTGAAGAGAACAGATGGTGCCCGCCATCACTTGGAATAGTATCTGGGGACTTTAAGGCTTTTATTCAAACAAGCAGCCAAACAAGCAGTCAACTAAGTTCATAAAGAAGAAGCACATCAGCTTCTGTGTTCCAAAGATGACAATAACAAAATTCGGGTATGACCAAGGGAAAAGTATCTGAGCTAAAATTGTGAACACCCACTTTATGGGTGGACAGTGGGAGCTATGGAGGACAGTGGGAGCCCAAAACCCATCTGCGGAATAGCTAGTCAGATTAAGCTGTGGCAGATCCCGTCTAGCCAGAGATACAGGTTTGGAACAGCCTTACTATCAGAGATCACTGCAATCGTGATTATGCTGGATCAAACTCAAAACTTAGTCAGTTGACCTCCATTAAACTTACCAACATGAATTTGTTCTAGATGTAAGTATCTCTTGTGTGTTTCATGACAAAAATCTCTTCCCTGGCATTTTAAATATTGATGGTGGTCTTTTCTTTCTTACTCCTTGTTGGTATTTTTATCTTTATATTACTATTGTTTTAGCCTTACCATCTTATTTTGATTTTGTTCTTTATTGTTTAACTTAGGTTTCCCAGTTTGCACGGGTTTATAGGGGATGTAGGTGTGGAGTTGGAAGATGTTGTGGGAGTGGGTTCTGCCCTTGCCACCTACAGGCAAGGGTGTGGATATACTCACCACTGTGAACAAAAAGTGCAATATGGAGGTGACATCTAACTCGGATGCACCAGAGGGGGGAGGATAAGCCCCATCCACACAATCAATTGTCCAAGACTGAATCCTGAGCTGCTGAAGTCAGATATGCCTCCACCCTTCAACTTTCTTGGCAGCACTGACAGCAACTCTCCCTTCCACAACTCTCTCCGTTGGTGAGCTGGGTTCACTAATTGAGTACGCTGGCCGCAGAGAACTCCTAGAACATATCCATGATTATGGAGTTTTTTAGGGCCGTTAACAAGTTCCAAATGTTTAGGATACAATTATTCAAAGATCACAGCCTTTACCCTACTAGTGCAGTGTTACAGGGTTTTAGAGTTGCCAGTAAATGCTCAAAAGACACACCATTCCACCATAAGCCTCAGCCCAAAGGCATGCAGCTCCAGGCCCATGGGTCAGCAAACCTAGCTCCCCCAGTTAAATGCCTGGAGGCACCCCAGTCCACAAGCCAGCCTCCTACCTGAAGGCACTCACATTGAGCTGCTCTGCCTCTTGGTTCTGCTGCTGCCACTCTTCTGCTCCTCCTCTGTTGCTTCTCTGGTGTCACAGCGGTCTCCTAGATCTCGGGGTCCAAAGCACATGCCCCACTCCTGGCTCTCTCTTGATGGTGGTAAGACAGCACTTCCTCCCTGTTTGTTAGATGGCTTATTTTATACCCATTGGGATGGCAATCACAATCATCCCAGTTAATAAGCACTCGCAATTGAAACAGTCACTCTCAACGAAATCACGTAACCTGTCAGCATCTTTCCCCACCTTCTCTTGATAGGACCTTCAAAGACTATGGATAAAAGAGCCATATTAAGTAATGCACTGCCTTGCAGACCACCCTCTTCTGGCTCTTTTAACCATTGCCCCTTTCATAAATGAAGGATTAACCTTCAACAGCACAGCAATGAAAGCTTGTAAGCTAGCCTCTTCATTGCCTTTATCTCCCTCCATTTTAGATATACATTTTCTAAATTGCTCATCTTTATCAGCCCAGTTCTCTACAAGAGAAACGTAGTCTTTGATGTGAAGAGTCTTCATTTACATTTGGAACTTTGACCATCTACGTACATAAGCCAAGTCTAGTCAAGAGCAAGCCATCAAGCTGCAGCACTTTATACCAGTTCCCTGTCAAGCCCCTTTCTCTTCATTTATTTGGATTCAGGTCAGCCATAGCCATCCAAGCTAGGTCAAATGAGTACCAGCATCAAGCTTGGGAGTTCACACACTTCTCCCTTAAGTTTCCACCAGCTGGTCCCTTCACACCCTCTCATCATCCCTAGCTGCCCAAGCTAGTTCACTACCTATAGGCTCAGGATCCACACAACTTCATAAACTTCAGAGGAATCAGCCCTCCCTCTCCTTAGGTTTAGGGTTAGGTGGATCACATAAAAATGTGCCAATGGAACATGTATGCCCCTTTGTTTTTCTCTCAAGTTTCATGTTTCCATGACTGAAGCCATTGTAACACATCCTACTCCTGATGCCAACTGTGGAAAGTGTGATATGGGGCTGGCATCTGACCTCCTCCAGGTAGGGGTGGGTAGGGAAATCATAAGTATCAACTGATTTCTATCTTCCACCACGTCTTACCAAGACCCATCAGGAGAAGAATAATTTGATGAGAGTTCCAAAGATTGTAGCTAGAGGAGCCATATTAAGTAATGTACTACAATCATGTTATTTATCATGGTATGTTGTTTTTTATGTTAGAGAAATTCATTTTGAGCTCTGGCATTTTTCAAAATGATTCATCTTAAAGTATACTAGACTGGTGAATAGTTCGTGAAATTACAACAGACAGACAAATACAATAGAAGGTATAGAAATACAAATAGAAGAATGTATCATCCAGCTCAAAACCTGTAATTTTGCAACACATTATCCAGAATCAATGAACCTAATTGCAGTAAGTGTTTAACTTGGGGGAATCACTTCCCCATTGTAATTAAGCTCTAATGTTCTTATCTGTAAAATACAGGGGTTACACTAAATAGTTAATATATTTCTATTTCAATTCTGTCACTCTGTAATCATACAGATTACTCCCTTTAAGTGAGATTTAATACTTCAAAGATTAACAGTATGCTAAAATATATATGTATACATACACACTCTCACAGTAACTACCCTGGAGTCATTTCTGATTCATAGTGATCCTATACAACAGAGTAGAACTGCCTCTGGAGGGTTCTGGGACTGTAAATCTTTAAAGGAATAGAAAGCCTCATCTTTCTCTCATGGATCGGCTGTTGATTTTGAACTGCAGACCTTGTGAGTAGCAGCCCAGTGTGTAACTACTACACCACCAGGGCTGCATAATATGGCAATTAACCATTGACATAATTTTGTCTTAGTATACAAGGGTTATTATTGTCAGTCAGTTGTAGGCTCATTGAAATGTGGACTTAATCAGGACGTCTAACTTTGAAAGCCAAATAACAGTGTGTACCATGCAAGATAAATTTTGAGAGGGACTGAAGAAATATGCTCATATTTCTTGGGTGAATGTGGATAGTGAATTTCATGTTCTCACGATTTCAAGTATTCAAGAGACCTAACTAAACTTTAAAAAAAAGAATCCATTCTATTAATAGGCTAACTTCCAAGTCTTCTGGAGAAGAAATTTTTAACCTGAGCCCCACGGCGAGAAGGAATTTGTGGGATCCATGAACTTGAAAAGGAAGAGGTGAAAAGGCTTTTATTTTTCATAAGCTGTAGCAAAAATGTTATTTTCCCTTTCATTAATGAACTGGCCACAAACAGCAGTGGTGTTAACCAGTATCTGTGATCCTTCATGAATAGGAATCAGCACTGGATTGTGATTCTAATACCCAAGTCTGGATCTTGGTGAATAGCTCAAGAAAGCAGCACTGATTTACTTTTTGAGAAGGCCTCTGTAGGTTTCACCAGAGTACCAAAGGGTTCTATACCACTAGAAACAGTCGCGCACTTCTTCGATGAGGGTGATATTAGCAGAAATTGTTTGAGTGCACCCGGATTTTGGTGTACAGTTTCCAGTTAGGGGACAAGGCAGAGGAAATGTGCCGGTCCAGACAATGGAATGAAGAGGGACATGCTCACAATTTGAGAAGAGCTGGGTTGCAGCCCTGGCCCTATGTGAACCTATCCAAATTCTTATTTTCTCTAAACCTCAGTTCCCTACTTACAAAGTGGAGACATTTCTCCCTGTATCACTGCTAGGATTAAAATGATATGTAGTAGTAAGTCTAATATAGGAATATTAGTTCTGTTTCCCTTGGTCACTTTCTATTCAGTAGAAAGCAATTCTTCCACTATCAGATTTTATAAATGTGACAAACTGATTCAATCTATTGGTACAGTCTGGGCCAAAGTTTTTCCCTTTTGGTAAATTTAACCCTCTTAATCCACACACCCTTTTAAAAAATTATGCCCAAATATAGACTCTAGTATAACAGTAATATAGTGAAAACATATTATTAGGTGTTTATTAAATATGTGGGTTTAAAAAATATTCATCTGTCTTCAAGGCAAGCACAGTGGTTTTTAATAAAGAGATGTAAGTAGAGAATATTCCACAATTGCGTACTATCAGTGAGTTTTATTTCAGATACTTTGCTAGGAACTAGGGCCTTAATGATTCATAGAGACCGAAAGCAACTACTATAGTGAAGACATACTGTGATAAATATTTGTCAGTGCACATAGAAGAAAGATAACGCTGCTTCCAGAGGATCCATGATTCCTACATGCTACTGTCATAGACACTGTCTGTTATCTAATCCCCTCAAGATCAGAATGTGGAATTAATAGTGCTTTATGTTCCTAACTGTAAATTATTAAAACTAGACAGTCGAGGGGAACTCAAATTAGACCAGACATTAGCAAACTCTATCTGTGAAGAACAGGATAGTAAATATTTTAGGCTTGTGAGTCCATACAGTCTTCATCGCAACTACTCATCTTTGTGTGAGTACAAAGCACATGGAAACAGTCTTTACTGCATGAAAACAAATGAGCGGGGCTGTTCCAATAAAACTTTATTTAGCATTGCTTACATTGGAGTGTCAACAAAATACTGTGCTTTGGATGTGTGTGTGTGTTTCCTTAACCAGTTAAAAATATAAAAATCAGTCAGCTTATGGGCCATTCAGAATCA
Source organism: Echinops telfairi (assembly GCF_000313985.2). NCBI lineage: Eukaryota > Metazoa > Chordata > Mammalia > Afrosoricida > Tenrecidae > Echinops > Echinops telfairi. The sequence continues at coordinate 11,156,279 of NW_022103906.1, forward strand.
GGCAGGGGCTGTAGTTTGCCGACCCCTGAGGGAGACCACGGGGAATTCTGCCACTGAGGAACATGAAGTTACACGGCCACGTTAAAATACACTGCCAGAGTGAACAGTCAGATCTCTGATCCCGCAGACCATGGTGTGACTTCTTAAAGAACTGTGAAGCATGAGGCATGCTGGGGTCAGGGGTGGGGGCGTGGAACAATTGCCCACAGAGAAAGCACAGCTTTGGGGCTAGATATAGAATGCAATGCAAGGGAAGAGATAAGGAAGAATGACCCTGGGGTGACACTAAACATCACCTGTGAGCAGGGGACACCCACAGGCTGTCCAGTGCCAGAAACAGTAGAGGGCTCTTTGGTAGTCTTCAGAGAGCTGCAAACATGAGTCTAATAACTTGCCCCTGAGGAAATGCAGAGAAGACCTGTAAACTCACTGACAGCCAGACATTGAGACCCTAGAAAGAAAGAAAGCAGACCTGGATGTTGTACCTTCAAAGGAAGCCTCAAGCTGGGGTGAAGCTTTAGCCAACTGTGCCTAAAAGAGCCAATGGTTAACCCTGTTACAGTTGGTTACAGAGATGGCTGCTGTGGTTGTTTGGTCACCTAAATATAACCGCTTCACGCTTTGCTCTATCATTTCACTATTGGAAGAATAGTGCACAAAGCATGTCTATTTACTTCCTGTACCCTGGTTGGGCACTGATTTTTTGTTTTTGAGGGATTAGAGGTTAAACATAGTCCAGATCCTTCTCTACTCGCTGAAATAGATTTGACTGTGGTTCTCAGAACTGTTCATTCTCAAAGAGCATCTTGAGTTTTCTTCAATGACTTGCTGACAGGAGAGCTCAAAGCAGACGAAGCTGTAAAATGAGAATTATTATTCTAGGCTTCCCCACATCAGTCTGCCTGCCTGACCAAATTCTCTTTTTCCTAAACCATTCTGCTGAACAGTTGTGCAAACAGTTGCTTAATATTGGTTTTGTCCCCAGATTACATGTCATCAGCCAAAGCTGCATAGACTCCTATGCAGTCTCTATAGATCTGCCTCAAGTGTTAGTTACACAGGGAAGCCTGGGAGACCTGGAAGTCCATGGAACTGTCTTGGTTTTCCAGGTCTCACAAGTGTTCTGCCTTTGACAGGGTTTAGTTCTTGCCACTTTTCTGTCACTCACTTTAATGAAAAATAGTTTTGTTTTCCTTCTGAGACACCTTTCTGCCTTGCACAGATCTGACTTTACTAGTTTCTCTGTACTTCATTGGGAAGCAAGTCCTGTTTAGTGGGTATGAAAAGGATCACAGTTAACTTAGCCCCCAAAGAAGAGATCTCTGCCTAGCAGAACATTCACTGTTTGCCTCTGGCTTTCTGTTTTCTCTCTTAAGCCAAAGCCCTAATAGACGGGTAAAAGCTAAAAGGGTCTCATGTTAGCTCTGGCTTCTATGGCCTCTCCAGGAATAATGAAAGCTTGTGAAAGACTAATTCCCTTGTATCTAGATTGTGCAGTCATATTGATTGAGAGCCTGCATCATCCAAGGCACTTTGGACAAATACCCTAATTTCAATGCTGGTTTTGGAAGGCAGAAACTTTAAAAAATGAAAAAAAGCTAATTTTAAATCAATATAAACTGGAGGAACCCTAAGCAATAAAGTACCAAATAAAATTGATGTGAGGACCCACATGACCTCTGCTATCAGCCAGTGAGCCAATTTAGTAATCATTATTTAATCTGATAAAATATTGTTAGACAAATCAAGGGATGGAAGAGGGTCTGAGTGGCATGGATCCACCAACCTGGCCCAGGCAGTGAGATGGTTTTGCTCTCTGGACTGTTAAAACCCGTTAATACATTGCCAAGGTGCACAGTTTCAAAAAGTTCCTTCTGGAAAACACATGGAAAGTACTCAAATGAGTGTGGGGAAGGCACATTGGTCTCTATTCGTAGCACAGTTTGCACCGGAGCCCTTTGTTCATTGGAGTGGTGCCATTCCCGAATACATCTCATGCTTCTTCTTCCCAATACCATTTTGCTGTTGCCACTTGAGGAGGCTTGGTGGTGTAGTGGTTGAAGCACTTGGCTACTAAGCAAAAGGTCCTGAGTTCAAGCCCAGCAGCTATTCTTTGAGAGAAAGATGTGGCAATCTGCTTTTCAAAAAAATGTGCAGCCTTAGAAGCCTGTGAGAGTTTTACTCTGTCATGTAAGGTCACTAGGAGTCGGATTCCGCTCAGCGGCACTGGACGGATTGTCACTTTAAATCATGCCCATTGTGCTTCCAGGCTTCTAGAGAGAGTGACTTATGTGGGCTTACTTGGCCAGCACAGCCTTAGTTTTGGGAAGTGTGCTGCGTTGGTGTAGAAGGAACTCAGTCAATACCCTCAAATGGAGCCGGGACACTTTGTTTTGATTTTTAGTCATTTCCAGACAGATGGGCAGAGTTGAGGACTCTCGGGCGCCGGGCATATTAAAGCTGGAAGGGAGGTTACTGATCGTGTCCATCCTCTCTCCTCCTCCTCGGCCTCTTTTAAATTGGGAAAGTGAAGTCAGTCGACACATTTAAATCCAACTTAATCTTCCATATACAGAGAAAACTTAAAAATACGTCTAAGTCAAAATTGCTATTAGAGAAACAGTTATTTTTCACCACTTTTCCTCCAAATTGTATGTGAAAATCAATGAGAATGAGAAGACCCCACCAGACAAGAGTGGCTATTTCTGCTTTCGGAAGTAGACTCCCTAAATAATGGTTCCTTCATGGAGGACCTTTGTTTCCTCTTTAGTTTGACAGACTTTTCATCGAAATCGAAGAACTGCAAGTGGAACATGTAGTCATTTTGCAAAAACATTGTTACATCAACTGGTGCCACTTTCCCAAGCTGCTACTTAAGATGATGCAGTAGTAACCCCTAAACCTGGAATACTGTGAGAGTAAATTCCCAGTGCTGGGGTTTGGTAAAAGTACCAAAGAAAGTCCTCTTAAAGTTATGTGCAAACAGAAGCAGAAAGGTTACATATTACCACCACCGCCACTCCACACACACATAGACATAAGTATAACCAACAGCGTGAGCTCCGTAAGGTCCCCTTAGATAAACAAAGGGATCAAGGCTCAGTGGGTGAAATGACCCACAAGAATGGGCACAACCAAGTATATCCGTGTGCCTTTCTTTCATACGACAATCGTTTTCATCCTGATGCTATTACAAAATTCTACTGACATTGGAGAGGCTCAAGAATCTCTGCTTAGTGCTGGCTGTCACTTCTATGCAGCACAAGCACACAGCCCTAGTGACAGAATCCATTTTACTGCCAAACGCTTTTTGTGGCCTTTGGTCATCTTGAGCCAGAGCAGCTGCCTAATATATGAAGACCACCATGTGTGCACTTCAGTATCAAGGACCTATGAACTCTATAAACAGGAAAAGTCATTCTAGGAGTGTACAAATCAATGTATGTCTGAAAACTTACCACTAAATGTTACGCACTAGCTTGAGATAGAATGCCTAGAAGTCCAATGCATTGTCTAAAGGCAGAAAACTAAGCTTTCTGCATACATTCTGGCTTCAAGGGTCCCTTTGCTGTTTTCTCTCTTTCATCTCACTTGAGGTAACTAACTGGAGGCGCCTGCTGAACCATTTAGAATATAGTCAGTGTCTGAAATGAAGGACCTGCTTTAGCATGATTTCCTGTTCTCGTGACCATTGAGTATATATAGCATTTGACATAAAATAGCTGCCCTAATATGTTTAGAATATAATTGAAAGCTGTTTGTTCACTCAGAAATGGGTATTGGCTCGATAGAATTCACCTTTCTAAAAGGTGAGGAAGTGGCTATTTTGTTCAAATAAGTATCTAACTGCCAAACCAAGTGGGGGTTTGGGGGCGGTGGGGCTCTTTGCCAGATGTGTTTTCAGGCAATTTCCTTTCCTGGGAAACAGCCATTTCCCCTGCACTACCAGTGGTGTTTGCGTTCGCTGGAGCAGATAGAGTAAGTGCAGTGCTTTAAAGGACAGATGCCCAGATATCACCAACCTTATCTCTGGCAATTATCTTTCTTCTTGCAGCTGTCTAACTTCTCTTTGACAGAGACCCATAGAAACTCTTTGTTAAGAGCGCTGGTACTGGTGGAGGCACGAGGGTTAATAACTGGCGAAAATCTTTTTCATGTGATTTCTCAGGTAATTGTCATTCTGCTTTTTTTAAAACAAGAACCTTAAATAATTCTGAATCTTTCACAATTTGTGCTTCCGGGACCAGCAGTTCATCTGCCTCAAGATTTTACCTTTTAAAGCCACATTGTTTGTCATGTGTACCTTTAAGGACTCAACAATTGGGAAACGTCCAAGTTTTTTTTTTTTTCAAATTTCTCTATAAATTCCCTGAATTTTTAGGAATGAGTAGTCTGTTTTGCGTTACATAACTATAAATAAAGTTATCTCAAATGCTGTTTGATTTTTAAATATTGTTTTTATTCTCTAATGTTTTCATGGAATATTTTATCTTCCCATCAACAAAACAAATGCCCCAAAGGTCAAAATACAAGTCACACTTTAAAAAGGCAGTGAATGAAGTTGTGAAAACAATAAACGAGTGCATTTACTTGATAATCTTCTTGCCAGTAGTTTTGTGTCCTGTTTTCTCCAGATAGAAAAATAATAATAAGCTAAGTATTTTCTTTAAATGGATTGTTGTTAATAATTACTCCTTTACTCATGATCTATGTTGTCAAATAAAACACTTCCTGTAATTAATACAGTAATTTATTTGAAGATTTTGAGGTGGGGTTTCTAAACAGCTATAATTTCACATCGAATGCTCCAAATATTTCTTTCAACAAAGTTGCAGTGAATTCAAATTTTATTACTTCAGAAAACTTTTGCCCAGTGTCTTTCTGTCATAATCATTGTAATAAAAACTATATAAATGTCTCACGGAATTAGTTTTACTTTGAAAGAGCCATAATGCCATCTGGGTTAATCTTTGTTTAATCTAAATTTATAAAATGTTTATCCTTCATTAGTGAGAACCTTCTAAAATAAGAGAAATAAAAATGCCATATGTGCTATTTACCTAAGATATATTATCTCTCTTGGTTATATAGTAACATAAATAAATTGCTTATGTCAAAGTTAAAACAAAAAAAGCATATGACCTCTTTTTGGTATCCCATCCATCTGGCTTATTTGATATAAAAATTCTTCCTGTGGGAAATTAACCTTGATTATGAACTTATACATACAGAAAATAGTTTTTTGAAAAAATAGAGTTTTGAAAACTCAATTAGAATTATAAGAAATCGTTGGACTTAAAAGGAAATGGCATTTGCATTTCAGTGTTTAAAAATACGCAGTGTCACCCTTGCTCATTCATGAATTTATGTGCAGTTGTCTCGCGACAGCTCAAGCTTCCTAATAAGCTAATATGTACACTCCACTTTCACTCCTAAACCCGTCTCAAGCCACTTGTTTGGGATCATGCTAATAATAAACTACACTTCCCCACAGTGCTCCATTTTAAGGTAAGGGTCTAAATGCAAAGAAAGACTGATGCAAAAGAGAAAATAAGAGGAAGCAAATTATACAAAGACTAAAAAGAGGACAATTATAGCAATATTCGTGTTCCTAGTTCCTGACATCTGTTTCCCTCAAGGGATAAAAACAAAGCAAAACTTTTCAGCCATGTCTTTAAAGGTCCAACAACTATTCTAGTATAAGACTTACATTTTTTTAAATGTACTTTCCCCCAAATCCTGATACATATATTTCAATGACCTTCTTATATGTAGGTCAAAAAGTCTTGCTTGGCCACAATAAAAACTAAACAAAGGTTAGCACAGATGGTACCTTAACAGGAATGTAATTTTTAAAGCTACTTGTAACACTCACCTACTCCCTCTGCTGGGCTCATCAGGTAACAGGCAAAAACTACCTGCATTTTTATTAAAGTCATTAACAGAAAGGGTACACAATTTCAATTATGTATTAGTAGGAACTGAGATTTCATCCCGAGTGCTTTTGTTTAAATGAAGGAAAGTAATACTGTGCCATCCATATGCAGGGTTTAAATACATACCTGTCCACATGCACACAAACAGACTCATAGATGCAGGGTAAAAAATATTTTTAAACATTTATTTAGCACACTGAGTCATTTCTGCATTCTCAAGTTGTAAGGTGATTACACAACTAAGTGAAGACATAGTCTGTGACAGTGGGCAAAGTAGAAGGCGGATTATCTGTTTCCATAGGAAATGAATTCAGAGTACCCATCCTCCTTTTTGGACGTTTACATTTGAATGGGGACTGAATATCTTTTTCCCTGTAGGCATTAGCCAAGCAGCAAATTTGAGGCTCCCCTTTTAAAGGCCTGCTTGGATTGGGAGAAGAGACAAACCCAATCAAGTTGGAAAATCTAATAAGACACCTCTTTCCATAAACATGAGATTCCCAAGGATTCTTTTCTCAATGTCAGGGTGATGCAGAAGTGAGTCTGTCCCTGTCCACAAGGGAATATAAGACAAGATGCTTTGTGGTTAAGCACAACAGAGAGGGGGAACTCATCCCTGGTCATTATAACCACAAGCTCACTCTTTTGGTTTTATGTTTCAAATTACGTGGTTACAAAGTACCTCAAGCCATAATTCATTATCCTAAACTGGCCCCAGGCTGATTCCATCAATAGGTTCTCTACCTTCCATAGCCCCTCGATTATGATAGGAGCAAATGGGAATGAACCTTTAGCATAAGTCTCAAATAATTCTGACAGATTGTTTCCCAAGGAAGCTGAACGACTTCACAGACAAAAGTAAGCATACGATAAAACACTGTGCTGTGAACAAAAATTCACCGAAGAAATAGCAAAAATGTCATATAGAGAAGTTATCAGACACATTTTAAAAATAACTATTCTTATGCTTAAATATATAAGATAAACTTTTGGAAATACATAAGGGAGACAGAAAACAAACAAAAAATCCCAAACCTATAGATATAAATACAATATTTAACATTTATAATTCAAGGGTCATGTTTAACAAAAAATTATATACATCGAAAGAGACAATAAGTAGAAAGAGTGCAGACTAGAAACAAAGAACAGAGATTAAAAGATGAAGGATGGCGTGAAAGGGTCTAACAAAAGTCTAACTGGAATAAAAGATGCAGGAAAGACAGAAGGGAATGATATAGATGAAAAGTAAAACTTAAAAATTTCCCAAGATGATTAAAAATACCATCACACATATTTCAGGAGCCCAATAAATGGTAAATAGGATAAATGGGAAGGTTAGGCAAGAATTAATGACTCATATTTGTGGCTCAGCAGCTGGATGGATGGTGAGACTAGACATACTGAAACCAAGAAAACCAAACTTACTGCCATTGAGTTGATTACGATTCATGGTGATCCAACAGGACAGAGTAGAACTCCCTTCTGGCTTTCCAATGCTATAAATCTTTATAGGAGGAAAAAAACCAAAAACTTCGTACATCTTTTTCCCTAAGTGAAGCACCTGGGAGGTTTCAAACTACTGACCTTGTGGCCATTCTTTAACTCACTATGCCACCAGAGCTACGTAGAGATTCACAGGGGGAGTGGAAAGCTAACTAGGAAGATGAATACAGTTTTGTATAACACATTTTTGATTAGATATAAAATAACTCCACATAGAATTTTGCTATTGAATGCATAGGTGTGAATCTTAAAATTATTTGGTCTGAAAGCAGGAGGATCTATTTTCATGATCAATATCAACGTCGGCCTCATTAAATACTTGAACTTAAGCAAGGCTAAGATGTTTGCCTTCAAGCCAGTTCCAACTCAAACCACTCTAAGGCAAAGTAGAACGGGTTCCAAGGTTGTGAATGTTTATAGAAACAGACTGCCACATCTTCCTCTCAGAGAGTAGCTTGTCTGTTTGAACCCCCAAACCTTTAGTAGGTAACCATTTAATCATTGCAACACTAGGGCTTCTAATATTAAACAGTATCTCGAATAAATGAATGAATGATACAACCACTATGGAAAACAATATAGTTCTTCTTTGGAAATAGAAATACTTTCTTGTGGTTACATGTTGTCTAGCCTGTTTCAACTCAAGAGACCCTTTGCCCAAGAAGAAAACATCGCCTAGCCTCCATCATCCTCACAATCGTTGTTACATTTGAGCTTGTTGTTTCAGCTACTGTGTCACTCCATCTCCGTGCAGAACTTCCTCTTGCACTTCACCAAGCATGATGTCCTTTTCTAGGGACAGCCCTCTCCTGAAAAACAGGTCCAAAGTACATGAGAGAGTCTTCTCATGGCCCCTTCGAAGGTGCATTCTGGATATATATACGTACTTCTTCAAGAAAAATATTGTTTTTTCTTCTGGTAGTCAGTATTCTTGGCCAACACCATAATTCAAATGCATCAATTATTTCTTGGGTCTTCATTGTTCATTGTCCATTTCTAACATGCATATGAAGGGAATGAAAATACCAGGACTTGGGTTAAACTCATTTTAAGTCTTCTTTATGACCTAGCATTCTCACTCCCAGGAAGACAAGTATCCTACAGATATAAGAGCAGTGACAAGACTATACTTATGGACACTTAGGCTTATTGAAACAGTATTCACAGTAGCAAAAAGATAGGAACAACCCACCAGGTGAATGACTATACAAACTGTGGTACATAAATAAAGTAGACTCCTACACAAGTATAAAGAACAATGCTGAGTTCACAAAGCATTTTATAACATGAACCTGGAGGGCACTGTGCTACGTGAAATACATCAGTCACAAAAGGACAAATACTGTATGATCTCATTCATAAAAAATCAAGAATATGTATACACCCAGAAAGCAACATCCTTTGGTAATTACCAGGGAATTGCTTTTTAGACAGTAGACAATTGTTATTTTTAATGAGAGGAAAAATTAAGTCTGCACAACTTGTCCAGGATAAAGAAACAAAGAAGTGCACAAGAATAAGGAGTGGTTTCCATGTCTGCTTATACAGGTGGATATGTATGCAGATATGTGTATATGGAGGCATATGTGAGTATATGGATGTGCATATAGAGGCGCATGTGTGCATGTATGTTTACATGTGTGGAAAACAGCTCAAGGGCCATGTTTGATCTCCTCTGGCTTACCATGAGGCAGAGGTCAGACATGCCTCCACCCTCCATCTTTCTTTCCCTATTCTGACACCAGTAGTTCCTCTCACCGCACTCTCCTTCTGTGCTGGTTTGATCATTACAGTGGCCACATGGAACTCACAGACAGTGCTCACACTTTAGGGAGTTTGTTAGGGAAGTTTCTGCATCACCACAAGCCAGGATCAGCAAACAGGAAATGTACAGTTATGGGTCCACAGGAACACTTCTCCTCAGCCAACAGCAAATCCTTCTCCAATCCTCACTCTCTCAGCCATGTGGCCCCTTGGCTTCTGCCCCCACGGGCAAAGAAGCCTGCCACCTGGCCTGCCTCACAGCCTCGAAGTTTCAGTGCTGCTCCTCTGTTCTGTCTCATGGACCTTGCCTAGGCTTCCATTGCCTCTGGTCTCAGCCTCCACCACTTCAGACAGAGATGTCAACATGCTTCACTGGGGGTCCTGTGCTTCCAGTAGTCCTGGGATTTCTCTCACTTCCAGAATGCTCTCATACACAGAATAAATAGCTGGTCTCTTGGTTACACAGTGGACTGCTAAGTGCAACGCCGCAGTTAGAAAGCAGAAACCACTAGCTGTTGTGCAAGACAAAGGTGACGCTTTCTGCTTCTCTAAAGAGTTAGTCTGGGAAGCTGCAGGGCAGTTCTACTCTGTCCTTATAGGGCCGTGATGAGTCCAAAACAACAGGATGGCAGTGAGTTTTTTATTCGAGTGGCTTTTGAGTTCATGCCCTCGAACCTAGTCCCACCTTAATCCTGCCCATTCGCATAGCAGAAAACTCCCTGTAAATGGGATTATTGTCACAGGCATAGAGTCTAGAGGTTATAATACTTTCCAGAAGGAATTGTGGCTCAAAGACCATATTAATTGAGTACATCTCATATAGGTTTATGTGTGATACGTGCATATTCATATATATATATATAT
>NW_022103906.1:11166448-11214514 GCF_000313985.2 Echinops telfairi
TATATATATAAAATCAACCACACCGGGGCCCACTTGGGGATATTTCCTAGGTATGCTGTAACCAAATATCTCATGGGATCAGTTAAGTAGGTTTGAAGACTTGGAACCATACTTTTGTGAGATGACTAGATCACCTTGCTAAAATAGCTCATAAAGGTACTTGATTACATCCTAGTTTGGTGAATACTGTCTGGGGCCTTTAAAGATTGCCAGTGACCCTCCAAATCACAGCTGTTGGTCTGCTTGGTTGTAGCAAGAGAGACTGTCAGAAATCAAAGACGTGAAGAAGCTGATCCACATGGGTCACGACCTCGTCAGCCTGAACCCAGAAGAACTCGATGACCCTGGCTACCACTATCAACTCCTTTGTCCGGGGACATGACACAGGGCACTTGACAGACCGGGAGGAAATGTAGAACAAATTTCAAATTCCTTAAAATAAAAAAAAAGCCAGACTTTACGCACAAAAGAAACTAGCGGAAACCCTAAAGCAGCACCATGAATACCTTTTTCAATGGGAACTGAAGCCACTCCCATAGGTTCATAACAATAATAGGTAAAATAATATCCCCCATGAATATTGTGCTTCCTTAAGTAGTCAAATGTATGAGACCAACCAGCCCACAATGTTTACCCTAAAACCATGACGAGAAGATGAGGAGGGACAGAAAAGCTAGATTGTTGTGGAAACAGAAAAAATGGAATGAAGATAATGAGAATATTGATGCATTATGAAATATGTAACCAATATCATGGTATCGTTTATGTAAAAATTATTCAATGGAAACCTTATTTGCTATGTAAACTTTAACCTAAAACACAATAAAATATTTTTTATGTATAAAGTGAAAAACTGTAAATTACATAACATTTTAAAATCTGGACTTTTCTCAAGCCAAACTCACTCATTGTGGCCTCTGCCCCTTTGGATTTCTAAGGTTGTAAATCTTCATGGGAGTAGAAAGCCTCATCTTTCTCCTTTGAAGCTGCTGGTGGGTTCAAACCACTGATGTTATGATTAGCAGCTCAGTGCATAGCCCACTGCACCACCAGGGCTCCTGATAGATAATGTTAGAGTCTTGACTAGCAGTGACACTTTGCCACAGTTTCACTGGTGAAAGTTCTGTGAATTTCATGTTCTCTCTGTTTTTGTTTGCTGTAGAGGAGATACTAAAAAAATAGTTAATAAGGAAGACCCAATCTGATCAGTATAAGAATACTTCACGGTGTTTGTGAGTTTTTGTAAGTGATTGAAAATAGAATAAAATCTGTGGGATGCAATTACCCGTCTGGTGAATTTTCATAAATGTGTCACTTCTTTTGAGGCCTCCAAAAAAATTAGCAATCAGAGAGAATGCAAAATGCATTCGTGCCTTTCAACCTCTACTAAATGCTGTAAACATTTGATTTTTATGCTTGCTATTCAGCTTAAGAGGAAGATCATTCTGTACCTGGTATGTTTTAATCATGGTGATAACCATGCAGCGCTCCATTTTGCAACAGTAAACTGTGTTCTGAAATCCTACAGCTCTTTATTTGCAGCCTTACTTGTGTCAGATTGTATCCCTTCTTTTGTGAAGCAGTCCCTGCTTTTCTAGAGAAAGAATGGCCCCGTGCCACCTTCAGTGCCCCCACTGCTCATTGCTCCCTTGCCTTACAGCAGTGCTGTGGGAGATAAGTAGAAATTGTTCATTATCTCCACTCAAGGGTGAACTCATTGAAGTCTTCCACCATGCCTTATTAGGCTCCTACGACTCCTTGTTTTAAAGAAATGAAACAGCATCTGCACACTTATCCCAATAACACCTGTCAAAGCCAGTGGTTTACATGATGAAATCTGAGACACAGATGTAGGGCTTTGATTTTGCAAAATTGTCTATAACTAAACTGTAACTAAATCTTCTCCCCTATGAAGCCTGAAATTTCTGCCATTGGGTTCATGCCCTAGCATCATTTCTAAGATACTGCCCTTCAGCCATCTCTAGATCTTGGAGTAGTGATGACCATGATGCTGAGAAGTTGGGCTAATTAAATCTTTTCTAAGTAGCTGGATCTCCCTTCACAGCATCTATCGTGTTTCTATGCCTTTCTTGCATTGGGGTTTCAGGATTCTTCCAGTGGTGCTGCTGGTTTTTTTAAAGTGAGCCTCTGCTTACCACCTCTTAATTGAGTACTGCGTAATAACCTCATCTGCTCTGGAGCCAGTGCATTTGAATGAAACCACTAAATCCTCATGTATAAGTAAACAACTCCAAATTGAATTAAACTACCGGGTGCACAGCACCTAACACAGAATAGATTGTCTGAAGAGAAACATATTCATCAATGCGAAATATGCAAAGCACAACTAATTGTCTAATAACTGTACTAGGACTTATAGCTAAAAGAAAAGGTTGCACCTCAGACTAACTTTATGGGATTGTATGTTCTTAGTTCGTACGCTTTTGAGAACTTCTTTTGGGGCACTGCGTTGCCAATGGGCGTGTATTTTGCTATCCACCACATTGCTATCCACCACCTAGAGTATCACCGAGAGTCAGAACGGCTTCTGAGCCCTAGCCTGCTGCCATCAAGCCCATTCTGAGGCCCTGCAGGGCTGAGTAGAGCAGCCCCTTTGAATTTTCAAGCCTCATCTTTCCCAAAGGGGCTCCTGACTTTGTGCTGAGCAGCCCATCACCTGACCCACCATGCCCCCAGGACTCCTTTGACTCAATGACAGTGAATTTAAAAGCAAAATAATTGTTATGTACTTTGTTTAGTCAACGACTAAGCTATGTATTGAAATGTAATTCTATAATTTTTAGTATTGTTTCAACTCATTTCAATAAACATGAATGAGATTTTCCTAGTTGTACATAAATGCATATTAAGGAGTTCTCAATGACTTTTAACTCTAGAAAGAGCTTAAGTTGATGCTCCCTAATTTTTCCACGGACGTAAATGGTACAGAGCCAATTAATCCAGCCTTCAGGCCTTCCACATCTCCAGAGTTGCCCCAGGAAAAGCGAAGCTGTTCTGAGATGGAGTGTTCTGGAGTACGGGGGTTACCTTTGCCTGTCTCTCTTCCGTGAGATGGGAAACATATGTATCTGTTCATTCTAAATAAGAGGACAGTGACTTTCCCGCCATACTCGAGTGCTTCAGAAGTGAATCGGTCAAAACTAGTCTCTTCTCTCACCGAAAGCTAAATATATCACGCTGGCATTTCATTTCCCACACTCTTGAAGTCTTGGTAAACCTTTGGATCGTAATTTTTAGGAGGTTAAATTTGGCCACTATGGTGGCAGACACTGTTCATGGGAGAAGGAAATGATTGGGAATTCTTTCGCAAACTGGTATTTCTAGGAAAACACTCGATGAGAACTTGCAGCTGTTCACTATCCAATATCAATTCTAAACAACATTTTGGTTGGCGAGAGAAAAATGAAAACACAATAATGCTTGAAGCTTAAAACTTTGGGAAACCCCTCTCCATAATGTGTTTATTTAAGGGCTTAAAAATGTTCCTGTTTTCAGAAGCTAATATCCAACTTTGCTAAGTCTTTTTTTTTTTTCAGAACATACTGCAGATATTTTAATGAATAAAAGAGTAAAATACTTCTTGGTCACTTTCTACATTAAAACATACTTTACATTCTACTCACTAAGTAATTAGATTTTTCTTCCCCCTGTTTTTCACAATGGACTATTTTACTGCCACCAAATTGCTGTTATTTGAAGAAAACTAATATAATGAAATGTAACTTTACATGTAAGATCTTTACTTTAAGCCTGTGTGCAGCGCAGTGAATTATTTAGTCTGGTCTTCTAGTCATCATCTGTATTCGTCGCACCAAGTGCCGTTTTGCTGATGGATCTGGGAAGAGAAAGCTGGGGAAGAAACTGATGGAATTCGGTTGTGATTGTTGACCGGATATACAATGAGCCATCTCAGAAGCAAGCGGGAGCTCTCACTATCAGCAAAAGAGAACAATAGAAGTGGAATGTGTCCTTTGGACCCCAAGATCCTTGAACAATGAACCTCCTTGATCCAGGAGACGGCTTTGACACCAGAGGAGCAGACCCAAGAGCCAAAACATGAGCCCCAGAAGTGGACTTGTCAGCCCACAAGCAAGTAGAGGGAGTGATTTGGGGCAAGAAGCTGGCTTGTGGAGTAGAGTGCCTGCAGACACTTAGCTGGGGGAGCTGGGTTTACCAGACCGCAGAGCTAGGACTGAGCACCTTCAGACTGAAGCTTTGTAGAGGAATGCCATGACCTTCGGGTATTTAGTGGCAGCTTTAAAGAGCTTTAGAACATTGCACAAGCAGGGCAAAGGCCATTGAAGCTAAAGAGACCTGCTGGTGAGCACTGCTGAGATGAGACGATCCTGTCTGAACAATTGGATCCTGAGCATTTTTAATCTATGTAAACTTCCTTAATCCCATAAGCTTGATTATTGTTTATAAGTTCTCTGTGGCCATTGCAATGAAGTACTCGAGCCCAGTGGAAAAGCAGAGCTATGGGAGAGACAATTTGTGTCAGAATTGATAAAGGTTGGAGGATAGAAACATGTCTGACCTCAGCGTCATCGGAATTGGCCTTGAGCAGCTGATGCTGATAATGGCGATGCCTTTCCTTGCACCTGGGGAAGCCAGAGGAGGTCAGATGCCATCCTCACATTTGCTTTATGCCATTTGTCAATTGAGTGGAGCCCAGGGATGTTGCCTGACAATTGTAACAGAGCAGCTCCTTACAGAGAGAAGAGTGAGTTAATTCTTTTTTTTTTTTTAACATTTTATTAGGGGCTCATACAACTGTTATTGCAATCCATACACACATCAATTGTGTAAAGCGCATTTGTACATCATTCTCACAACATTTTCTCTCCACTTAAACCCCCGACATTAGGTCCTCATTTTTTCCACTCCCTCTCCGCTCCCCCCTCCCTCATGAGCCCTTGATAGTTTATAGATTGGTATTTTGTCATATCTTGCCCTGTCCGACGTCTCCCTTTACCCACTTTTCAGTCATCTGTCCCCCAGGGAAGAGGTCACATATAGTTCCTTGTAATCGGTTCCCTCTTTCCTAACCACTCTCCCTTTACCCTCCCTGTTTCACCACTCACACCACTGGTGCTGTGGGGCTCATCCGCCCTGGATTCCCTGTATTTTCAGTTCCTATCTGTACCAGTGTACATCCTCTGGTCTAGCCAGACTTGCAAGGTCGAATTTGAGTCATGGTAGTGGGAACAGGGAGGAAACATTTAGGAACTAGAGGAAAGTTGTATTTCTCATCGTCGTTACATCGCACCCTGACTGGCTCATCTCCTCCCCAAGACCCCTCTGCAAGGGGATCCCCAGTGGCCTACTAATGGGCTTTGGATCTCCACTCTGCACTCCCCCCATCATTCAGTATGGTAAGATTTTTTGTTCTGATGATACCTTATACCTGATCCCTTCGACACCTCGTGATCACATAGGCTGGTGTGCTTCTTCCATGTGGGCTTTGTTGCTTCTGAGCTTGATGGCCGCTTGATTACCTTCAAGCCTTTAAGACCCCAGACGCTATACTTTTTGATAGCAAAATTAGAGAACCCACATTATGGCTAAGCGGACCCTTCTTTAAATTTCCAACTAAGGGCCTGAGAAAATATACCACTTGTCAAGGGGCCTGAATCCGATAAACATGAAAAAAATTATACCTTATACTCAGAAACTAGTCTGAGTATAGTTCAAATGAAATAGGTTAGACATTAGCAGTATAATTAGGCTTTTCTGCTTCAAAGACTTGTCCATCTCTGGAGCTCCTTCACAGGGTAGAGGCCGTGTTACCTTAGATATCCCAACAAAGATTGCAAATCACGTTGACAATCTCTACCTTGCTTAGGATAATGACCTAAGTGTAGGTGCCCCCAAATTTTGTAAGCATGACTTGAGAAACGCTGAGAAAAATTACAAGCAGTGTGTCATGTGAAAGATTCTGTACGTTTTATAAATTTACCCCCCCAAAACCCGAAAATACACACAGATATTTATTTAACACTTTCCATGTACCTCTGAGAACACAGGTTACAGGGAGAGGATTAAACAAATAAGCAAAGACGTTGGCTAAAGTGAATGGAAACGGTGGAGGTCAGCTCCTATGTAGAGCAGTCAGCATGTCTCCGGAACAAGTCGGAAGGAAGAGTGCGCCATGTGACTAGCTTAGAAAGAACACTTCACTCTTGAGTCAGGTTCAACCCATAGCAACCCTGAATGACAGATTGGAACTGCCTCATAGTGTTCAGATGGAGACTGCTGTGTCTGTCTCCCACAAAGCAGCTGGTGATTCAAACCACTGATGTGTCAGTTAAGCAGTTTAGAGCACTTACCCACCGTGCCACATCTTTAGGAAAGGACTCCTTTCTAGGAAAAACAGTTAAGTGTAAACAGTTAAGCATAAATAGTCCCTTAGGCAGGAACAGGAAATATGCTGGAGGAAAGCAGGGGAGCCAATATGAAAAGAGGAGAATGATAAGGGCTGGCTAGCTAGGTCTTTCAAGCATAATAACTATTTCTACATTTTAAAAAAATGTTAACACTTTTATTGACATATAATTCACATATCCTATAAGTCTATGGTTTAAACATACTTAGAAGAGGTGTAATTATTCTTGCGTTTTTAAAAATAGCCCAATATCTTAGGCAAGTCATTCTCCAGTGAAAAGAAAAATTTGTATGTAACTTCAATGTCTTTTAATTTTTTTTCTCTTTCTCCCTCTCCCCTAGATTTTGTTTTTTTTTCCCTTTTTTTTTTTCTTTTAAGCACCATCTTCTTTGTCACTTAGGTTTACTTATTTTACATATATACCTTTATGTGGTCCCAAAGTGTGAGAGCTTTTACACCCTTCAGATGGGTGGACTTCATCTGAGTGGCTATTTCCAGGTTCACTATAAAAATATGCAAATATTTGGAAATTCTCACCAGCCTGGTGAGGACTCGTTATTGGTTATTCAGCCAGATTTACCTATTACCGCACTCCCTCTCATATCGGCACATCTTCCCGCCATGCTCACATCGCAGAAACTCATGCTGATTTCCACACTTGTTTATCATTGATACCCTCAGGTGTCTGCACTGAATAAAAAAATCACAAATTGAATTTGGAATTAGGGCACACCTACCTTTAACTTAATGCTCCAGATTTAGAGTCTCAAGGAGGAAGGAAGGACTTGTAAAGTTCCTCTGGCGTGGCCATCCAAATGTTGGATTACTTCTCTTCTTAAATATTATATTCCTATCACAATCTAGGGTTTAGTGAACCATAAAAAGTTATAAGTTAAGACAAACAAAAACTGCCCACAAAGTATGTTTCAACTGACTTAAAAGGAGACAATGCAGATGGAATTTATTGTTAGAAGCAATTTTTCAAGCTAATCTTTTAAAAATCTACTTAGCCCAATCCTGTCCTGGTAACTATTTCTACTAATACACTCCAAATCTGTAATAAATGTATTCTAGAACCAAATCCATTCCAGCCACCTTTCAGACCATTATAACTAGGGTAGTGGGATGGGGTTGTGGTTCTCTTAAAAACATGTCTTAAAAAAAACAAAAAACAAAACATTTCTTAATGTTGGCCACAGCTTTACCTAAAGCTTTTCCAAATTTTGACAATACTCAAAACAGTTTTGAAGGGACTTGTAAAAGTTATTCTGTGCTGCCAGCATTTTCCAAATATGACTAATCCATATAGACAAGATTTAGCCCAAGTTTGCAAGCACATTGCTTCTTTTAAACAAGTTGGCACAAATTATGTTCCCTAGTTACAAAAGAAACAAAACAAAACAAAAACAATAACCATTTACCTCTAGTCAATTCCAACTCACTAGACCAATTCACATGTATAGAGTAGAAGAACTATACAGGACTTTCCTTTCAAAAGGAGCTCACCAGGCCTTTCTTCCATGGTCGTTCTTCCTGGGTGGGTTTGAACTGCCAATCTTTTGGTCAGTGTTAAACAGATCAAAAACAGAGAGCATCTCAGAGTGTTCAAGAACCTAAAAGCCCACATGGACTATAGGAAACTACCTGTTGTGTTGAGTTTACTTTGCAATTTTGATTAACAGGGACAAGAAATTAGTTAAATAACCCTTCTCTCCCATTGTCCATTTCTTTCAAGTCAATTCTGCCTCATAGCCGCCCTATAAGATAGAGTATAAGTACCCCATAGGATTTCCAAGACTGCAAAATCTTCACAAAAGCAGAGGCCCACATCTTCCTCCCATGGTGAAGCTGGTGAGTTTAAGCCACCGACCTTTCCATTAATAGCAAAGCGCTTAACTGCTACACACTTTGTCCTTCTTCACCCTCCACCACTTCCAACATTCTTGGCAGCAAATAAGATTAACACAAGCATAAACTGTTGTTCAGCAGTTCAGTTGAAGTTTTGGAGGTAAAACTTTTTTTTTCTCAGATTATCAGACTAATAAACAATGTCTGTTTTCTGAAGTTCCCTGTGGAAAATGAATGACTTAATGCAAAGAAACTACCTTCTCCCAAGTTGTAATTCTGTGTGGAAAAGAGATCAGAGGTTCAGTAATATACATTCAACATGTGGTACGATTTGGGTATATAAAATAAAGAGTTTTATCTGCCCGCACTAATGTGTGTGAAGATTGCCCCCAGAATTTCCTGTTTCTGGGAGTCAGTTTGGGTGAACTCAACAGGGCAGTAAAATGTGACTGTGGCCACCACAGCTGGAAGTGTGGCCTGATGTAGCCACAGATGTGTGAGTGGCTTTCCGTGGACACTGCCTCATGCTAAACTTTACACTGCAGTCGAGACCTGTCGGTCCACTCCTGTTTGTACCCTTCACTTTCATTCCTAAGACATGTGATTGCAAAGCTCTAGAAGCTTAGGCTGTCCCTCCCCTCCAGTTGTGCCTTTTGTAAATGTCATAAGGAAAGAGAGTATTATAAAGGATGTTCTCCCTTATTAAAACATATGGCTTTAAGCATCACTTTCACTGTAGTCTTTTCAACAGACCCCCATACCCATGTACATCGCCCTCTTTCTGCATTGTCCATAAAAAGAGGAATGGCATCTTACTACTTCCCTCTCCCAACCCCCACACATACACTTTATAAAACAAAGTGTGACAGCATAAAAACTTAGCCTCTACTTTATTCAGTGTGACCAATTTTGCCCTGGGATTGCAGGCCTGATATTTTAACAGTACATTTGAGTTCTATAACATGGAAGGTGGCCGAGAGCACAGTAAATTGCATATTTTTATATTAACAGAAGTCACCAGTAGCTTTAGCTGTATATACTTTATCTCAAAGCACATGAAGGCATCCTTTCTTTAAAACAAGTAGCACACCAGCCTGTGTGATCATGAGGTGTCGATGGGAGCAGGTATCAGGCATCTTAAGAACCAGAACAAAATCATCCCAAGGTGAATAGGGAGGGTGGGGGCCATGGAGTGGATACCCAATGCCCATCTGTAGACAATTGGACATCCCCTCCCAGGGGGATCACAGAGAAGAGATGAGCCAGTCAAGGTGCAATATAGCACCAATAAAACACCCAACTTTCCTCTAATTCTTTGGTGCTTCCTTCATCCCACTATCATGACCTCAATTCTGCCTTATAAATCAGATTACACCAGATCATGCACACTGCTACATATAGAGCCTGCAACACAGGAAATCCAGGATAGACAAGCTCCTCAGAGCCAACAATGAGAGTAGAGATACCAGGAACATTAGGGGCGGAAGGTAGGGAGAGAAAGGCGGAATTGATCACAAAGATCAACCTATTACCCCCTCCCAAGGGGACGAACAATGGAAAAGTGGGTGAGGGGCAACGGAGGACAATGTAAGATATGAAAATAATAATCTATAACTTATCAAGGGTTCGTGAGGGAGGGAGGCAGGAGAGGGAGGGGGAAGAAATGCGGAGCTGATGCCAGGGGCTCGTGGCAAAAGAGAAAGCTTTGAAACTGATGATGGCATCATATGTGCAAATGTGCTTGACACACTGGAGGAATGTATGGATTGTGTTAATAGATGTAAGAGCCCCCAATAAAAGTGTTCAATTTAAAAAAAAAAAAAAAGGCGTTTGGGCAACAAGGCAAGTGAGGCAAACCAAAATTCTCAACTAATTGTGAAAAGATAGTTTTGCCTACACATAATATACCCCTGCTAACTTTTAAAGATGGGTCCCAGGACCACGCTATCATCATTGTTTGAATCCTCTCAGCTTCCATACTATCTGATGTGTGGAAAGCTGTTTCCGTCGTTTAAAGTACTCCACCCTGATACCCATATGGAATGTGTCCATCATTCAGTTAACAAATAGTTACTAAAAATCTCCTATATGCTAGTCTTGAAAATGCATACAGTGTTTCTAGCAACAACAACAAAAACTCACTGCCATCAAGGCGATTCTGACTTAGAGCAACCCGGTAAGACAGGTTACAACTGGCCCTGTGGGTTTCTAGGACTGTACGTCTTGATGGGACTTTGTCTCTCCTCCTGCAGAGTGACGGCTGGTTTCAAATTGCTTGTGAAACCTTGTGATTACCAGCCCAACGCAAAACCCACCACGCCACCAGGGCTCTTGCTATTTCTGGCAAAGGGAACACAAAACACAGGCAAACATGAAGCACAAAGATCAGAATGTATATAAGAAATCATGACTGCATCAGTGTGGCGAATGGGGCAGAGATGAAGCTGGACACAGTGGACTGACTGCCAAGCCTTAGGCAGTTGTTGATTGCGGTAGACAATGGGGAGCCACTGAAAGCTTTTGAAGAAGGGAAACAATTGAGCATAACTCTTTAGTAAGATTGGCATGACAGTACAGTTTAGGATGGGTTGAAGAGATAAAGATATGAAAACACTGAATCTTATAATCGATTTTTGTCAGTGTGGCACATTCCTTTTGTTATACAAACCCTCCTTGAATCTAGGTATCTTGATTGAAAATCCCTTTTGATGATTTCTGTCTGAAAGGAATAGGCTTACTAACAAAGTGCAGGATATGAGAGCAGGAATTTCTTATCTTTTAGATCCAGCACTTCATTTTAACCTAGAGCTAGAGACATCTGTTTTGGTTTCTCAGCATTGGTAATAGCTGTTGTTCCTAGGTACATATGTACAACAGAATAGTTAGGCACCATCCTCACATGTTTATTATGTTTGAGCATGTTCTTTTAGCTACTACCTTAATCTGTGTTAATTGAGGTCCTTCTTTTATACTCAAAACTTTAGCAAGCATTACGTCCTTCTCCAGGAACTGCCTGATAACTTGTCCAAAGATCTGGTAATGATGTGGATTCATTTGGTGTTAGATGCATGAATGCCTTTGGTGGTCCAAGTTATCTAGACCAAGGGTATGTAAAATGCCCTTTTCCCTGATAAAAATGATTTGAAAAGAAAATAGACTCATTGAAGTCAGGTAACATGTGGAGTCCTCCAACCTGACTTGTGATTTCAGCCATGGATCACAACTGGGTGTCCTCAAACAGGGAACCTTCTGGCATGGTAGGTTACACATTACTGCTCAACAGAAGGTCAGCACTTCAAACTCACCAGTTGCTCGGTTGGAAAAAGATGAAACCCAAAAGATTTAAAGTCTTGGGAACCAGAAGGGGCAATTCTACTCTGTTTTATAGGATCCCTATGAATTGGAATCTACTAGATGGCAGGGGGTTGGGTTGGGTTTGGGTTTGGTCCTGCAATATTTTTATGACAAAATCTTCCTTCAGGTAACTTTTTCCTCTCATTTTAGTTCATGCCTCCTCCCCAATTTAACTTTGTTTCTATAAAAAAATTTCACCACTCTCATCATATAGTTTGATAAGTTTTGGTTAGTTGTATGCAAGATTGTGTCTCCATTTGGTGACTGGAGAACACATTGGTTATTTCCTGGTTTTGACTGCGGCGTCTGAGTAGGACTTTTGGCTAGATTTGTATATAGATATATATCATTTGGTAATTTTTCAGAAGAATAGCAGTCTTGGGGCCTGGATGGCTTATTGCGGTCTTTTAAATGATTAGGTTGCACCCCAGTTCTTAATAAGACTGTATGATGTATTATCACTAACAAGGCAGCTTGGGTAAATAAAGAAGGCAAATACTTCATGAAACCCTGTCCAGAAATCCCAGAATAGACTAAATCCAAGGGCTAAGAATTAGCAGTACCTAGAAACGCATGACAGCGAGGACTTCAGTTTATTAAAGATATTGATGCTGTCGTTTGTTCTATATAAGTCTCACCTCCGAAAGCAAGCAGTTACCCTCTGACTGAAGTGTTGAGTGATAATTGCATTTCAAATAACCTTCCCAGGTACAGAGTTCTGTCAATTTTAGGCAGACTTCACTTTGAGGCATTTGAACCCGTTGGTATTAAGCTATCCAAAGTCTAATCATTTTGGAACATTGTGCCAACTGACGATACGTAGGACCAAGGGTGAGGAGTTGTTTAGGATGGAGGAGTGGAGGTACCAACGGTACTTGCAGGAGCAGCTCTTCGAGGAGACTCATTCAGAATCCAGGGCGGCACATCGATGCTTCTTCACGTCCATCTCTGCCACGTTCACTGTTCACAGCGGGGAGGCAATATCGGCAGCTTTCAGTTGAATTTTCCATTTTGCCAGCCAGGAGGAGAAAGAGACCAACCAGACAGCTATCAGTCTACAAAGAGTGGGATGATGAAAATATTCAATATCTTATTTGAAGGGTGATTGTGAGAGTATGTATATTTGTCAAAAGCATCAAATTCTGTATATTTTAAAAATCTCACTGCCTTTGAGTGGATGGTGACTCATAGTGATCCTGTAGGACAGGGTAGAACTAACTGCCTCTGTGAGTTTCCATTACTCTGTCAACAGGAATAGAAACCCCTGTCTGTCCCCCATGGAGTGTCTGTTGGTTTTGAACTGCTGACCTTAAGGTTAGCAGCCAAACTCCTATCCCACTATGCCAACAGGGCTCATGTAAATTAAACCTCAGTAACATCTACTCCAAAAGTTAAGCTCTGTGACAAGAGCTGTAAGAGCCCCCAATAAAATGATTTATAAATAACTAAATAAATAAAAGTTAAGCACATTACACCCTGCTAGGAAGTGACCAGACTACAGGCTGTTTATATAACTATGTAAAATTAAGTCATTGTGTTTCCCCCTCCAGGAACATTTGCATCTTAATTTACAGTCCCTGTTGAAGGCATCACAAGAAGGTATGGGATGAGATGAGACTTTAGGAATAGAAATACCTCTCCGGCAATGTGCTATATGTTATTATTTTTCAGTGAAATAGGGTCAGTTTCACTTAAAATGCTTTTTGTTCAATAAAATTTTAAAAGACTTTTTAAAGAGACAAAAAGAAAATGTTTTTTGTAATAAGCATCCCTCCGAAAATGAACTTTGTGATTGAAAGGACCATTTTTATAAGCTGTCTAGGGGTCAGATGAGATGCCTCTCCCAAAGGGCTTGCTAGAATTACCAGAGAGGATCACTAAGGAACTTCCTGAAGAGGGTAGGTACAGACTGTTGTGAAGAATGGAGTCTGTAAATTTTAAACCCTAGCTGAGTTCCTTGGGATGATATGAACAGTGCTGAGCCCTGTCCCTAGTGTTCCTCTTCTGCACTTCCCCAGGCAACTCTCACCCTCTAAATACATTTTAAAATAAAGCAGTTAAGATCATAGTATGTTTTAAATGTTACCAAATTATTAAGCTAGCCAGGGCACTTGTAAGCTTCGGTGGAACCTTGTGCTACATTTGCCCTCCTCCTCTGCCTTTAACCCAGTTACTTAGTAGGTATCGAGAAGGTGGTTCCAACTTACTGTGGCTGAATGTATGCAAAGAACAGGGTGAAACACTGCCTGGCCCTGAGTCATCCTCACATCACTCTTATATTTGAGTCCTGTGTTGCAACCATTCTATCAATCCATCTCATTGATGGCCTTCCTCTTTTTTTTTTTTTTACTGACTTTACCAAGCGTGATGTGATTCTCCAGGGAGTGGTCTTTCCTGACATGTCCAAAGTAAGAGCAGTAAAACGTCTCCCATTCTTGCTGCTCAAGAGCATTTGGGGCCATACTTCTTACAAGAAAGATTTGTTTGTTCTTCTGGCATTGAGCCCAGAGGAGAACTGAATGATGGACCAGTTGGAATCCCATTTCTAATGGATAACATTTGAATGGGGACATTAGCATGTTTTAAATCCTATTGTTATGTGTCAGCCCCCAGAGAAAGGATCAAAAACGCAGAAGGGGAGAAATGGCCTCACTAAAAGAGGGAAAGGTAGTCACTGAGGAGATTCTTTTGCTCTTACACATAGATTACTTCTTAAATAATCAGTGGACATTTGTGTCTAAAATAATCAAAATCTCTACTTGGTAAATGCATAGCAAGCATTTTCCCAATGGCATTCGTGGTTAGGTGATGGGCTGAGATCTGAAAGGTTCTCAGTTTGAAACCACTCAGATTCAGCTTTCTGCGCCAGGAAAGAGTTTCCGTCTCAGAAACCTACAGGGACTGTTCTAGTCTGCCCTATAGCGTCGCCATGGGTCCGAACTGACTTGACGGCAGTGAGCTTGGTTTTGTTTATAATCTTCCTTCTGTAGTGTCGAGGAAGCCAGATTTGTTCTCGACTGATCGATAGTAGAGAACTATACAGACTAGAAAGAAAGATATTTTTAGTGATGGCCTTTTCAATTATTAAGGATCTAGCCTTTTTCCTTTCTTCTTATTGAACCACTGAGATCACAATGTCTGAGAATCCTTTTTGGTGTAAATGGAGACTAAGGTAGTGAGTGAGGAATATTTATATTTTATACTTCCTCTCTTTCCTCATATTTTATTACTGAGGATATTGACATGAAAACAGGATCTTTGTAGCCAATGAGTTCATCGACTGCTGATTTCCCACCAGAAATTCCAGGCTTTGTGACATCAATGTGTATGGCTTTAGATGCCATTTGAAGAGCAGTCATCTGGAAATGATGAAATCCTGAACTTCCGGAAGACAATGGTGGGAAGGGGAAGGAAGCTGAAATCCACGGAGTCCCTACTGTGTGCCAGGCGGTTTTTATCTTTAATCTCATGATACTGGTTTACTTAGTTGAACAGTTAAGAGCACATAAAAGTTCTTAATGGTTTATCTTTTTCAAGTTCTCCTCAATATTTCAAATGTTGTTATGGCGCTTGCTGCAGGTGGGAAATTATACTTAAAATCTCAAGAATTGTTTTGAGCTTTAAAACCTAGTCCCTTCCTTTGAATGGCTTTATACCTTGTTTTTCCTAAGTGATGCGGTGTGAAAGAAGAGCAGTATATTTTAATTCTATATAGCCATGCTTATTGAAACGGAAACATTTCAAAACAGAAGTCTTAACTTATAAATGACTGTTTATTTTTTAAAGTATCTACAAGGTAAGCATTTTAAAAAATATTGTCCCAAGGCTGTCTCTTGTCCTATGACATTTCAAATGGTAGCCTCATCTGAAAACTTTGTTTTAGGGAGTTATTTATAATAGCAAAAAGTAGGAGAGGGAAGAACAAACTTTCAGTGCTGGAATTTTGTGTCAATTACATTTAAATACCATTTTCAAAGAGAGTAGTCAATAGTGTGAAAGTGTGCTTGTGTTATGTGAACTGAAAAAAAATTAAGGGTCTAACTATGATTTTACATAAAAATATGTATACATATAAGTAATGAAAAACAAAGCTAGAATGTCAGTAGATGAAGGCATGCAAGGGAATGCCATTCTTTTAAAATATGTATCAGCCTATAAACATGCATGAATAGAGGAAATAAATTTGGTTGGTTTTCTGAATTGTCCCATAGGCCAGTGTAACCAAAGAGTAAGCTTTGAACCCCAAAATGAGACATCCTGGGTGGGAAGTTAGAGAGATTGGCACTTCTTCAAATTCAAGTTTAATTGCCCCTCAGCTACTACTGGTTTCTGTGTTCAGAATGGCAAGAGGCCTACTCTGGAATCTGATCTCCAACAACTTTTTCTTGTACAGCATGTTGGGTGCAACATATATTGAGATACGATCACAACCAACAGCCTAGCACAGAAACTCAAACTAGGTAAGAAAAAAAAGCATCTTGCTGTCTTACAGCCATAATGCTGTTATAAGTAGGTCTTAGTTGTCTAAACATGAGGAAGAGGAGGCTTTCTACTCCTCTAAAGAGTCGGTCTAGGAAACCCACAGGGCAGTTCTGCTCTGTCCTGTAGGGTCGCTCTGAGTCAGTGTTGACTCGACAGTGAGTTTGGTTTGGTTCTGAGTTGTCTAAAGTTACTGATAGAAAATATCTTTTATTGAAGTATATTTTGTGGAAAGCAATATTTTAAAATAATTTAAGAAAACCATTAACTTTTGAAGAAAAACAATTTAAAAAAAAACTCAATAGTATATTATAGGATTTCTAAAACTCATCCTCTTCTTTACTTATTCAGTGCTTACCTTAATTCTAGGAGGAAGGCATTATGATGCTCCCTGCATCACACATGAGGAAACTGAGGCAGAAATGAGTATACTTTCATCTCCTCAACGGTCAGTGAAGGCTGGTGGCATCCTCCCCAGGTCTTCAAATCCTAATGTGCTCGGGTGTTTCTGCTACACCATGATACCTTTCTCAGTACAATGGCAAGTTAGTATCCCTCTTATTGGCAACATGTCTACTTTTGTTTTTAACAATTGTACTGACTGGTTTTTTTGGTTACATCAGTGTTGAATTCTGAAACTGTTGTTTATTAAGGTCTTAATATCTCATGATGTTTGGAGATAACTTGTTTGGTGGTAAACTCTGTTAACAGGGATTCCTGGTTTAGTTTACTGCTGGCCATAGTGAACTAATGAGACTATGCCTACAGAGACTAAATGAGGGAATGTTTCCTCTAAAACTAGGCCAGTGAGTGGAATGAGTGGTTAGACTGTTGCAGGTATTCATCGCTTTCTTTCCTGAGCCTAAAAGAAATACCCAGTGCCCTGGAATGGAAAAGCATTTCAAGAATCCTTTAGGAACGTCTTCTGGGTCATTTTTTCTACAAGCTGTGTCCATTGGGTAATAAGCTGTAGTAGATAGGTACTGTTTTCTCAAAAATATGGTTCTGAGAGAAACAGATTGTTTTGTCATCGTTTTTTAAATTTTAATAAATCATTTTACTTGAGGCTCTTACAACTCTTATAAAAATCCGTACATCAGTTGTATCAAGCACATTCATACATATTTTGCCATCATCACTTCCAAAACATTTTCTTTCTACTTGAGCCCTTCGTATCAGCTCTTCTTTGTTCCCCATCCTCCCACCCTCTTGAACCCTTGGTAATTTATAAATTATTTTTATTTTCATAATTTACACAATCTGCTGTCTCCCTTAACCCACGTTTCTGTTGTTCATCCCTCTGGGGGAGGGGTTGTATGTTGACCACTGCGGTCAGTTCCCCCTTTCTTCCCCTTCTGTCCCACCTTCCCCCTACCCTTCTGGTATCGCTACTCTCATTACTGTTCCTGAGGGGTTTATCTGTCCTGGATTTTGTGTGTTCAGAGCTCTTATCTGTACCGATGTACATGCTCTGGTCTAGCCAGATTTGTAAAATAGTACTAGGTCTTGATAGTGCAGGGGGGCAGGGGAGGAATGTTATGTTTTGTCAGTGGTATACTGCACCCTGGCTGGCTCGTTCCTTCCTTGTGACTCTTCTGTAAGATGTCCATTATCAGCAGATGGGCGTTGGATTTCCATTCTGACCCCCTCGTTCTCCTCAAAATGGTTGTTTGTTTTGGGTTACCTGATCCCATCAACACCTCGTGATCATGCAGGGTGGTGTGCTTCTTCATGTGGGCTTTGTTGCTTTCTTGCTAGGTGGCCACTTGTTTAAAATAATTTAAAGCCTTAAGACCCCAGACTCTATATCTTATTGTAGCCAGGCACCATCAGCTTTCTTCACCACAGAGCTTATGCACCCATTTTTGTCTTCAGCGATCATGTCAGGAACGTGACCATCACAGAATGCCAGGTTATTAGAACAAAGTGTTCTGGTGTTGAGGGAGGATTTGAGTAGAGGCCCAATGTCCATCTGCTACCTTAATATTTAACCTACAAATATATGTACATAGACCTATATCTCTATTGTTATATATTAATATGTACATGCCTATGTTTATATTTCTATAAATGACTTTTGCCTCCTAGTTCTTTCCTCTATTTCCTTTGACTTTCCTCCTCTCTCACTATCATATTCGATCTTCTGTACTTCCTGTCAGCCACATTGTACTTGATCAAGCCCCACCATGCATTTTATGCCCTCCTCACCATCAACTTTAGATCTCTTGTTGTTCCCTTGTCCTTGGGTTTGTTGGCTTCTCCCCTCCTTTCCTCCCACCCACTCCTCTCCCCTGTCCCCAGTTTTGTCATCTTCTACTTTAGCATTACTGGTGAGTTTAGAAGTTGCATTCTGTCAAATAGCATCAAAACTCTATTAGCTTCTATATCATATTTGTAAAGAAATAGTGAAAACCAAACCCACTGCTGTCAAGTCAATTCCAACTCATAAAACCCTGTAGGACAGAGTAGAACTGGCCCATAGGGTTTTCAAAGCTGTCAGTCTTGGGTACCTGATGGGTTTGACTGTCAAACCTTTTGGGCAGCAGCTGAGTGCTTAACCACAGCACCACCAAGGATCTTAGGAAACCAAACTCACTGCCAGAGAGTCAATGCTGACTCCCAGTGACCCTATAGGACAGGGTGAGATTGGCCCTGTTATTTTCTGAGACTAACTCTTTCTGGGAGTAGAATGCTCCATCTTCCTTCCCAGAAGCTGTTGCTGGTTTCAAACTGCTGATTTTGCAGTTAGCTGACCAAAGTGTAACCACTATGTCAGCAGGACTTTTTTTTTTTAATCGTTTTATTAGGGGCTCATACAACTCTTATCACAATCCATACATACATCAATTGTGTAAAGCATATTTGTATATTAATTGCCCTCATCATTCTCAGAACATTTGCTCTCCACTTAAGCCCCTGGCATCAGGTCCTCATTTTTCCCCCTCCCTCCCCGCTCCCCCTTCCCTCATGAGCCCTTGATAATTTATACATTATTATTTTGTCATATCTTGACCTGTCCGACGTCTCCTTTCACCCACTTTTCTGTCGTCCGCCTCGCAGGGAGGAGGTCACATGTAGATCCTTGTTATCAGTTCCCTTTTTCCAACCCACTCGCTCTACCCTCCCAGTATCGCCACTCACACCACTGGTCCTGAAGGGATCCCTTCAGCAGGACTCTTTTAAACGGAAGTGCATTCAAATTCTATTCGGGCAATTTATTCCACAGCCATATGTATAGACCAGATGTGAGAATTTGGAAAGAACTATACAAATCCTAGAGATGAAAAGTACCTGCTAAGTGGTGGATGGTCAGAGCCATAGATATTTGTGGGAAGCAGAACTGGGAAGAGAATGTATGAGAACAAACTCTTAATATTCATATGTTAAGGAGTTTGGGAGGCCAAGGCTCCCTTGGAGGAAACCTTCATGATTGTGTGTTGGAGATGCGTCCCACTCACATTCTCCTAAGTAAAAGTTATTTCCCATGATGTCCCCCTGTGATAATGCCAAATTTAAGGTGCTGTTTGCAAACACATGCTCATTGACTTGGAGGTCAACTGCGCCTAGGCTATCTGCCTGAAGGTTGTCTGCCATGAAAGACAAACAGATCCCATTGTCTGTCCCAAGCTAGCTAAGTACGCTAAGTACAGCCTGCTCCCTTCTGATAAGGATAATGGATTGTTCCCCTGAAGAAGAGCTCAAAGACACCAAAGGTCAAGCCAACTCAAGGTTAGCCTGCCATCTTGACTCTAGAGCCTGCCCATCTTGCTACATTTGTGCCTTCCTGTCACGTGTATGCCCCTAGTGCCTCCCCCCCTTCCTATTGCATGTATACCCCTAGCTCGTCCCCCTCCTGTTATGTGTATGCCTCTGTACAGCCCCTTTCCTGTTGCATATGTGCTTACCATGGCCTGCAGAGGCTGGTCCCCACAGATAGTTACAGTACTTTTTAAAGGGACAGCTTGGGGGTTAGCCCTAGATGACATATAATCCTGAAAGGGAACTCAGTCACAGAATCCTTGACATGGAAGTAGACCCAGGGTGCCTCCAGTGGAGTCCAGGCCTCCTCTAATTCTGGAGTTAAGGAAACTGAGTCCCAAAAGGCAGCAAGGAGCCGTCTTGCTGAACTCAGACTTGGTGCATAGGACTTGACCTTGTCTTTCCTTTAATTGAAGCTCTTTCCCCACCAGTGTGCCACCCCACCCCCACAGGGAATGTGAGAAGGACATCCGCTGGGAAACCCTGCTGGCTTCTGTTTATAGTACGCAGAGGACCCCATGCCTTGGATGTAAAGATTTGTCACACATCTTACTGGATTAGAATGCAAACATCTAATAGTTTTTCTCAAGATTCAGTTTATCTTTTTCTTCTTTTAATCAAAGTCACTCCAATGTTCAGGCTTCATTTATTTTCAAAGTGATGGAGGCTCTCAGGGTTCTCCCTCTCTTTTTCAAATAAACAAAGTGCTGTATTTCTGTCTTAATCCAATTGCTGCGTCTCAAAGCTGTGGCTCAGACAGGACTTTCTTATTGAAGGATTTTTCTTTTCCTTTGCTCACATTGAAAAGAGATCTCAGACACTTTTGAAAACTCTGGGCTTGGCGGGGACTGTGAATCTAACGCCATGGAGCCGCAGGGATGCACTGAGATTGGTGCAAAGGGCTTCTCAAGCTAGACCACAGCCTTTCCCTTGTGAACATTTTTCTTCTACAAAGATCGAAATCATCCAGTTAGAACAGACCTCTGCTTAGGGTGCTAATGAAGCTAGCCTTCAGTCTCTGGAGTCTAGCCAGGCCTGCAGGCACTGCACCTCCTTGGAAACGGAAGCTGGGGGCGCTGTCATCCCTAGCCTCCTCCTGATCCTTCCCATTTCACATATTTTCACATTTAGTTTTCATCAGTGCCATCAAGGTTTGCTGCAGCCTGGGCAGGAGGTGGTTGAAGGGAGTGGCAGGGTGACTGCCATGCAGAGGTAAAGGAGGCCTACAGTGTTGGATTTGCCTCTCCTGGCGGCCCCCCAGTGCTGCGTGCAGGGCGTACGTAATCAGGTACATTCCTTATGCAGTATCCTGGAAAGTGTTTATTGGCAAGGATTATTTATTTTAAGAAAACTCACTGAAGTAAATCAGGAGACCATGATAAGCCACGTAATTGCACATGGAACAAGTGCAAATGATTTTATCCACAACCCCTCATTATGATGGGAGTCACAGTTACGGAATTTTACTGGTATTTTCACTGCAGACTAACCCCAGGATAGAATACCAAAGAGATTCCATTTCCTTAGGTTACTGAGACCATTCCAAAAGACTCACTCATGACCCCGTCATGAAATTACCTAGGATACTACCAAGAAACAAGAGTCTTTGGTACCAGTACATTTTGAAAATAATGAATAATGTATTATTTCACCCATTCATGTAATTGAGGGGCTCCTTGGTATGGGGCTGCTATTGTAATGCCAGTAGGGAGAATGGCTGACTGTGGGGGATTTTTGTGGGGTTCTTTTTCCCTGTAGAGAAAGTTGTGAGAATGTGAACTCCTGAAGAAGACTTGTGGGGGGATATGCTATTAGCCTCCAATCTGTGCCAGCTCCCATTTCTGAGACTGTATAGGCCAGTGAGGAGAAGTAGGAAGATACCAGAATGAAAACTATGAGATTCATAAGGAAGAAGGATCTAATTCGATGGGGTAGACGGAAGCATTTTAGCTCCCTTTCTTCAGCGGCCTCATAACGGTTTCACTTTTCATTAATATTGAAGTTTATCTTAAGAATATATGACTTATAGATGAACAAAGAATCTTTTTTTTGGGGGGGGGGTCTTAACATAGCTTGTTATCCAAAGAGTTGGGGGGTCATTTCTGTTGCTAGCCAGCTTAATGATGTTTGTTTGTTTGTTTCTTAATCATTTTATTGGGGGCTTGTACAACTCTTTATCACAATTCTTATATCCATCTATTGTGTCAAGCTCATTTGTATATTTGTTTTCCTCATCATTCTCAAAACATTTGCTTTCTACTTGAGCCCTTGGTATCAGCTCCTCATTTTCCCCTCCTTCCCCACTCCTCTCCCTCATGAACCCTTGATAGTTTATAAATTATTATTATTTTGTCATGTCTTACACTGTCCAATGTCTCCCTTCACCCACTTTTCTGTTGGCTGTCCCCCAGGGAGGAGGTTATATGTAGATCCTTGTAATCGGTTCCCCCTTGCCACTCTACCCTCCCAGTATTGCCACTCTTAGCACTAGTCCTGAGGGGTTCATTCTCTCCTGGATTCTCCGTGTTTCCAGTTCCTATTTGTACCAGTGTACATCCTCTGGTCTAGACGGATTTGTAAGGTAGAATTGGGATCATGATAGTGGGGGTGGGGTGGGGGGTGGGGAGAGGAAGCATTAAAGAGCTAGAGGAAATTAATGACTTTTTAAAGATAAATTGTTTCACCTTCTGGTCCTTGGTCCTTCATCAGGAAACTAGAGCTGATTCATTTATTAAACATGTCTGTAAAGAGAGCACCTGCTCTGCCAGGCATTGCTCTGAGTACCCGGGGTACATTAAGGAACAAAAGAGGCAAGGATCCCCAATCTCTTGGAGATTTCCCTCTAAAAGAGGAAGCAGATAATAAGCACTAGACAAAGTAAGTGCTCTGAACATAAAAATACAACCCTAAAAGAGAGCTCAGTAGTGGGAGATTGGGGTGTGTAGTTTTACATTGGCTGTTCAGATTAAGCCTCATTGAGAAAGGGATTGAGCTGGAAGTGAGGAGGTTAGCCAAGTATTTCAGACCGCAGATGCCTTTCACAGAGCCTTCCCCGTGTGTTCAAGGAGGCCTGGGAGTTGGAGCAGACTGCCTAAGGAGGAAGGGTAAGCAATAAGCCAAAAAGGCCAGCGAGGCCAAGATCAGTGGGAACGTGGCACGTTTTGAGTGAAGAGTTAGTGACAGTATCTGACTTAGCCCTAAAAGAGTCATTCTGCTATGTACAGAAGAAACTTGGAGTGAGCAACAATAAATGTAGATGATGGCAGATGGTAATAGACTTGTTAGGAGAATCAGATAAAATCATGTTGGTAAAAGCACCATACAACTGGCAAATATCATATAAGTGATAAGCCAAAACCAAATGCATTGTCATCAAGGCGATTCTGACTCTTAGTGACCCTATCAGACAGGGTAGAACTGCTCCTGTGGGTTTTAGAGACTGTAACTCCTGTGGGAGTAGAAAGCCTCATCTTTCCCCCATAGGCTTTGAACTGCCAACCTTGCAGTTAGCCCAAGGCATAAACACTACGCCACCAGAGTTCCTCGTAGAAGTGCTGGATGTGATTATTTTCAGTTAAAAAATCCAAACCAAAACTTAGAATACTCAAATGAAGAACTTAAGCAGTAAATAATAACTGTCATTTGGCTAAGTGTTCTTTAAAAAAAAAAGAGTTGATTAATAAAAATATATTTCTGTGTCCTTGAAAAGGGTAATTTTCCCCTCAAGTGTTTCACATGCAGTTAACACACATTCATGTTTAAATTATTTTTTCACTGTTCTATAGGGTAAAAGGCTGCATGAGGATCTCGTCCATGTTGATTCCTTCTGTGGACCTTTCTGCTAGTTTCTGGTTACTGTTAGCAGTCTGTGGGTCCATAACTGCTTATAGATACAGCTGCTTCCATCAACACATGGCATTTATCTACTCCCCGCTGTGTGTCTGTTTTACTTCGCTGTAAGATGCCACTCAGAAGGGATGAGTTTAGGGCCCCCTCTGTTCCCCAGTGTGATTTCATTAACACAACAAAAGTTAAGATCACAGTTACAAGTACAAAAGTTAGATCTCAACTTTCCTTTTTGAGAGACATAATTTAATCCATAATATAACACAATCAGATCTCAACTCTGAAACTGTATCCTTTTGCAAATCTTAGTACTTAGGATCTGGGTTTACTCACTTAAAAGCTAGAGGAAAGAATTTGATGATCTCTAAAATTCTTACAGCCCAGCCAGCTGCTCAATACCTTTGTAGTTCCTCACTCGGGCCACCAAGTCTCCTGGAGACCTATGTAGGGTCTCCACGACTATAGATCTTTATGGGTACAGACAGCCTCATCTTTTCCCCAAAGAGTGTCTGGTTGGTGTGAACCACTGACCTTGTGGTTAGCAGTTGGATGGCTAATGCACAGCCCCACGTGAGCTCCTTTTGTAAAATATCTAGCCCTCTTAACTGCATCATCATTGGATATGCAGTAAAATAGTCTGTTGAGAAAAGAAACACCACCAGTAAAAATAGCTGGCTCAATTGCTTCTAAGGCACTTTATATGCCTGCACACCTGAGAGCCTAGAAAGGCTAGTCATCAGAACAATAGGTGTAGGCCGTGCCCCTGTGAAGTTTACCAGAGACAGGTAAAGAAGCCAGCATATGTTGAGAACAGCCAGAGAGGAGAGCCTGTGGATTGGCAGACCTCTCCCGTGACACAGGGCTGTGGCATTTGCCTTTGTATTCCCAGTGACTAGCAGAGCCTCCAGGTGGTGCAGTCATCGGATGACTATCAGGAAGGTGGACAGTTCAGACCCAGTCAGAGGCACCTTGGAAGACAGGCCTGGCAATCAGCTTCTGAAACAGCTGACTCTTGACCACCCTGTGGGACAGGGTAGAACTAGCCCTGCGAGTTTCTGAGGCTGTAGCTCTTTGAGAGTAGAAAACTTCTTTCTCCGCCAGAGCAGCTGGTAGTTTCAAACTGCTGACCTTGCAGTTAGCAGCCCAACACATAACTACCATGCCACCAGGGCTCCTTTAAGTATGATAAATCAACAGGAAATATAAAGTACTTCTCAAGCGCCACAGCTTGATTACACTAATGCACAGTAGTTAAATGAATGGGGTTCAGAGGCCTACGAGGTCGGGCCAAACCACAACTCTCTGAGTTACTGGTAGTTAACTTTGAGCACCTCAGGTAACATCCCTGGGTGTCAACTGGATAACTTGATCTCACCTGTGTGGCTAGAAGCCTGCTTTAAAATTAAGTGAAAATGTTAGTAGCATTGGTCCTGAGCAGCGAGTGCTTGGATCCTTACAAAGGCTCCACGAATGACCAACGTCATTAGTAAAGAGGTGGTGCAAGAAATACATGCTGCCAGTGCTGGCTAAGAGGGGAGCTGCTCAAGTCTACCCAGAGTTATCTCAGAAGGGAGGGCCCGCTCTCCTTCCAACAAATCAGTCATGGAAAACCGCGTGGAGCACAGCTCTGCCCTGACACACATGGGGCCGCCAGGGGTCAGAATCGACTGGGCGGCCTCTGATCACTTCCTTGTCTGTAAAACAAGTCTAGGAAGGGACCCAGGAAAGAGCTATTCCGGATTGCCCCAGTCAAGAGGAGAGTCGTGGAGGGACCAGGAGAGAAGGACGCAAGCCAGAAGCTTCAGAAAGCAGAGACAGAGGCTGTAAAAGAGCACAACTCAGATAATCAGCAACACATACCAAGGAGAGAAGAAAGGCGGTTAGGCTCCTACAGCCGTGATATACATGGACAAGTGATTAATATTGTTGACCAGGCCCAAACATGCCAGTCCATCTGGAGAGTGTCTAAGCAAACAATGTAGTAGAAGTGGAACAGAAATGCCCAGCGAAAAACGGTTTTCAAGAGCCAGCCTTCTTACTGGTTTCTTAGCTGTCCATAAGCTTTTAAAAAAGGTGTTCAGCACTGTTTACCCCATAGGACTGTTACCGCGATCATTTCTGGTTTCAAGTGTGCACACATGCGCGCACACATTTAGTTGTGGGTCATGCACAGGGCGGCATCCGAACAGAGTATAATAGACTGGACTATCTATGCTTCTATTTTGCTGCTGTAAGTCACGACAAGGAACGAGCAGAGATGACAATGGACTTCAGTCCTGTCTTTTCTCAGTTCTTTTCAGACTTGTACTTACTGGAACCGATCAATTCATTTCTTTTAGAAATGTCTTTTAGAATTTGACCTTTTAAATTACTAGGAAGGGATCTTTTACTTTCTTTTGAGCTCAATAAAAAAATACATGCATACACACATACACACAGAGATCCCCTTCTTAACTAGGCAAGAGACAGCAAGGAAAAGTTGCTTATTTTAAGAAATTATGTCATATTTTTGTTAAAGTTTTAAAACTATTGAGGCAACACTTCTGGGAGTGAATATTTTAAAAGTTCTGATAAAAGTGAAAATATAAAGAGCTCCTGGGAAGTGAGACTATCCCCTTTCAACTGAGGCTTCCACGGGTATAAATAGGAAGGCCTCTTCCTAATCTTAATATCTTACAAAGAAACCTCAGTGTTGTTACGTGATTACCTAAAAGGAATGCCTTCCTCTTAGGACCGGAAGGATATTTTTAAGAGAATGTTAAACTTGTGACAGGAATCATCGATACCTTTGGAATTTCATTTCAAGTGACTCAGGCTTTCTTGAAGTCATTACCTACGAATTAGTCAGGGACTGCATGACGCCAGTGCCCCAACTGTTTAAAGGAGGGCATAGCTCAGTGAACGAGTGAAAAAATGAGGATGTTCTTTTGTACATTATTCTTATCGTGATGAGTGATGCTTGTTTTCCTCTCCACTTTAATTAGAATGTTTCTACATTTGCCAAAGAAAATGTTGGAATGGAGACAAAAACCTGAAATTATAGGAACAGGGCTTGATGTAATAGCTTATTTGTAAAGGAAACACAACTTGTTTGGTATTTTATTGAAGCAGGAAGTTCAAAACGTTAGTACACACAAGTACAACAAATTCTCAGGTGCTAGTTGAGTCATCTGTTGTTGGAAATACTCTCCTGGTAGTTTTCCCCTTGATTTACTTTTTATCTTCATTTTGTTGTCTTGTTTTTTTTAACTTGTTAAAGTTCTGGGGGTCTGGTGGGTGTAGGAAATTACAGAGGTTGAATTAGTGACTGTATACATTTTTTAAAATATCAGCTAAGAGTAGATACATTAAACGAAAAGGAATGTTCTCCTTTACAGAGATATGCATTTACATAAGGACCTAATAACAAAGTGAGAAAACCCGAAGTGAAACAACACTGTGCCAAAATGCAATGACTACTCCAAAAGTAGCATTAGGGAATTTGGATTTGTTATTCACAAAGATTAAATATTTGAGGGGCGGGGCATTATTTCTTTCTGTTCTATTTCTTATATCTAATTAATAAAGTGAATTTTTAACAAGAGAAACCAAGTTAACAGCAGGACTCCTACTACAAAGAGATTACTGAACTGTCTTGAGCTGAGTTGGCATATACATAGAAATTTTTTGGTTTTAATTTCCTGACCTTTTCCATTTGATTAGGCTAGACTCTGCTTTCAGATACTCTGCTACCCTAACAAGAATTATCTATTTATAAAACCGATTAGTATAATAACACAGGTGGTGATTTCTAATTGAGTTTAGGAGCTCCAAGAAAGATCCTTCAAGACAAAGGGGAGCTGATATCAAGGAGGTCAAGAAAATGTCTTTAAACTGATTGTGGTAGCATGTGTACAATCCTGCTTGATGCAATTGAACTATGGAATGTGAAGATATCTGTAAGAGCTCCCAATAAAATGATGGTTTGAAAAAGAAGAAAGACCCCTCAGTGGGATGCTTAAAGCGCTTGACTGGAAATCAAGATTGCCTAATCCTTCTCTAATTTGCTGACCCCGGAGAGCCATACAACCCCTCTACTGAATGGTAATGATTACCACTGCCCTATCTCTTTCAAAGACACACTGGCAGCTCTGCAGAAGTTGGAAGTGCAAAACAAGTGCCAGGTCCACCTGGCATACCTACCAGAAGTGGTAGCACGACTTCTTCAAGTCAAGAATCAGCTACTTTGGGTACATTTAGGATGGCCTGCCATGGTGATTCTCCGGGTCAGGTTACTCCAAAAGCAAACCTAACCAGGGCTTACAACTTCATAATGTTTCACCACATCAAACATTCTGCTTCTAGGTATGAGTGGCATGTGTCTCTCTCCCAACCGCAGACTGGCATGTGTCTCTCTCCCAACCCCAGAACACATTTTTTTTTCTTTTAAAAAAATCATTTTATTGGGGGCTCATACAACTGTTATCCCAATCCATACACACATCAATTGTGTAAAGCGCATTTGTACATCGTTTCTCAAAACATTTTCTCTCCATTTAAACCCCCGACATTAGGTCCTCATTTTTCCCCTCCCTCCCCGCTCCCACCTCCCGCATGAGCCCTTGATAGTTTATAAATGGGTATTTTGTCATATCTTGCCCTGTCCGACGTCTCCCTTCATCCACTTTTTGATTGTCCCCCAGGGAGGAGGTCACACACAGTTCCATGTAATCGGTTCCCTCTTTCCTACCCATTCTCCCTTTACCCTCCCTGTTTTGCCACTCACACCACTGGTCCTATAGGGCTCATCCGTCCTGGATTCCCTGTATTTTCAGTTCCTATCTGTACCAGTTCCAGAACACATTCTTACAGAATCAAAGGCTCTTTTCAAATTTCAAGTCCCTGACAGTAGTATAAACAGTGTCAAGTGTCTTTCAAGACATCGTGTGGTGAAACTTATGTGAAATTATTAACTGCGGTTACTAAGTAATCCCATGCTTACCTTGCTTACTGGGTGATCCACCTCTGATGGTACCCCTAGGCTTGCCCATGTCAAAAACAGTAGAGTGTGCTTTGCCCCCAGAGGCCGAGGAGCTCTGCCAATATGCTGCTCAGCCATGAAATCCAGAACAGAACAACAGGCTCTGGGCTGGCATCAGCAAGCCCTGAGTGCTCACGCCAAATCCCATGTCCAACACCATCTAGCAGAAAGGTCTAGGTTTGTCATCTCTCATCCTTCTCTAGACTGAACTGCAGCCCTGCTGGTGGTCAGCACTTTGGAATCTCTAGCTCCTCCGCAGGAGGAAGGGGGAGCCTTCCTACTCCCATAAAAAACAGCCACAGAAGCTCTCAGGGACAGTTCTACCCTGTCCTACAGGCTCTCTGAGTTAGAACTGAATCGATGGCAAAGAGCCTGGTTTTTTGGT
Source organism: Echinops telfairi (assembly GCF_000313985.2). Lineage (NCBI taxonomy): Eukaryota > Metazoa > Chordata > Mammalia > Afrosoricida > Tenrecidae > Echinops > Echinops telfairi. The sequence goes on from NW_022103906.1 coordinate 11,195,546, forward strand.
TCTCTAAACTCTAAATATGTCATTGAAAGTTTTATGTTAGAGGTTTTCTTTTTCCACTTACTAAACAACACTGAACAAAACAGTATTATTATGCCAAGAAAGAACTGAGCCACTGAGTGTATAATTACAGGATTTTTCTTTCTATTATTTGAATAGTTAAACAAGGAAGAGGGTACATAAGGTGATTCAGAAACTGCTAAAAGGCAGGGTGTATTGACAATAGGTAGCCTCATCTAAAATGGTAAGTCTACCTCGATGTGACTTACTTTCAACATAAGCTAAAACAAATGAACAAATATATCAACTGGAAAAGTATAATATACATTACAGCAGAATATTTAAAGGGTGATAAAAAGCAGGACCTATCTCATAGTTAAATGCATCCATGTCAAAACTGATAGCAGGGCCATTAAGCAGCCAAAGAGAAAGAGTATGGATTGGCGCAACCCACGGAGGCTCTCTAGAAGAGAAATTAATCTTAACCTCGGATCCTTGTGAAATGGCATTGCGCCCTGTGGCAGCTACACAAACTAGAACACCTATAGTCATTTGAGGATCTCATTGTCAATCACCGCTTCTAAATGCTTCCTTCCTTTTCCACCAGCACAGCGATGAGAGCTATCTTTATAAATATAATTTCTCTTTGCTGGTAAGATCAATTCACACTCCTCAGCAAGGCATTTGATCATTCACAAAACTTACTCTCCACTTATTTCCCAACTACCATCATTGCCTGCCACTTTCCTATCCCTAAATGCTCACTGGGTGCACAAAACTCCCTGTCATTCCTGAAATCAAGTGGCATGTGTCCATCGAGGATCTAGCTGGTGTTGGGAGCCAGCAGTGTTTTGTCAGGGTGACTATCCAGTGATGTGAAGACCGATGTCGTTTTTAGTGACCGCTGGCAGGAGGTGGTCAGCAACCAGAAGAGTGGCCAGGCACATGAAAGGGGGAACAGGTTTGAAACCTTGTAGGGGAGAATCAACAGGACTTGCTGAGGAGTGAACCGGAGAAGGAGGCGGCAAGTTGTTTGCTTCAAGATCGAGCCAGTCTTGAGAACCTTGAAAGCCAGGAAGGCCTCCTTGCTTCTCAGTTCATTTCCTTTCCTTAGTACACAGAAAATTCCGCATCAGCCTTTGTTGTTGGTTGGTTTGGTGTGTCTCTTTCCTTGTTGTTTACGACCTCTAGGTATTTGTAGACAGATCTTATCTCCTTCCCTCTTAGTCACCTCTTGGCCCAGCTCTGCATATTTTGCCCGTTTTAAACTCTGCTCCAGCCTCTGACCTCTCTCCAGTCTCCTCAACCTATTTGTTCTGTGTTTTCAGATTTTATTCCATATTGACTAGCTTAAGAGGTGTCAGACAGTAAAATGAAATGATGTGTCTATGTAGCCAGTGTATTGGAAACCAAGATATCAGTGCATATTGGGATTCTCCCCAAGCATCTGACTGTAGCCTATATTCTCCCAATTTCCTTAGGTATGAAGCTACACTAAATTTAAGGGGAGAGGGGATAGGATGTGATAAATGTCTACTTCCCATACATTTCTGTAAAATCTCGGCACTTCTAGAAATGTGCGTATTTTCATGATTCCATTAATATCCATGGTTCCCAAAACCAGATCTCTTTCTGTCTTAAGTTTTCTCCTCTTTTTTCCTTCTGCACTTTGTTCCTCCTCTTTCCCATTGTCTTCGTTTTCTAGCGCTGTGATAACAGAAATGCCACTCGTGAATTGCTTTAACAAACAGAAACTCTATTCTCTCCTATTTTAGGAGGCCAGCCGTCTGACTTCTCCAGGAGGAGGCTTTTCTCTCTCTTGGTTCACGGGTTCGGGGAAAGCGCTTGCTCCTTTTCAGGACGTGGGGGCCCTGCTGTGCTCCTTGGAGCTTCTGTTGTATCTTGGCATCGTTCTTCCCCTGGGTCTAGAAGGTTCCCAGCACAGGGACCTCGGGTCCAAAGGACACACACCATTCCTGGCTTGACTTTGTTGGTGTTAGGAAATCCCTCTGATTTCTGCTCCCTTATTTAATCTCTTTTTTTTTTATCTCAGAAGAGATTGACTCAAGTACAATCTAATTCTTTAAATTGTACCAGCCTCATTAGCATCACCAGAACCAAGAAACCCAGTGCCATGGATTCCATTACAACTTGGAGGCCATATGTGCGATTTCTGATAATGTAACTCTTTATAAGAGCAAAGTGCTTTATCTTTCATCTAAGGTGCACCTGGTGGGTTTGAACCACTGACCTTGTGCTTACCCGGAAGTGCCACCAGGGCTCTATGGCGATTAGGATTTAGAACACAAAGGATAACTACATCATATCATAAAAATGATGAATTACATAATGCTGAGAGTCATAACCATGCCAAGATAGCATGCATTTTGAAGGGACACAGTTCAAGCCACAACATCCATCCAGTGTTTGTTTTTCAGCATGCTTTCTACAGTTTACTCTTTGTTATAATATAATGCAGGGTAAAGTTCTTAGAAGAAAATTTAGGAGAAAGTCTTCATGGTCTAGAATAGGACAGAGATTTCTCAGGACACCAAAAATACTAACCATGAAAGGCAATTACTAATTTGGAGCTTATAAAAGTAAACGTTCTATTGTTTGGAAGAAAATGAAAAGGCAACCACAAACTTAGAGACTGTAATCATACTACGTGTATCTGAAAAATAACAGGATTAAGATAAGATATATAAAGGAGTCTTACAACCCAATCAAAAAAAATTTTTTTATTGAGCAGATACTTCCCAAGATATATGACTAGCCAGGTAGCACCTGAGAAGATGCCCAATATCATTAATCTTCTGAGAAATGCAAATCAGAACCACAGTGAGATACCACTGTGGACTGCCTAGAATGATCAAAATTAAAGTGAAGCTGCCAGGCAGCTAGAACCAATAACCCAAATCCACTGTCCTCGTGTAAATTCCGACCCAGCTGGTTCTCTAGGGGCTTCTGTGGCTCTTCTTTCTCCTGGAGTGGCTGGTGGGTTTGAACTACCATCCTTATGGTTAGCAGTCCCAACCCTTGCCCGACACCACCACGAGGGTTTTCAGGGCAGTTAGAGCTGTCATATTTTGCCAATGGGAATATAGGAGGACACAAATATTATGTAAATTTCTTTTGAATGTTAAATGTCGACTTATCCTGTGACCAAGCAGTTGCACTTCAAGGTATATATCCAAGAGAAGAGAAATCCTATGTTAGTAAGAAGGCTTATGCAGAACTCTTTATAGCGGCCACATTTATAATCTATGATGAGTGAAAAAACACCACAATGCCCCTCAGTAGTGAATGGATTTTAAAAATTGTGGTGTATTCATAAAATAATAGTAAAAATAAACCACTGATGCATGCAGCAATACAAATGAATTTCAAGCACATGATTCTGCCGAGCAAAAGAAACTAGGTGCCAAAGACTATGCTATATGATTTCATTGATGTGACTTTCAAAGATAAGCTAGTCTATGGAGAGCAGATCAGTGGATATGTGGGGACGAGAGGGATCATGGTGGAGGTCAGTGAATGCAAAGGGGCATGAGAAAATGCTGGGGGATAGTGAAAATCTTCTGTGTCTTGATTGAAGGGTGATTGTGAGAGTATGTGTATTTGTCAAAAGCATCAAATTCTGTAAACTAAAAATGAGCACATTTTGTTGCACGTAAATTAAACCTCAATAACATTTGTTGTAAAAGTTAAGCACATACACATTGCTAGGAGGTGCTCAGACTACAGGTTGCGATACATCTGTGTAAAATTAAGCCCTTGTGTTCCCTCCTCCAGGAAGGAATTTTGATTTACAATTTCTCTTGAAGGCTTCAAGAAGGTATGGGATGGGAAATTGGGCCTGGCAGTACCTTCTCCACCTTCAGTACATTATATGTTCTTTGGGAAAGTGGAGTTGATTTCAACTAATCGCGATTCCATGCACACCAGTAGAACTGCTTCATAGGGTTTTCTTAAGAGGCTATAATCTTTATGGAAGCAAATCAGCAGATCTTTATTCCATGAAGCCATCCACCTTCAAACCAACCACCTTTCTGTTAGCAACTGAGTGCTTTACCTGTGAGATCACCGGGTCACCTTTTCTAGGCTGCTAACCTCAGGGTCAGAAGTTTGAAACCCCTAGCCACTTCTCGGAAGAAAGATAGATTGTCTACTCATGTGAAGATTTATAGGCTCAGAAACCTACATAAGTCAGAATCGACTCAATGACAGTGAATTTGGGTTTCTTTTGGTACTTATTCCTGAAAATAAACCAACTTCCATCAAATTGGTTCCAATTCACAATGACCCTACAGGACAGAGTAGGACTGCACCCTGAGGTTTATGAGACTATAAATCTTTATAGGAGCAGACAGCCCCATCTTTCTTCTCTAAGTGGCTGGTGGATTTGAACTGCTAACCTTGCATTTAGCAGCCCAATAAGCAACCCACTATGCCACCACTAGCACTGACAGGTAAACATTGATCTGTTAACTGCAAGATCAGTAGTTCAAACCCACCAGCCACTGTTAGAGAAAAAAACGAGGCTATCTGGTTCCATAAAGATTTATATCCTTGGAAACCCTATATAGGGTCAAAAAGAATTGGAATTGACTTATTGGCAGTGAGTTTGGCTTTGGGGCTTACTTATTCACAGAGTCTCTGGGTAGCACAAATAATAAGTTCAACTACCTCTGTAAAGTTAGCTATATAAACTACCCAGAGGCACCTTGGAAGAAAGGTATGGGTGAAGGATGTGTGCTTCTGCATAGTCACTGCCCTGAAAACCCTGAGGGGAGCTGGTCAGCTCTCCATGAGTCAGAATCACTCTACACCAACTCAAAGCCTGTCCTTGAGCGAAACTTGACTCCCGTAAATAAATGGAAACTGGGTGGTTGTCTCAGAAGAAAGGGTCTAACCCAGGACTTTCTCAATAACCAACTCTGAAATCATGACGAGTTCCTTGCATTCTCTGAAATTCAGAGAAAGAAGGTCAACATTTTTATTACTCTAGTTCTACTACATTAAAAAGCAGGAAAAATACAGGAATTATTTCCTTGAAAATAATTGTGCTTTTTATTGTATTTATTACGCATCTGGTTTTATGAATAAAATAGTATAGGTGTTTGCATGTTTACAAATTAGTTTTAAACTGGATTTCTTTTCTCAGCCGTGATATGGTTTATTGTTACCTTTATGTGACATTTTACTTCTGCAAGGCAATTTGATGTCTATCTCCTTGATCCTCATAACAATTCTGGCAAGTATAAACTGGGACTCTGGAAGGTTCCAAGACTTGTCTAGCTAGTACCTGAAAGAACTGAGACTAGAACCCTGGTCCCAGACCCTAACATACTGTCGAGTGTGCTCAGTACCCCACACTGCTTTCCACGCGGGGCAGAGTTCCACATTACACTGCCTCTCCTCTACCCCCCCAGAGACAGCTCCTCATGAAGCCTCCCTCATCTTAGACCTAGAAAAGAGACCAGCTACTGTGACCACAGAATTTGCTTCACCTGAAAGCCTAAGCCTTTTTTTCCTTTTTGTTTTGTTTTTGTTGTTCATTTGGTTAGTTGGTGTGTGTTTTGTTTTGTGGGGTTTGGTATGTTTTCTTATTTTATTGGCCAATGGAAACACCATTTAAAGAGAAGCAGAAGTCTAGATTGTTCCAATCTGTTATTTTGGACTCCGTTACCCTATTAACAGAAGTCCATACATGATGCGTGGTTTCCTCTCAGCTCTAACTGGACAAAGGGTCCCGGTGAAGTGCTTGACTGCTCACCAAACACACAAAATGCTCCATGGTTCACGTGACCAGACATCCCGCTTTTTGGCGTTTTAAAAAAGTCCTGATTTTTGGAAAGAATGCACGACAAGCTAGGGAACGGTCTATTTGGTCCACATAGACCACATTTTTAATCAAGAACACCGCTCTGCCCCGGCCCCCCCCACCCCCTCCAGTCAGTGGTGTCGCGCTTTAAATCTGGTCACCTTACCATGGGGGAAAAGTGAGCTCGTTGGTTTTCATGAAGCTTACAGCTCGGAAACCTACAGGTGAAGCAGTTCCACGCAGCTCTACAGGGTTTCTCTGAGTCACGTTTGAATCGATGGTAATAGGTCCCACCTGAGAGGTTGGTGGTTCAAACTGCTCAGTGGTGCCACAACAGGCCTGGTGATCTGCCTTCAAGTATTACCGGCAATGTCAGTAAGTTGTGCACTTGTACAAAGTTGTATAATTGTTAATGTAATGCAATGCGTTCTTTTGTATGGCCTACTGCCTAGGTTCTTTGGGAAACAGCTTGAGAGATGATTCCCCTAAGCCCTGAGTCATTTTCTTTGCCTTAGTTTCTTACCTAAGAAGATTTATTACTTTTGCCCAGGTCCTGGAGAAGCTGTAAACAGGTTAATGGTTTGATATTTTTTTATATGGCTCTTGGGTGAAGCCAGCCCTGTGATTGGTCTCTTTTATAAGACTTTCAAGGATTGACCAATATATGTATGCAAGTAAAGTAACTACAGCCTGCACAAGGTCAGCATTTTGAAATGCCTGCTGCTCTTCGGGAGGAAAACAGGGCTTCCCAGTCCTGAAAACCCACAGAGGCTGTTGTACCCTGTCTTATAGGGTCACTATGAGTCGGCATCCACTCGATGGCAGATGGCTTTCAGTTTAACTCTTCAAGAGGAGTGACTGTGTCCTGCCAATAAAGGATTCCTCAGTTTGAACCTCTGGTGGAAGGACCATGCCTTAAAATTAACAAGTAATTTGATTATATATACAGCCAACCCCACCCCACCCCCCAGGAGCTGACAGAGAGGAAAAGAAGAAAAAGAGAGAAATTAAGAGAAGCAAGAAGCATCAGCGAGGGAGAGGGGTTCAGGAACATCCTGAAAGAGCTTTAGCACAAGCCCACGGCTGTAACTTTGAAGACAGAAGGCCAGAGGGGTCCTGTGGCACAGGCAGCAACAACAGGCCTGGAAGGGGCCTGGTGCCAGAGTCGGTGATGCTGCTAGGAGTGTTCCTAAGAGAACTGAGCACATCTGCTGCAATGGCTCTGAACTGAGTGATTTAGCAGGGGAAGAGGCCAACGGCACAGTGGCCTGCATGACAGGTTGTGCCTGGCCAAAAGGAAGTGTCTCTGCTCAGGGGTCCAGAAAAGACCTGTTTCAGAGGGTAGAGAAACCACCTGTAGGGCTGGGTGGGGGCAAGCATCGCACAGAGAAGGCCCTGCTTGCTTGTACGGCCAAGAGAACTGTTCCACAAAGGAGTGTGCTTTCGTGGCCGGCTAAGAAAGCTGTGTGCCCGATCCCAAATTTTAATGTCTTAATCCCAGCCTGAGTTCTACCCTATTCCTTCCCTAATAAACCACTTAACTGTCCAATCTGTGAGGATCTGTGGGATATTGTAATGAACATCAAACCCAGCAGGGAAGCGGAGGGGTCATGGGCAGGAGGGCTGGGGTCGATTTGGTAGGGTTGGAGGGTGGAGATATGTCTGGCTCCTAGGGAAGCAGCTTTGTGATGGTGGTGATTCTCTTTCCTCCTACTTAAAGTCTGCTTTTAATAGAGAGTCTTGATCAAAAGGGGGAGATATGTAATTTCACATGCTCAGAATCTAGACTTCTGAAGTCATGGAGGCTGAATGAATTCCCTGAAATTATTGTCCAGAAATAATCCTTAAACCAAATGTCCCCTAAAGCCTTCTTAAAATCAACAGTTCAGCCTAACCTATAAAGAAGGTCTGCCTGGGGCATTGTGCTCTTCTCAGAATGATCCCTCCCCACGATCCCACCAGTTCTGACTCCTAGCGACCCTGCAGGACAAAGTGGAACTGCGGCCCCTGTTGGTTTCCGACCAGTTTCAACTGCTGACCTTTCTGTTAACAGCCCATCACGTAACCAGTACACTACAAGGCCATGTGGGATCAAATTGAAAATAAACTCAGAAGATTCTATAGTAAATTTAGGAGGCAGTGCATCATTGTGTTGTGCTGCTAACTGCAATGTCACCAGTTCAGAACCATCCAGCTGCTCTGTTGGAGAAAGACAAAGCTTTCTACTCCCATCAGTTGTTGCAGTCTCGGAAACCCCCAGGGGCAGTTCTATTCTTTCCTATGAGTCACCACGAGGTGGAATCCACTGGAGGACAGTGAATTTGTTTTACTGGACAAGGAACAGTTTAAAGAGGGAGGGTAAGAGTGATTGTACAACTTGAGGAAAAATCAGTGTCACTGAATTTTGTACACAGGAATTGTTGAATTAGTGAATGTCCTATTGCATGTATTCGCAACAACAAAAATAATATAACTTACATTTTAAAAATTATATCTAAAATAACCCTGAGGGGCTCAGTTCTACTCTCTTATCCATGGGACCACCATGAATCTGAATTGACCTGATGCCAATAGGTTTCTTGATTTTTGCTTCTCGCTTACCCTAATGATTACTGAGGGGGGATCTCCAAGAACCCCATCAGTATTATTTATTTGGGGAGGCTAAAAAACAGTGGAATTTCATTTGCATGTTTTATTCTCCAGAATATTTTTACACAGACAGTAATTCTTGGAGTTATAATTTAAACGTCAATAGAAACTGGGATGGAGTAGGGGCAGCAAGTGGCTAAAGAGAGAGAAAGAGCATAGCAGTAGACTGGTCCGATCCATTTGGATGAAGGAACCAAAAAAATGTCCCATCAGGAAAATGTTTTTAATTATCTAGTATCATCTCTTCATTTTAGAGATGAAGAACTCAAAAGGCGTTAACCATATTTGTACTCTTTCATGGAAATAGAAACATTTTTAACCCTAACATTACCCCTGGAAGATATCCAGAAGGGGGGATATTCCAGAGATCACGATCCCCAGTCAGCTGGCCCGTGGCCTCTGAACTCCCCGCAGCAGCTCGTCCTATGCTGATAAATCTAGAATTGTCACTCAGGGTTTGGGCATTTTTCTCATCTCCTTGAACAAATGTTGATCGTTCCTTTCTAAGAGTTTGTCTCTTGCCACTTTTCTCTTTTCCCCGGGCCCCCCCACCCCTCTTGCTTGGGACAGCCTCTTCACCACAGAAATTCTCATTTAAGTTTCACCCATGGGCGGTAAGTATTTTGAAATTTAAGAGCAGACAGTCAGTCCTCTGTCTTTCTCTGATGTATCTTTCTGGAAACCCACACTGTAAGGCAGATCGTCAGCAAAATGGTATGGTGGGGCTGCAGTGCTGACCAGAGGCTCAGCAGCAGATCAACCAGATATGAACAATAGCATGTCCTTAAACCAAGACACTACAGACCAGTACTGGCATTCAAAAAGAATATGCTTAGGGTGGCCAGACTGAGCCGGAGGAATAGAGACAGATAGGAGAGACACCGCCTGCCCCTCAGAGGTCAGCCTCTAAGGAGGGGTGGAGATCAGTGGCCACTGGCCGGGCCCTATCGTTGGAGGAGTAGAAAACAGTTTAATTTTCTTTTCGTAAGCAGTGGGAATCAAAGAATTATTTTGGTACAATAGTGATAAACAAGCTTCTAAACATGTGCTAAGGTCATTGACTTATAATAAGCAGATAAACTGTCAAATATTACAAGATTCTAGAGTTTTTTCTCATAGTAATTTTGAAGAATATGCCTGATTTTAAGGATAAGGAAAGATACCCTCTCAAAATCTTGGAATGACAACCGTATTCCCATTTACTTTGGGGCTTCCAAAAGTTCATGAACTTTTTGAAGCCCCATCATCTACAAAATATTCAGTAATTCTCAGAAGAAGAAAATCTAGAAAATGTAATTCAAAACCTTCATTAAAAAAACACATATATATAGTGTTGTGGTCTTTTGATATTTTTTTAAGTACAAGCTCAATGATCATATAGGTAAGCCAGTGATTGTCAACCAAGGGGAAAGGAGGGAAGAAATACCTCTGCCTTTCTCCTCTCTCACACTGAGACTTGAGTGAAGTGTAGTCTAACAGGGAGTTGATTGCTCATGAGAGCATTGTAGAGTTGAGGAGAATGATATGGAGGGACCATCTGATCTCATCAAACGTCATGAGGCTGAGTCCCTACATCCCTCCAGCCTCCAACCTTCTTAGCATTTTGACACCAACCACCCCTCCCACTTCCCTTCCACTTCTCAGCTGGGTTTGATAATTCAGTGCAGTACCCACACAGAACTCAGAACACTAATGATGCTCGTGATTATGTGGTTTACTAAGCTAATTAGTTACAATTTAGGTGAGAAATGCTCAGTACACTTCTTCATTAAGAACAGCCTCTTTTTTTTTTTTAAATAGTTTTATTAGGGGCTCATACAACTCTTATCACAATCCATACATACATCAATTGTGTAAAGTATATTTGTACATCCATTGCCCTCATCATTCTCAAAACATTTGCTCTCCATTTAAGCCCCTGGCATCAGGTCCTCATTTTTTCCCCATCCTCCCCTCTACCCCCTCCCTCATGAACCCTTGATGATTTATAAATTACTATTTTGTCATATCTTGCCAAGTCTGACATCTCCCTTCATCTACTTTTCTGTTGTCCGTCCCCCAGGGAGGAGGTCACATGTAGATCCTTGTAATCAGTTCCCCCTTTCCAACCAACCCTGCCTCTACCCTCCCAGTATCACCACTCACACCACTGGTCCTGAAGGGATCATCCATCCTGGATTCCCTGTGTTTTCAGTTCATATCTGTACCAGTGTACATCCTTTGGTCTAGACAACTTACAAGGTAGAATTGAGATCATGATAGTGGGGGGGTGGCAGAGGGGGGAGGAAGCATTTAGGAAATAGAGGAAAGTTGTATGTTTCATCATTGTTACATCGCACCCTGACTGGTTCATCTCCTCCCCGAAACCCTTCTGTAAGGGGATGTCCATTGACCTACAAATGGGCTTTGGGTCTCTACTTTGCACTGCCCCCCTCATTCACTATGGTAAGATTTTTGTTCTGATGATGCCTGATACCTGATCCCTTCAACACCTTGTGATCGCACAGGCTGGTGTGCTTATTCCATGTGGGGTTTGTATTACTTCTGAACTAGATGGCCGCTTATTTACCTTCAAGCCTTTAAGACCCCAAACACTGTATCTTCTGATAGCTGGGCACCATCAGCTTTCTCCACCACATTTGCTTATGCACCCATTTGTCCTCAGTGATCGTATCATGGAGGTGAGCACACAATGATATGATTTTTGTTCTTTTATGCCTGATAACTGATCCCTTCAGCAACTGGTGATCACACAGGCTGGTGTGCTTCTTCCATGTGGGCTTTGTTGCTTCTGAGCTAGATGGCTGCTTGTTTACCTTCAAGCCTTTAAGACCCCAGCCGGGCACCATCAGCTTTCTTCACCACATTTGCTTATTTACCCACTTTGTCTTCAGTGGTTGTGTTGGGAACAAGGACAGCCTCTTATCTTCTGTACCTGCAGGCATGCCTCTGGTCTTTAGCTTTTCAGCCATGAAGTCCATTGCCCTTTGCTCTGCTCCTACAAAGTTACAGAGCTCTTTGAGGATTGAAAGGTCACTCCACTCCACCATACGCCTCAGCATAAAGTTACTCAGTTTTAGTTTAAATGGTCAGTAAATACCATTAGCTCCCCCACGTAAATACCTGGAGGCACCTCACTTCCCATTTGAGTGCCTGGTGGCACCCTCCCCACCCTTGCCCCTAAGGCACTCGGCTATGCTCCTCAGGTGGAGAAGCCTACACCGCTCGCTCTTGGCTCTGCTGCTCCCTATCTTCTGCCACTCCTTTACTATCAAAGCTCTTTCTTGATCAAAGAGGTTCAGTGAACAGGGTTCTTGGGCTTCAAATGATGCGATTCACTCCTAGCTCTTGCTGGTACTGAGATTCCGCCTTCATGCTTCTGAGATGGCTCATTTTATACCCAGCTGAACGGCAATCATAATTCACCATGTAACAATCATTCAAACTGAAACTTACCAATATCTTTTCCCACCATCTCATACCCAGACCCGTTTTTTTTAAAAGTCATTTCATGGGAATTAGAAAGATAGTAGCTAGAAAAACCAGATTCAGTAATTCCCTGCACTGCAGGAGACACACACACACACACATGCACACACTCACACACACACATGTTTGACTACTATTGGAAACCAAAAAGCCCTATATATAACCAAAGCTAGGGTGCACTTCCAATGAAAGGCCCTAGGACAAGGGTTGGCAAACATTTGAGATGGAAGAACCATTCCCGTGCCTCACAACAATTTAAAACTTATTCGAAGGCCATAAATATATTTTTACAAACAAATGAAATCACCATTTTCTGTTATATACTTCTGAGCCAGGTGTATATACCAAAAGAGCCACCTAGGGCTCTTGAGAGAGCTCTGCCCTAGGACCATCAAAAAGTTGATGTAGACAAGGCAAAGCTGGGATTCGGCAGGACAGGGTGAGGAAGGTGAGCGGGCTGGGATACTGCTCTTGCTCCGTCCCCAGAAAAGGAATACTGGCTGGGGCTGAGAGGGTGAGCCAGAGCTCAGAGCAGGGCCCCAGTTTCAATAAGAGAACTGGGTGGACACTAAGACTATCCCACGGGCTGGAGAAAAAGACAGACAGAATACTCCTTGGAGGCTGACTCTTTTCCAAACTTTTACTCAGAACCCCCAGCTTTAAATTACACTATGAACCTGCTCTAGTTTTTTTTAAAAAATTTGAAATTTACAAATGTGCCATCCACCACACAATTTTGAGAAAATCAAATAAAGAGATCTCTAAAGCCAAGAAGTTATTTCCATATGTACTTTATCATGATTGCAGGGGAGGGGATGGAGATTTAAAAGCAATCAGAGGCCATGGAGGACCACGTTTTGCTGAATAGTTTATATTGTTATCATTGAAGCCTGTGGAAAAGATCCAGAGCCGTCTGCTGTTAGACCGCTAAGAGAACAAGCTTCTACCATGTTCAAGTTTTGACATATTTCTTGAAGTTGTTGAAAACTATGAGGCATGAAATCCAGATTTATGACTTTTTTAAAAGTTATTTGTGGATTCCCAAGACGATTATGTTCCCATCACTTATGTAGCCTTTAAAACTCACAAACGACGCTTTTTTAAAAACCCAAGTTTGGCACACTCTTGAGTTTCTAATGTTGGTTGCCTTCATAACATTGAGCCGGGCGGGGGAGGCGGGGAGAGCGATGCACCCTGCCTGTGCTTAAATGATAGTTGGCCATGGACAACATAGGCACCCTGGTGGCACAGTGGCTAAAGTGCCCAATTGCTAGCTAGAAGATCCGTCTCTGTTTGGAGCCCACTTAGCCCACTCCACAGGAGCAAGAGGTGGCAGTCTGCATCTATAAAAATGCGCAGCCTTTGGGAACCCCTCTTGGAGCTCTGCATCAGAAGAGTCTCCACGGTGGTGCGTTTGATTGGGGTGGGGGAGAACATGAGGTCTAATTTGTATGTCACTTTTAGAAGAGCAAAGCTGGGAGCGATTCTCCTCATCCACTTTATTTTGCTTTTTGAATAAAAGGAGAAGCTGAGGGAAATGGCGTAGGAGACAGAACCCCTTCCTTCACCTTTTCCTGGCCTTCTCTTTCAGTGACATTTTTACTGGAAGTTTTAATGATCAGAGTGATACTTGCCCATGAACCAGCACTGATGATAGCATTTTTTTAAAATCACAATCTATCAGTGGTCACTCAGAGGGTTACTTTAATATTATCCCTGCCCTGAACCAGTGTCCCCGGTCCCCCCACTCACACCCCAGCACCCAGATAAATTCTTTGATATTTCTGTCAGCATGTATTTCTAAAACATAGTGTTAAAACCAGTGCCAATTATAGAAACTGTACCCCTGCACTGGACAACACATGTTCCTACCTAAGGCCTTTACTGCCAGGAAGCATAAGAATTCTCTAGGTCATTTTCACCATCTTTTTTGCTCTTTAGAGTCAAGTTGTCTCCCTGTTCCAGGCTGTGAAATGCTGCTTCCAATTCTCTTAAACTGATACAGATGTGTTGGGCTGAGCTGTCACCAGGCTCTTCTGCTATAAGAGATGGAGAAGGGCACGAAAGACTCCTCTATATCAGTACTCAAAGTTGAGGGAAATTGCCCTACAGATGAGTATCAGTTGTCTCCAATAGAGACCCAATGTTATGTGTGAAGCATTCAATTAAATGCTAAACTACCAGCAAACGATTGGGGATTCAAATCCACCTATTGACACCTCAGAAGATAGGCCTAGAGCTCTGCTTCCAATAGGTCACTGCCTTGAAACCCTGTGGAGCACTTCTCTGCACACATGGAATTCCATGAGTCAGAATCAAGTCCATGGCAACCAGCAGCACACACACACACACACACACACACACACAAGCATGTACACACAATCTCTAGTGGTGCAAATGGTTAAGCACTTACCTGCTACCTGAAAAGTTGGCAGTTTAATCCTTGGGCAGACCTGATGATTTCCTTGACAAAGGATATCTGTTCTGCCCATAGGGGGTTTCCATGAATTATTAGTCAACAGTAACAAGAACAAATGTGTTTGGGGGTATACTGTAAGGGGTTTCAAAAAGTTCATGGAAAATTAAATTAATAGATATTATTCCACAAATTTTTGAAGCCCCCTAATACACACACACACACACACACACACACACACGAGTGCTTCAAAAATGCTACACATCTATATCTACGTTACTCTGCAGCGGTACTGTGAAGTTTCTCAAACGTAGGTTCTATGTCTGGGTTTGTCTTTGCATCCTCCATATAGTCCCGGTCTTTTCATTGGTATCGCACTGCGCAGCCATTCAGAGTTTACCAAGCACTTCCATGAATTCAGCAGTGTTAGGTATTGGATGAAAAAGCCAAAATGAAAATCAAAATCCACAACTCTGAGAAATTTTACCCCTAAGGAAACAAAATTCCAAAAATGCTAGGCATTAGCATAAGGTCACATAGCTAGTTGGTAGAAGACTCAGGATTCAATACGTAATCATCAAAATTCTAATCACAAATCAGGGAAGAAATCCAGCTTGAAGTGAAACCACTGAAATGATCAATATAAAGCTATTGGACTTTTAAAGCCAGAGTTATTTGTTATGGATTAAATGTGTCCACCAGAAATGTTGGCAAGTCTAATCTTTAAGCCTGTGGTTTATAAACCCATTGAAGAATGGGTTGCCATTATGATGTTAATGAATAATGAAGCATTAGTGTAGGCTGTGTTGCGAGTCAATTTCCATTGGGATATAAGAGATTAAACAAGCAAGGGAGCAAGCAGAGGTGGAAGAAGAGAGATGCCACACAACACCTTAATTGCCAAGGAATCAAGAAATAAGGACCCCGCCCCTCCCCGCAGAACTGAAAGAGAAGGCCTTTCTCTAGAAGTAGCCCCGAGAATTTATAGACAATCTAGCCACCCATTTGTAGTATTTCTGTTATAGCGTCACCAACAAAGACACTAATCATTCCTGATTTGTGCACCTGCATTGAAAAGCAGCATTTTGTGTGTTGAGTGGGTATGGACACTATAGGAAGCCAGGCCAGGTTCGAATGACGGTGTTTTCTGTTGCCATAATGGGCCTGTGGCCAGATCGTTTTGAACCTTAGTTTTTTCCGTTGTAAAACATGGGTACTCACAGTCACACACACAGAACAATTGTATAGCACTTTAATCATGGGCAGTGATTTCATGGAAAGTAACAAGTGTTCTCTTTGTAAGTACTCCGTAAATGTTATCAATTATTTGATATTTTGTTAATTTTAGCAACTGTGTTATACTGACTTCTTAATCTTACTGAATGAGACCACTAGCTTTGGAGATATGCAAGCCAGAAACCTAATAGCCGTGCTCCCTGGGAGTTTAAAAATAGAGATTGGCTGGGGGGAAGGAGAAAGTATCTGAACGAAGGTAGTAATGAGACAGCTGGCATCCATTTAGCAACTCCCTAGGAGCCAGGCATTGTGCTTGGCATACATTATCACGATTGATTCCAACATTTCTGCGAGGTAGATATTATTATTATTTACATTTGTCAAAAATAAGCCTTAGGAGATTTAAGCCCTTATCCAAGGCCACACAGATACTAAGTAACAGTTGGAATTTAAACCCACATTTTTCCTGGAGCCAAGGCCTGTTCTTTTTCGACTGTATCATTCTACTTGAAGGGACAGGAAGATTGGAAACAAGGTAGATGCAGGAGTTATTAACATAATTTATCAATTGTGCACTATGGGGTGGCAAGGAAGAAGAAAAATCAGATGTTTCTGCATTTTAAAGACAAGTGTAAAGATGACTTACATAAGACAGTAAGAAACAAGAACAGGAAACCAATTGAGAAAGAACATCATTCGTATTTCAGACACATTGTTGACATGCTGTTGTGCATCATAGACTGGCCCCGTGATGGATGAGGAGATGTAGCATAGAACTGATCTAGTGGGAAAGCTGTCGCCTGGTCTTAGAGATTAAGCGTCCAAGTGGCTATCTCCACAAAGAAACAAAACCAGAATGCTCCTGCATTGCAACTAGTTACCTCTAAGGTGCCCAGGAGATTATTTCTAAAAAATGGTGGATATTCATTCATTCTTCAGAGCCTATTGAGGTCCAGGAACTGTGCCAAGGATAGCTGTTACAAGGGTGAGAGGGAAGTCCTATGATGCCTTGACACTACACAGGGAAGAACCAGTCCTCTGAGCCTGGCTGACCAGGTCCAAACCCTCGGGCTTAGGCAAGTCACTTCCCTCTCGGTCTCTGTTTCTCCCTTCCAACTACTAACTAGGCCCGAGATTGGTGAGGTCATGCTGGTATGGCCACTGTGTCTCAGGTTCCATGTGGGGAAAAAAAATCATTGTAATAGCCACCACATCAAATTTTGAACACGAATTAATATTTGTAAGGTAATTAGAATGTGGTAGTCACCTAGCGAGTGCTAAGTATTTATTGCAAGGTGCGAGGAAGCAACCCAGCTGCACATCTTTTCCATTTTAAATCATGCAGTCTTCCCGTGTTCTGTTTGAACAGCTGCCTCACGATTCGTGTACAGGTTCCACATGAGCACAATTACGTGTTCTGGAATTCCCCTTATTTGTTACAATCCTCACAGTTGAATGCCTTGTATAGTCGATAAAGCACAGGTAAACTTCTTTCTGGTATTCTCTGCTTGCAACCCAAGTCCATCTGACATCAGTAGTGATATTCCTCATTCATTGACGTCTTTGAATTTAGCTTCAACTTCTGACAGTTCCTTGTTGAGACACAGCTTCAGTCCTTTTATAATGACCATTAATCATATTTTACTGTAACACTGACATTAATGAAAGATCCCTGATGGTACTGTGGCAAAGAGAGCAGCTGCTGACTGAAATAGCCGCAGTTTGAACCCACCAGTGCCTCTGAACTCAGCCACCTCCACCTCAAGGCCTCAGACCTGCTGGCTCTGCTCTGAGGGTCCTGGCCTTCTCTCTGTTCCTGTTTCTCATATGGCTCATCCTTTAGCCAGGTTAGTGGTGACTAAAACTGCGCAGTCTCCTCTCAGTGTTCTCTAGGCCCTATTTACAATCCCACCTGATCATTTGGTTGGAGTTACCGAGACATGGATTAAGAGCTGTCTTCAGATTTGACTTGACAGTAATTGGAACATTAATGATATTGTTCAATACCTTCTGAGTTTTGTTTGATTGCCTTTCTTTAGAATGGCACAAATGCAGATAGCTTTCAGGGTCACTGATTAAGGTAGCTATCTTCCAAATTTCCCGACATAGACTAGTGAGTGCTCCCGGTGTTAAATCTGTTTGTTGAAGCAACTCAATTGACATTCCATCAGTTCCTGTAGCCTTGGTTTTTTGTCAGTGTCTTCAATACAATTTTAACTTTTTTCTTCTATATCATTGATTCTTGATCAATCATATGCTAAACATTAACCAATTATTTTTGGTACAGTGTCTGTATATTCCTTTCATATGCTTTTGATGCTTCCTCTGTCAGTCTGGTTTTTGTCCATGGAATCCTTTAGTATTGAAATTTGAGATAAGAGAAATGTGGATCATATTCTTCCGCTCTGACTTCCTCACTCCAGGTCTTGTCGTATTCCTTTAGCCTCCATTTGAAATCTGCTGACCGCTCTTTTCTCCGTCATCTCCTCCATTCCCCTCAGCTGCTCTGCACTTGGGAAGTTCCAGAGTCCTTCGTGGCTTTCACTTGGGCCTTTGCTTTCTCTCTTGTCATTTTATTGGCCCTTTGCTTTCTTCACGTAGGACGCCCTTGACGTCTTCCCACAACTCTCCTGGTCTTTGGTCAGTAAATATGCAGCGTCAGGATTACAGGACTAGTCATTACCAACCCTAACATGCAGATGACAAAATCTTCTTATGAAGAAGGCCTGAAAGGCTCCTAATGAAAGTTTCTATGGAAATCCTTCCCCCATACCCTACAGCCTTGAGCTTACCCGGGTAGACTTCTTTTTGTTCCCAAAGCTCAGAGTATTTTAGAGGAGCATGACTTACGTCCCTCAAGGATGCCCAACACTGCTTTTTTGACTTAGTGTAAATCAGAGTGCAGAATTCATCTGGGAAGGATTAGAGATGTGGAAACCCTGCCTTCAGAAATGTGTAGACCCACAGAGAGAGAGGATATGCTGAGAAACAGTGGCTTCACATTTTGATATTTTTGTATTAAAAGTATCTCTATGACATTACAGTAATAACTTTGTTTTTAACTTACCCTAATATTACAACAGAGCAGAATGACAAAATACCAGACCACAAAAGAAATTCATTATTATAAGGGCTGCTTTGGACTTTGCTATCACAGTTCCTGAAAGGACATCAATACAAAAGGTTAGGGGACAGAAGCTCAAATGATATAATTTTTTTATTAAAAGATCATTTCATTGGGGGCTCTTTACAACCCTCAGACCAATCCATACATCAATTGTATCAAGCATAATTGTACACATGTTGCCATCATTTTTTTTTAAACATTTTATTAGGGGCTCATACAACTGTTATC
>NW_022103906.1:11216461-11230061 GCF_000313985.2 Echinops telfairi
CCATCATCATTTTCAAAACATTTTCTTTCTACTTGAACCCTTGATATAAGCTCCTCATTTTCCCCCTCCACCACCCTCCTTCCCTCATGAACCCTTGATAATTTATAACGCGCCCCCCCCCACATGTCTTACACCAACTGCTGTCTCCCTTCCTCCACTTTTCTGTTGTCCATGCCCCTATGAAGGCATTATATGTAGACCGTTGTGATCGGTTCCTCCCTTCTCCCCCCACCTTACCCTTCCCCTCCAATTCTCATTATTGGTCCTGAGGTGTTTGTATGTCCTGGATTCCCTGTGCTGTGAGCTCTTATCTGTAGCAGTGTACATGGTCTGATCTAGTCAGATTCGTAAGGTAGAATTGGGGTCATGATAGTGGGGGAGGGGAAAAGCATTTAAGAACTAGAGGGAAGTTGTATGTTTCATAGGTGCTATACTGCACCCTAATTGGCTTGTCTCTTCCTTGTGACCCTTCTGTAAGGGAATATCCCAATTGTTTACAGATGGGCTTTGGGTCTCCACCACACACACACACACCATTCACATTGATAAGATTTTTTGTTCTGGGTCTTTTATGCCTGATAGCTGATCCCATCAATACCTAGTGATCACACAGGATGGTGTGCTTCGTCTATGTGGACTTTGTTGCTTCTCAGCTAGATGGCTGCTTGTTTATCTTCAAGCCTTTAAGACCCCAGACACTGTTATCTTTTGATAGCCGGGCACCATAAGCTTTCTTCACCACATTTGCTTATGCACCCATTTTTGTCTTCAGTGATGGTGTCAGGAAGGTGAGCATCACAGAATGCCAGATTATTAAAATAAAGTGTTCTTGAGTTCAGGGAGCACTTGAGTCGAGACCTAATGTCCATCTGCTACCTTAATAATAACATGAAATATAAGCACATAGATCTATTTCCCTATCATTATATATAAATATATTTACAAAGTACATGCCTGTATTTAAACCTCTATAAGTGTCCTTGGCCTCCTAGTTCTTTCCTCTATTTCCTTTTACTTTCCTCTGGCCCACTGTCATGTTCAGTCTTCACTCAAGTTTCAGTAGTTCTTCTCAGTTACATTGGCCTAGATTAAGCCCCACCAGGCACCCTTAAACCCTTCTCTCCATCACTTTTAAATAACTTGTTCCCTTATCCCTGGTTTGGTTGACACCCTCCTTCCTTTCTCCCACCTGCCCCCTCCCAAGAACCGTTGGCCCCACTGTTTTCTTCTCCGAATTGTTTATCCCGCCTGTCTTATCTAGATATATGCAGAAACAACAATAAGCACAAAAACAAGACAAAATCAGACAAAACAATAAAGGAAGACAAAACAAAACACAACAAAAATAACAAAAACCAATGACAAAAAAGGAAAAGCCTATAAATAGTTTCCTGTCTGTTTGTTGACCTTTAGGAGTGTTTTCCAGTCGAGTCTGATGGGGTGCCATGGTGTGGCCCCAAAGTCTATTTTTGGTATTCCCCAGGGACTTCGTTGCTTTGCTCCCCTTGCTGCTCTATTGCATGCCTTTAGTAATTTGCTCCCAAGTGATGGGGTGAGATCAGGCACAATTCCTGCACTGTGTTTCCAGTGTTGTCCCCCATCATGCTATGGTTTAGGGAGGGACGTCATGTCTCCTGGTGCAGCCAGACCTATGATCCGCACTGTGCATTGGCTGCTCTGAGCAGGAATATCATCCTCGGGGCCTGGTGGGCCAGGATGTGCTCCACTCTTTTCCTCCCCCTTCATTTGCTCCTGTGTGCAGTGATCAGTCGTGCTCATCTCTCTGAGCAGTAGCTTCAGTGCTGTCCTCTGAAGTGTATTCTTCTAGGTGGTCCACGTCGTTGAGATTGGCTCTAGTAATATTAAACAAAGAAATTCTTAGTTAAGTACCTTTTTTCATGATTTGTAGCTTATTTTTAACCAATTCATACCATGTTTTTGGTTATGCATTAGAATATTCCTTTATTACTCTCACTTTCACATTCAGATCCTTCCAGAATTCTAGAACTTGGGTTCAACTCCCATCATTTTGGGTTAGCTGGTCTTTGAAGTCTTTTCTGGTTCAACTTGTAGTGAAAGCCATTATCTTTCTCAAACCTGTTTTGAGAAGGGACAAAATTACCTAGGGCGGGGGAGAGAACAACATAGATCTTCTTAGCTCCTTGATTTCTTTCTTCTTTGCACAGGATGAAAAATTAAAACACTGTATTTATACAGTATGGAACCCTTAAGCCTACTTCCAACATAAGGAAGTATTTTTTCAAGTTAACACCTACTTCCAATAGTCTGTTCATCTCCCAGGCCTCGTGTTAGCAAAACAGTCTTTGTAGAAGACTCCTAAAATTATTATTTTTTTATTTCTTCCGCCATTTCTCTCCAAAACTAAGAACATGAGACATTCGTTTTTCTTACATAAAACACTTTATCATTCTTTCAAAGTCTGTTCCATAGATATGGGTCAAATTATAAAGTTCAACTGGAAATGTTTGAACTGCAAATTAAGCAGAAAATGAATCCATCTTCTCATGACTTTCTTTGTCACCTCCTCTCTGGCCCTACTAGACCCAGCCCTCTAGCTGTGCAGTGCCCTCCAGTGCTCCCCACCTCACTGCCTAGAGGGCCCTCCTTCTAGTGACCTCCTGCTACTTCAGACTCATCCTGTTTAAAACTGGGCCTGCATACCTCCACCTCCCAAACCAGCTCTCCTTCCCAACCTGCCCAGTCCTCTCATGGACTCCCCACTCAGCTAGTCTCCTCCGCAAGAGAGCATCTTTTCAGGTTCCTTTCTCTTCATTCTCAACATGTTTCTTTATTTTGTTATTTAAGATCTCAGATTTAAATCCCCATTCCCTCTGTACCACCTCCAATCTAGATCCTCATCTACCCTATGCCTTCCTTGCACCAGAATCAACCCTCTTCAACCCATTCTGTGCGATTGCCATTCTTCTTTTCCTAGGCCTTGCCTTCATTACATCACTCTCCTGGTTCGGAATCTGAGGTACCAATGGCTGCCCGTGGGCACATGTTAATTCCTCTGGCTGGTTTAACCTGCCCGCCGTCACTTACTTTCTCTTATCTGAAGTACTGCTCTTTCCACCAGGAGTATGTTTTTCTGCTTAGGCAGATCCCTCACTGGCTCCAGTCCATGTTCCCCTGTGCTCTTTGGCTTCCCCAGATATGACATGTTCTGTCTCGTCTGCATGTCTCTGTTTTCTCCTTCTTCAAGTTGACTCAGATCTTACTGCTCTGGACTTTCTCCCCATGTTCCTGCTTGCCCTGATTTCGGCCTTTTAAAAACCCTTTTTGTCTTGTCACTGTGGCCCTGATTTTCCTGCAGGGGAAGAAGATGTGCTTCACTGGGCAGAGTAGAAGTTTTCCTGAATTCAGATTCTGTATTTTCTTGAGTCTCCCAAGTACAGTACTCTGTAATTACTCAGTATACTGCTTTAATTTACCCTCTACTGTGTGGCAGGAGAGAGGGGAAGCTCTTTGGTCATACAAAGATTTACAGTCTCAAAAACCCTATGTAGGCTTGTTGTGCATCAGAATCAACTCACTGGCAGTGGATTTCTTGGTTCATATGATGCTAATGAGGCAAGATGCATGCGCATTGCTAAGAAGTGTTTTGGTCTAGGAACTGATGGTTAGGGGAGAGTTGAAATGTGCAATAGGTGGTTAGGATAGGCTTCATTAAAACGGTGAGGCCATCAGTGAGATTAAGGACAATGAAAAGATGTCATTTGAGTTAGCCTGTCAATTTAGTACCCCACTGCACTGGGGCACTAAAACGGATGGACTAGAAAGAAAAATGATGGTAATTTGAAAGTGAAATTTATAAAAATTATATACTTTCTTAAGAATGTGTGACTAAGGTAGATGGAGGACAAGATTTTGGGGAAAGGGGAGTTCAAACAATTGAGCAAATAGAGTGTTAGAAGGATCATATGTGTGTCTTTTTAAATTTCCAAGCATTTAGGACCAGAGCATTGATAGTGAGGGTGACAAAGACCCACGAAATTGGATTATGAGAAAATGAGAGGAAAATGTGGGATTGATAAATGACACAACCAAGTGAAGTAGGTATTATGATCTGATCGTGAGAGTCCATTTTAGGAAAGCCCACGTGACACCGTCCCATGATCTCTACACTGAGGCCTCTGCTGCCTAGGCCACTTAAGACAGGAATGGTGCACACTGCTGCTGGCGATTGTGTCTTGAGGGCCTCGGGGTTCCCTATGTCCCTGCCTCCATGATGGCCTGTTACACTCACAAGAATGCCAAAACTGTCCAATCCTCAAGTTAGAGTCCTCTACGCCTTATCTGCATGGTCCCATCCAGTCATTTGGTGGGAAATATAAAGGGATGGATAGAAGAGTCATAAGTAATTAATTTCACTTCACCACACTATACATAATTTATTTTCCTCTCCAATGACAACCAGTTAATTTTCAATTTTTAAAAATCATTTTATTGGGGGCTCATGCAGCTCTTATCACAATCCATACATACATCCATTGTGTCGAGCATATTTGTACATTTGTTGCCATCATCATTTTCAAAACATTTTCTTTCTACTTGAGTCCTTGGTATCAGCTCCTCATTTTCCCCCTTCCTCCCCACCCACCTCCTTCACGAACCCTTGATAATTTATAAATTATTTTTATTTTTTCATGTCTTACACTGACTGATGTCTCCCTTTACGCACTTTTCTGTTGTCCATCCGTCAGGGAGGGGTCTATATGTAGATCATTGTAATCAGTTCCCCCTCTCGCCCCCACCTTCCCCTTTCCCTCCTAGTATCTCTACTCTCATTATTGGTCCTGAGGGGTTTATCTGTCCTAGATTCCCTGTGTTTCCAGCTCTTATGTGTACACATGTACATGCGCTGGTCTAGCCAGCTTTGTAAGGTAGAATTGCGATCATGATAATTGTGGGGAGGAAGAAACATTAAAGAACTAGAGGAAAGTTGTATGTTTCGTTGGTGCTGTACTGCACCCTGACTGGCTATCTTCTTCCTTGTGACCCTTCTGTAAGGGGATGTCCAATTGTCTACAGATGGGCTTTGGGTCTCCACTCTGTACTCCCCCTGATTATGATTTTTTGTTCTGGGTCTTTGATACCTGATCCCATCAACACCTCATGATCACACAAGATGGTGTGTTTCTTCCATGTGGACTTTGTTGCTTCTCAGATAAATGGCTGCTTGTTTCTATTCAAGCCTTTAAGACCTCAAACACTATGTCTTTTGATAGCCGGGCTCCATCAGTTTTCTTCACCGCATTTGCTTATGCACCCACTTTGTCTTCAATGATCGTGTCAGGAAGGTGAGCATCATGGAATGCCAGGTTAATAGAACAAAGTGTTCTTGCGTTGAGAGAGTACCAATGTCCATCTGCTACCTTAATACTAAACCTATAAATATATGTACATAGCTCTATTTCCCTATCAGTATATATAAATTTAGTTACATATGTACATGCCTGTATTTAGACCTATTCAGTCCATTCAACATTGTCAGGTGTATCACGAAACAGACTTTTATTTTTGGAACAAGACGCTAATAAGTAAGTACATTTTGTGATTCTAAAGATGTGTCTTTGAGTCTACCTCTTTACTTTGGAAATGATTAGCACTAAGATCTGATTCTAGAGATTTCGCCTAAGGTTGATTGGCTAACATGCTTTCTTGAAGTTACGTCAAATATATAGTACTTCCAATATTTGCGTTCTCCCATTGATGTTAGGGGGGCCCCTCCTTTCTAGTTTCAGTCCATAGTTTTTTGTTTCCTCCTATCACTCATACCTCCCCAGGAGAGGAAGCCAGGCATCAAGTTATAACATTTACAAACAAGGAATTGGACATTCAGGATTTATCTTCTGCATTTTTCTTTCACACTTCCCCATCTTCCTGAAACAAATGCTCATTCTTACCAACTTTCAGCTTGCACCTGCCATGCAATTGAGCCTTTCATGCAATTCCAACTGCAAATCTATGGGCAGTTCTTTCTGAATCACAAAGGAAGTTTTTGTATACTTTCATGACCATAGATCAAAACCCAATTCTGCACTCAGCTTTATGAATAATGAAAGGAATTTTGATCTCTACCTATTCAACACCTATGTCAATCTCATTTGATTCTGAGCCCAGGTTAAAGAGAAGTATTCTTTATTGAAAATCTTAAAAGTTCAACAGCTAAACTTTTTTACATACACCACGTGTGGCTCTTTTAATATGTCCAGGCTTAACTTTCGTCCATGAAAACAAAGCCTGACCCAAACCCCTGTCATCTACCTGATTCCCGCTCATGCTGACCCCAGGTGTTGCAGAGTAGAACTATGTTCCATAGGATTTTCTTGGATGTAATCTTTACAGAAGCTGATTTCCAGGTCTTTCATCCTCAGTTTTCTGAGTGGATTTGAACCATCAATCTTTAGGTTAGTAGTCAAGCACCTTCCATTTGCACCATTCAGGGACCTAAGGCATGAACATAAGAACATATATCGGGTTGCATTTGCCTTTACATCCTGTCCTGAGTTTCTCACCTCCACCATGCCCTGTCCTACACCTTTCCTTTTTGAAAGCATTGCCGAACTTTCCTTTTCTGATCCTAACCTGTGCGCCACCCCCACCCCAACCCCCAGTTCTCGCCCGGCACTGTCTCCGGTGTTGTCTTCCTAGCATGTGGATTTCATGACCTGATATGTGATTATATTTTTGATGGCTCCCCACTTAGTTTACTCACCATATTGTCGAAGCATGATTTGTCTGGTACCTGCTTGTTCAGCTTCATCACCTTGGTAGATATTTAAATGCTTTAAAAAGTTAGTTTTGTTATTGTTATCATCCGCCAGTCCCCACATCCCTCATGTTACAGCCTAGTAGTTTTGAAGTATTTGTTGATGCATGGTGATCTTTCTACACCTTTTACCTGAAATGTCTTTCTGTTGGCTTTTCCCTGAGCAAACATATTTCGACTTATTCTTCACTCCAAATCAAATGCTGCTTTTGAGAAGGGCTCCCAAATTTCCCCAAGTAAACTTGGGCTTTCATTTTCCTTAGGGACCCTGAGTGCAGGGCCAAGATATCAAATAAAATAATGTTATAGAGGGAAATAAAATAAGGGCGGAAAGGCACCCTTAAATGAGTGTTGTATTTACTGTAATTACTAGAAAACTGGAGGAGCAATGATTGTGTCACTTTAATCCTTAAAGCTTTAGAAAATACTACCCGAATAAGTGAGTAGATTAATTAACTAATAAGAGAATGAACAAGTTTTCTTCCTGCAAGCAGATGAGGTGGGAAAGAGTAATTCTGTACCTCAAGCCTAAGCTACATGGTAACAAGAAATGGTAAGAGGTATTTCCATTGTGAGAAATATAGGAACACTTTGCCAGAAATTCTCTGACTTCACATAAAGAGCAGTGTCCCTCTGGTTCTCAATTTCCTCGTCTTTAAAATGAGAGAAATTATTGACATTATCTTGAAGATTTTCCCCAATTTTGACATTTTCTGTATTCTTCCATAGGATCCCCATTAGCCAAGCTATAGTTTAATTGAAGCATCTAAAACTAGCACATGAATTGACTTTTCTTCTCTTGTACTTGATCATGTTACCTCTTGAAATGGTTAAATGTTGATTAGTTCTTTTCTATGCAATGACTCTGTGTATTTCCATCTTTTGATACTTCATGCAACTTTGTTTCATTCAATACTTTGCCCACTAAATCTTTCAGTATTAGTTGACATTCAGCCATTTCAAGAGGTAGCACAGGGGCAAGAATCAAGGGTACTGAAGGAAGATTCAAGCTGCACTGAAAGCATTAGCCAAAAACCGGGCTTCAGAAATTGATGGAATACCCACTGAAATGTTTCAAAAAGCCGATGAAACACTGGAGGCTATCACTCATCTACACCAAGAAATTTTCAAGACAGTTACCAGGCCAACTGACTTTAAGAGATCCATATTTGTAACCATTCTAAAGAACGGTAAGGTGACCCCAACAGAAACCTCAAATTATAGAACAATATCATTAATATTATATGCAAGCAAAATTTTGTTAAAAATCATCCAACAACAGTTGTAGCAGTACCTTGACAGGGAGCTCACAGAGGTTCAGCTCAGAATCAGAAGAGGATATGGATAGATCTTGGCTGAAAGCAGAGAATACAAAAAAGATATTTGCTTGTGTTTTATTGACTCTGCAAAAGTATTCAACAGGGTGACCTATAGCAAACTATGGATAACCTGAGAAAAATAGGAATTCCAGAATACTACATTGTGCTCATGCAGAACCTGGACATGGGTCAAGAACCAGTTTTGGAAACAAAACAAGGTCATACTACATTGTTTAAAAGCAAGATAGGTGTGCATCATGCATCAGAGTTACATGCTCTCCCCATACGTATTCAATCTATGTGCTGAACAAATCCTCAGAGGAGAAGAATGTGGCATCAAGATTGGAAGAAAGCTCATGGTTGGAAAGGTGGAACCGATGACAAGGATCTGCGTGTGACCTCCTCCTGGGGGACGGACAACAGAAAAGTGGGTGAAGGGAGACGTCGGACAGGGCAAGATATGACAAAATAATAATTTATAAACTAACAAGGGTTCATGGGGGAGCGGGGATGGAGGGTAAAAAAATGAGGAGCTGATGCCAGGGGCTTAAGTGGAGAGCAAATGTTTTGAGAATGATGAGGGCAATGAATGTACAAATGTGCTTTACACAGTTGATGTATGTATGGATTATGATAAGGGTTGTGATGAGCCCCTAATAAAACTATTAAAAATATATGTATATAAAATTTTTTTTTAAAAAAAAGCTCATAAAGAGTGTGAAGAAGCCCAGGCTACGCAAAGAACTCCCCCAAAAAGAAGAACAAAGTAGGTGGTCTTGCACTACCTGACCACAAAACCTACACAGCTACAGTTGTCAAAACAGCCTGGTACTGGTATAATGACACATACTCGGGCGTATGGATCAGGACAGAAAACCCAGAAATAAAAACATCTGCATACAGACAACTGATTTTTGACAAAGGCCCAAAAAACACTAAATGGGAAGCAGATGGTCTCTTCAGTAGAATGGTGTTGGAAAAATCTGGATATCCACTTGCAGAGAAATGAAATAAGACCCATATCTTACTCCATGCACAAAAACAAACTCAAGATAGATCAAAGACCTAAGTGTAAAACCCAAAGCTCTCAGGAACATGAATGAGAAAATTGAGACAAAGCTAGGAGCTCTAGTGCAGGGAATACACAGGCTATCAAATAACACAGGAAACACACTCTGTGGAAGATGAAATAGATGAGTGGGACAACAGTATTTTCAAAGCCTGCAACAAGAAGAAAACTAATAGCCCTTTGAGAAGGTGAGCAAAGGACCTGGACAGACGATTCGCAGAGGATGACACTAGAATGGTTAATGCTCCCAGTCACTAGCCATCTTGGAAATGCAAGACAAAACAATCATGAGATACCACCTAATGCCCATAACTGGAGCCTAATTTTTAAAAACTGAGAACTACAAATGTTGGAGTGGGTGTTGTGAGATCTTGTCCACTGCTGGTGGATTGTGAATACATAGTCACTGTGGACAGCGGTATGGGGATACCTAAAACAGATGGCAGTTGAAGTACCGTATGATCCAGCAGTACCATTACTGGGCATATACCCCAAAGAAATAAGAAAGGGACCACAAACAGACATTTGCTCCCCCATTTTCCATTTGCAGCACAGTTCACAATAGCAAGAATCTGAAAACAGCTTAAATTCCCATCAATAGAAGAGTGGATTAAAAAGCTGTGGTATATACGCACAATGGAATCCCTACACGTTCCTTAAAAATAGCATTGAAACACCTCAAGACGTGGAGAGATCTGCAAGACATTATGCTGAGTGAAGTTCGTCACACAAAAGGACAAATGCTGTATGAGCCCACTGCAACAGGAACGAGCAGCAGAACAAGCACAGACTCAGGCTTGTAGGGCACCCGGTCTTCTGGCTGGGGGCCAGACAGTCTGGTAAAGAGCCTGACCCATGCCATGAAACACATATTCCGCTCTAGGTAAGTATAGTGTAGGTCACTTGGCCAGAGGGTGCCTCACTACAGGTAGGATCAAATGGGCTGGGAAGAAGGGGCAGAGATGTTGTCTGCTGAGTGGATGCATGTAGATTTGGGGTGAGGTCCCTTAGAGAGGCAGACAGTCACATCAGAGTGCTGAGGCTTACTGATGGGAGGGGCAGCACAGGAGAGGGGAGAGGGAATGGTCACAGTTAGGGGAGCATAGGTGCATGTCTGTTGGATGGAGGAGAGGGAGGACTGACTTCCAGGTAAGGGATGGAGTGACTGAAGATGCTTTTGGGGACACTCGGTGGGGAGTCTGGTGGTGAACAGCAGGTGACAATATTGAACTTGGGCATCTGGGTGTATCCCGAGAACCCACGCCAAGTGCCATGAAACAGTGGGGCACTGGATCTTGGATCTTCAGGGTGCACGATGGGTCTCCAGAGGCTACATTGGTGAGAACCCAATCAGGAACTCCATTGGGTAAACTGGACTCTAACTCAGACACAACTTGTAACCTGAGGACTTAAGCCTGAAAACACAAGGTGTCTGAGGAAACAGAAGGCAGTTGTACCAAGAGTGGCGTGCTGTTGGTTGGTGGACGAACAAGGTCTTGCTACATCAACTCCCTGTATGCTGTATTAAGATATGTATTATTCCAGCAATCTTATGGTGGACATTGTTTTATTTTGTTTATGCTTGTTCATATTTGGGTATATTTCAGAGGTGTGATGCCATAGTGGGTCACCCTTTTGAAGTTGCATTATTTGTTTTTCTGTTTTTCAGTAAATGAAAACCAGGGTCAATAAGCCTAAAGGGACAGCAATAGAACAAGGGATTTAGTGGGGAAGGGGAACCAGGAGAGTGCGGGAGATAAAAGAGAAACGATGTCAAGAAGTCCAGGTATGTTTGCAGACTGATAACGGAAGCAATCATACAAGTCTGCTTGACGTGATTGAACTATGGAATGATATGACATATGCATTAACTCCCAAGTTGAAAAATATGAAAAGGTTAAAAAAACCCACAAAAACATAAATCCAGGAATGTGTTTTGGGCTTACAAGAAATCCGAGATCCAACTTAAAAACATTTAGTTCTTACATCATGGCCCTGCTCAAGACTCACCCTCAGGAAGAGAACTCAGAAGATATGGATGCTATAGCAAAATGTGACGAATTTAGATGGTGCCCAGCTATCAGATAAAATTATGTCTTAGGTCTTAAAGGCTTGTCTCCAAACTAGCAGCCATCTAAGTGAGTTATCAACTAAGTCCACTTGGAAGAAATGCACCATCATCAGTCACCAAAGGATTGTAACGCATATAATCTGAAGTTGAAAGGGGGATTAGTATCAGTCTAAATCGTGAGAATCCGGTGTGCAAAAAGCAAGGGATGACAGTAGGAGCCCTAGATTCATTTGTGGAATTACATAGAAGACCAAAGGCATAAATCTGACTTCAAGAGTTAAAACTTTGTCAGTAGATGCAGGCTGGACCTGATCAGGTTTCTAAAATTTTCTTTATTTTTAGTTTCTGTTGTTTTGTTTTGTTTTGTTTTTGTTCATATTAGGGTATGTCTCAGAGCTGTTATGTCACCCACCCTCTTGAAGTTGCGTTATATGTTTTTCTATTTTTCAGTATATGAAACCCAGGATTGATGAACCTATAAGGGCAACAAGTAGAATAAGGGTGTTTTTTTTTGGGGGGGGCGGGGGGGGGGAGATCATAGTACCGGTAGGAGAGTGTAAAAAGGGTGACGATGTCAAGGAATCTGTATAGAAAAAGAATGTTTGGGAACTGATTGTGGTAGCAATTGTGCAATTACACTTGATGTGATTAAACTATGGAATGATATAAGGAATGTATTAAATCCCTGTGAATAATGGATTTTTTTAAAGATTGGAGGAAATATTATTAATAACCTGTGATATGTAGATGACACAACCTTGCTTGCTGAGTGTGAGGAGAACTCGAAGTACTCGTTGATGAAGATCAAGGTTTGCAGCCTTCATTGTAGTTTACACCGTAATGTAAAGAAACCCAAGTCTGCACAACTGAACCAGTAGGTAACACATAATGATAAATAGAGGGAAGATTGAAGCTGTAAGGTTTTTGTCTTGTATGGACCCACAATCAGTACTCAAGGAAGCATCAATTAAGAGATCAAAAATTCCTTTGCATTGGGCAAATCTGCTGCACAAGACCTCTTTCAAATGTTGAGGACTAAGGTGTGCCTGACCCAAGCCATGGTATTTCCAGTCACCTCATATGCATGTAGAAGGTGGACATTGAGTAAGGAAGACTGAAGAAGAATCAATGCATTTGAATATTGGTGCTAGAGAATACTTCAGTCACATAGACTGCCAAAAGAATCAACAAATCTGTCTTTGAAGAAGTACAGCCAGAATTCTCTTTAGAGGCAAGATGGCAAGAGTTCCTCTCATGTATTTGGATTTGTTATCAGGAGAGACCAAACCCAGGAGAAGGACATCAGACTTGGTGAAGTTGAGGGAGAGTGAAAAAGAGGAAGACCTGTGACGAGATGAGATGGACTGACAAGGTGGCTACAATAATGGGCTCAAACAAAAGAACACTTCAGAGGATGGCATGGGGCTAAGCAGTGTTTTATTCTGTTGTATGTAGGGTTAATATGAGTAAGACTGCCTCGACAGCACCTAATGGCAATAACAACCACTCTCTGTGCATTGTGATTCCTGGTCTCAAGTCAAAGTGCTAGATCACAGGGAATATGGAAGTGCAGTGACCGTCCCTGCACCCTGTGTGCATTCCATGAAGCACTTTGAAGTAGCACAGCCTTCCTGACCTGCAGAGGACAGTAAGGATCTATGTATTTGCTTCTATATTATTTTAAAATATGAGTCACCGCTTATCTTAATTCATTGTTTCCACTAGCAAAAATGCGATTACATCACCCACCCATTCCCACCTCTTTCTCTCTACTTTCTACTCCCTACTTTACTCAACTAAAATATCAGTGCTTTCTAAATCTTTGCAATCACAAATACATGTACAAACTATTGTAATTGTTGATTTTCTGATCTCATTGCACTACTAGAATTTTAGCTACGTAAAGAGAATGTATGTCTTATTAATCTCCATATCCCCAGGGCTGCTTCTACAGGGTCTGGCACTGACCATAGCTCATCTTCCAAGAAGAAATGAATATAATGCAAAGTAGTAGTATATACTATGTTTCAAGTAAATTGACCAGTCAGTGAACGTAGAGGATTTTAGAGGAAGCCATATTCAGAAAAAGCTTTATAGAAGTAGAAATAACTAAACTGTCCTTAAAAGAAAAATGAGCTGTAGGCTCAATTAGGATATTTTTATGTCTGTTCCATTTTTTAAATTAGCATGCAATAAATTTACTTGTACATATAAATAACCCATATATATACATACATACATACTGTATATCCAAGTTTTTCAGCACATGTTTTATGCAGTTTATGTGGTAAAATTAGGTGCCTTGGCTGATATTCGGGTCGGCTTATACTCAAATTTATATATGG
>NW_022103906.1:11230161-11239751 GCF_000313985.2 Echinops telfairi
ATATATATATATATTTCTATGAATTTTCACTTGTCTTTTTCTAACCAAGTCAAGCATGGGGAATTTTTAAAAATTAAGAACAAATCAAGGAAATATATGGTATATTTTAGAAATGGGAACAGGTTCTATTAGAGCAGAGTGCATATGAAAGAAAATAATGGGAACTTCTGTTGGAGAGAGAAGGTCCTGGGGACATAGTGGATTACAAATTGGGCTACTAATCACAAGGTCAGCAGTTTGAAACCACCAGCAGCTCCTAGGAAGAACAATAAGGCTTTCCACTCCCATGAAGATTTAAAGTCTCAGAAACCCACAGGGGAAGCTCTACGCTGTCCTGTAGGGTCACTATGAGTGGGAATTGACTCGATGACAGTGAGGTGTTTTGTTTTCTAGTACACAGCCATGATATAAAATAAAAGTGTTATTAATTAAATCAACTACAATTCAGATTCTGTTTTCTACTTTAAAATCTAATCATTTTCCTTTAAATTGTCTGACATTATATTCTCGAATGGGGCTGAGGGCGTGACATGCCATACCCATGTATGCCTTCTTTTTGTCAATCTGAATATTAAAACATGTTGTGGATGTATATAATATCTTTATCGTAAAATGATACCGTTGGGCAAGTGCTCAAAATTTTAAACAGGAGTTATTGTGCAACCAATTCTACTCCTAGATGTACATACGTGGAGGTGCCCCCCAAAACACGAAAATTATGCTGGGCAGAGCAGAGCTTTTGTAGTACACATTTCCCCCCCAGGTGAGCATCAACAACTCGCTCTGAGGTGGTGTACCTGGTGGCATCGCCTGGTCTCAGTGAATTTGTTCGTAAAAGCAGTTTCACTCAAACCTCATTTATTGTGATGGTTGATTTAATAGAATAGTGTGCAGCTGTGAAGTTTTGTTTCAGGAAAAATGATGCAGAAACCATTGTGATATTCAACACAGCTTACAAGGACAGCACTATGGGAAAAACTCAGCTGTGCAAGTGGTTTTCCCATTTCAAAAAAGGTGAAATGTCGATTGATGACAAACCTCCTTCTGGACATCGGTCAGCTTCCCGAATGAATGAAAATGTGGACTCATAGTGTATTTGGAGTTTGTTCTACCAGGCCAGACTGTTAATCAAGCTTTCTATTTAGAGGTTCTGAAAAAAATTGTGTAACACAATTCGACAAAAAAGGCCTGATTTACAGCAGACGGGGGACTGGTTTTGCAACAACCACAAAGCACCTGCTCATGTAGCCATTTCAGTGCACCAGTTTGAGGCAAAACAGCATGCCTTTCTTACCCCACACACCTTACTCACCTGACCTCGCTCTATGTGACTTCTTGTTGTTTCCATAAATACAAAGGGACATGAAAGGACAATGATTTGATGATGTAGAAGAGGTGAAGAAAAAACAAGAGAAGTGCTGTTAGTCATCCAGACAGTGTTTCCAAGGAATCACAGATTTGACAAATGTATTAAATGTAACGAAGAGTATATTGAAGGTCACAAGGTTGTTTTATAAAAAAAATTTTAATACATAGCTTTGGGGGGCGGGATTCCAATTTCCTTTCGGTAACCCCTGTACACCCAGGAGAAATGAAACATACATTCATCTAAAGCAGCGTTTCAACCCTTTGGGAGTCAAAATACCCTTTTACAAGGGTTTCCCAATTCAAAACAGTAGCAAAATTACAATTCTGAAGTAGCAACAAAAATAATTTTATGGTTTGGGGCCACAACATGAGGAACTGTATGAAAGGGTCACGGCATTAGGAAGGTTGAGAACCACTGATCTAAAGGTTTATATGTGAGTGTTCATTACAGTACTATTCATAGTTGCTAAAAGTATTCTTTTTAATTTTAATAAATAATTTTCTTGGGGATCTTACAGCTCTTACAATAATTCATACAACCATTGTGTCAAGAACATTTGTACATTTGTTGCCATCATTGTTTTAAAAACAGTTTTGTTCTACTTGAATCCTTGATATCAGCTTCTCATTCCCCCCCACCCTTCACCCTCCCACCCTCATGAAGCCTTGATAAATTGTAATTTGTTATAATTTTCATATCTTATACTATCTTCTGTCTCCCTTCACCCACTTTCTGTTGTTCATCACCTGGGGGGAGGGGTAAATGTCCACCATTATGATCGGATCCCACTTCCTCCCCCACCTTCCCCCTAACCTCATGGTATCACTACTCCCATTATTGTTTCTCAGGGGCCTATCTGTCCTGGATTCCATGTATTGGGAGCTCTTATGCATACCAATGTACAAGCTCTGGTCTAATCAGATTTGTAAGGTAGAATTGGGGTCATGATAGTGGGGTGGAAGAAGCATTAAAGAACTAGAGGAATGCTGTATGTTTAATCGGTGCTATACTGCACCCTGACTGGCTCATCCCTTCCTTGTGACCCTTTGTGAGGGGATGTTCAATTGTCGACCGATGGGCTTTGGGTCTCCACTCCACCACCGCTAGTTCACATCAATATGATTGTTTGTTTTGGGTCTTCTGATGACTGATACCTGATCCTGTCGACACCTTGTGATTGCACAGGCTGGTGTGCTTCTTCCATGTGAGCTTTGTTGCTTCTCAGCTAGATGGCCACTTGTATATCTTCAAGCCTTTAAGACCCCAGACACTGTATCTTGCACCATCAGCTTTCGTCACCACATTTGCTCATGCACACATTTTGTCTTCAGCGATCATGTCAGGTAGGTGAGCATCACAGAGTGCCAGGTTACCAGAACAAAGTGTTCTTGCTTAAGGGGAGTACTTGAGTAGAGGCCCAATGTCTGTCTGCTACCTTAATACATAGCATATAAATATATGCACACACAGACCTATATCCCTATCACTATATATAAATATATTTATATATGTGCATGCCTATATTTATTCCTTTATAAATGTCCTTTGCCTCCTAGTTCTTTCCTCTATTCTAAAAAGTGAGTATTGTAAAATGCCATTAACCAAAAGGGATAAATAAAATGTGGTATGTCCATGCATTGGAATATCATTCAGTAATAAAAAAGAAAGAAGTACTGGTAAGCCTTGAGAGCATTATGCTAACTGAAGTCAGAAAGACCGCATAGCATATGATTCCACTCATGTCAAATATCCAGAATAGGTCAATTCATAGTGATGGAGTAGATGAGTGGTGGCCTAGGGAAGAGGGAGTGAGCATAGGTTTCTTTTTGACTGCTGAAATGTTCTCAGCTTACTCAGAGATCATACTGCACACTAAAGAGAGGCAGCAGTGTTGTATTTGATTCTCATATCCTTTTGGGACATGTCCTCTCCATCACTGGTGAAAATCAGCTGTGAAGCTATGAAAAAGTCCAGGAATTGGCTATCTGACAGGCCCCTATTCCAACCTGACACCATCATTTTCTGGAGCACAGTCTCAGACTAAATGAGAAAATCTAACTCGCTGAATGGTAGTTACCTCAAATGTGAAGTCATTTGCTGTGAGCATCACATACAGAGAGAGTTGTTCTTATATTCTGTACTTAGCTCCTAAGCACCTATGGAAACAGGGAGCCAAGGAAGGGTTTTAAAGATCAGCACTACAAGAAAGAAAAAACAAGTTAACTAATTGATGACTAACATAATCTGACACCCAAGGCTTGAGTAAATGAATCATCAACCCCTATGTGGAGTTTTACTTTTTGGTTCAAAGTTAAATAGCTTGAAGTCAATGAAGCCAGAACTATTGGAAAAATTATGCTCTGTTTAGTTTTACAAACAACATAGTTTGCCTTGACTGGCTTCTACATAAATAGATTTACAGCCTCTGAGCTAAAACTTAATAAATCATTACAGTATTTTTTATGATACAAATGCAAATAAAGGCAAAGTTATTGTAAAGCACAGCTAATGTCTTTCCCCTTCAACAGAGCCTCGAGTGGCCATCTGAGTCCTTTCCTTCTTGCTTGGTCCTATCTTTTACAATGTGGGCTCAAATGAAAAGTAAATGACAGAGATGCTTCTTTACCTGTCTATATAAATATGCACACACCCAGACATACCTCATTGTATCTCAACTCCCAGATAGTATTTTATGTACACATGGAAGGTTGGATGGCACACGATGCCGAGCAAGTCTATTATTGCCATTTTCCTGACAGCAGGTGCTCATTCCATATCACATTATTTTTTCATTAAATATTTTTATTGGGGGCTCTTACATCTCTTATCACAATCCATACATTCATCCAGTGTGTCAAGCACATTTGCACATATGCTGCCATTGTCATTTTCAAAGCATTCTCTTCCCACTTGAGCCCCAGATATCACCTTCCCTTTCCCGTGTCATATTTTGGCAATTCTCACAGTAATTCAGTTTTCACAGTGCTATTGCCTACTTACTTGACTACAATATAATGCCCAGGCCTTAACTTTTGTGTGCACTGGGGAACCAAGAACGAGTTGTGAGACTCACTGTGTTGCAATTTACTGTATTGTGATGGCCTGGAACCTAACCCACAGATCTAAGAAGTATGCCTATATGTGTGTGGATATATATAATGATTGTTTTATGTCATCAATAACAGAGAGAAGGGGGAGCTCTTCTGAACTCCACCAGAATTTATTCTTGTTTATTTTGGAGGCAACTAAAGCCAAGAGCAGTCAATAAACTCCACTTAATTCCCTTCTCATCCATGATTTCTTTTAAAGAGACATCTGTGTTTTGAAGGGAAATATTTGTGCTTCTGTGGAAAACTACTTTTTCATCCTTCAGGGTTGTCAGAGTCTCAGTGCTGTTGACTTTGAGCTATGTTACACCTCTGCAAATTGTAAAGAACTGACTACAATCAAGTGATCCTTGTCTGTATATTTGACAATTATTTCTGTATGGTGGCGGGATTACTCCCTCTACACACCCATGGAAAAGGCAGTTTTTGTTGTTCATTTTCAGATTCATGCCTGTATCCATGCTTCATAAACATCTTGTTTAGATTCTACTTTAAACCAATTATAACATCTGCCAAGGTCTCTCATTAATGATATATGTTGTTGTTTTAAGATCCCTGGTGGTGCAGTGGCTAAAGCACTCAGCTGCAAGCCTAAAGGTCTCTGCCGTAAAGATTACAGCTGTGGAAACTTTCGGGGACAATGTTACTCGGTTCTGCAACAATAAAATCCCTGCCGTCCACTCGACTTTGACTCATAGAGACCCTGAAGGATAGAGGACAAACTGCCCCTTTGAGTTTCCAAGACTAAGATCTTTACCAAAGCGGATGGCCTCATCTTTCTCCTGAAGAGCACCTGGGGGCTGCCGCGCATTGGCCTTTCTGTTGATAGCATGTGCCTGACCCACTGCACCACCAGAGCAGCTTTCTCTGGGCCTTGACTCAAGCTCAAAACTCACTGCCATCGAGTTGATCCCAATGTCAGCAACGGTACAGGACAGGTTGGAATGGCCCTGTGGGTTTTTGAAACTGGAACTCTTTACAGGAAAAAGCTGCGTTGGCAGCCTTCACCACCTATGCTTATGCACACGTTTGTCTTCAGTGATCGTATCAGGAAGGTGGGCACCCACTGATCTGATTTTTAGTTCTCTGATGTCTGATAAATGGTCCCTTCTGCACCTTTTGGTCAGACAGGCTGGTGTGCTACTTCCATGTGGGCTTTGATGTTTCTGAGCTATTTGGCTGCTTGTTTATCTTCAAGCCTTTAAGACCCCAGATGCTATATCTTTTGATAGCCGGGCACCATTAGCTCTCTTCACCAGATTTGCTTATGCACACGTTTGTCTTCAGTGATTGTGTCAATAAAGCGGGCACCCACTGATACGATTTTCAGTTCTTTGATGTCTGATAACTGATCCCTTCTACACCTCATGGTCAGACAGGCTGGTGTGCTTCTTCTATGTGGGCTTTGATGCTTCTTAGCTAGATGGCCGCTTGTTTGTCTTCAAGCCATTAAGACCCCAGACATTATATCTTTTGGTAGCTGGGCACTATCAGCTTAATTCACCAATTTGCTATGTTTACATTTTTCTTCAGCAATCCTGTCGGGAAGGTGTGCATCCTGGAATGCCAATTTGATAGAACAACGTGTTCTTGCAATGAGTAAGTGCTCGAGTGGAGGCCCGATGTCCATCTGCTGCCATAATACTAAACCTATAAATATATGCACGTAGATCTGTTTCCCCACACCCTTTTTACATATTTACATATGTACATTCCAGTCTTAAAACCTCTATAAATACCCTTTGTCACCTTGTTCTTTCCTCTATTTTCTTTTACTTTCCTCTTGTCCCACTATCATGCTCAGCCTTCATTTGGGTTTCAGTGACCTGTCTCGGTTACATTGCCCTTGCTGTATCCCTACCAGGCCTCTCACACCCTCCTTGCCACCGATTTTGGATCACTTGTTGCTCCCCTGTCCCTGGGCTGGTCAGCACCACCTCCTTACCCCCGTGTCCTCCTCTCCCGTGTCCCCCCGGAACCACTGGTCCCGTTATTTTCTCCTCCAGACTATTCATCCAGTCTATCTTATCAAGGTAGGTCTGTAGAGATAATAATATACATCAAAAACCAAGCCATAGAAAGATAAGCCATCAGTGAGAACACAGCGATGGGAACAAAAAAGGAAACCAATTACCCATAGAAGAGTAAATTAATTAAAATTCTTCTGGGGGGAGGGGCAGTTGTCCCCATAGCTGGTATGAGGGCTGAGCCCTCAGGTCCCTCCACTGGCTCCCCACCACTTGCCAACAAGCTGCATTCGTCTGGCACTCGCTTTAAATCTGGTCCCTCTTTCCCGTGGAGACACAAACAATACCCTTCCCTTGAGTGGGTTAGTGCCCTATTCCCCCGTCACATATCCTTTTTTTTTTCCTTTCCCCTTTCCTCCACCCACCCCCTTTTGTGGTTGGCTACCCTATGTACCCCTGGATTTGATCTGGCACCTGCCATACTACCTGGACCTTACCCCTGTACCCCTTTTGCATTTGCCTTTCTGTTTTCTTTTTTATATATATATAAACTTACCTCACCGGACTCATGTTATACTTGTCCTTTTGTGCTTGACTTACTTCGCTTAGCATTATTTCCTCCAGTTCTTCCCATACGGCGATATGCTTCATGCGTTCATCGCTGCATTTTAGTGATGCATAGTAGTACTCCATTGTATGTATGTACCACAGTTTTTTAATCCCTTTGTCTGTTGATGGAAATTTGGGTTGCTTCCAACTCCTTGGGATTATGAACTGTGCCGCAGTGAACATTGGAGCACAGATGTCTGGCCATGGTTTGTTTCTTGCCTCTTCTGGGTATATGTCCAGTAGGGGGATTGCTGGGTCATATGGTAACTCAATTTTCATCTGTTTGAGTAATCGCCAAATCAATTTCCATAGTGGCTTTACATATCTACACTCCCCACAGCCCCTCCAACACTTGTAGCTTTCTGATTTTTTGAATTGGGCTATCTTTGAGGGTGTTAGGTGGTATCTTATAGTTGTTTTGATTTGCATTTCTCTTAAGGCTAATGAGCGGGAACATTTTCTCCTATGTTTATTGGCTATTTGGATTTCAGACTTTGTGAAACTTCTGTTCAGGTCCTTTTCCCACCTCCTCAGTGGGCAGTTAGCTTTTCTCTTATTGTGAGCTTGCAAGGTATTGTAGATTTTAGTAATAAGGCCTTTCTCTGATGTGTCATTGCTAAAGATATTTTCCCAGTCTGTGGACTCTCTTATTATTCTCTTGGTGAATTATTTCGATGTACACAGGTGTCTTATCTTCATTATGTCCCACTTATCTATGACTCCTCTATGTTTGTATCCTTACCTATTTCTGATAGCCTATGTATTCTCTGTGCCAAGGTTCTCAAATTTGTCCCAATTCCCTCATTAATGGCCCTAATTGTTTGGGGTTTTATCTCAAGGTCTGTTATCCACCTTGAGTTTATTCTTGTGCATGGAGTGAGGTAAGGGTCTTGCTTCAATTTTCTGCAGGTAGATATCCATTTTTTCCAGCACCATTTATTGAAGATGGCATCTGCTTCCCATTTAACATTTTTTGGGCGCTTATCAAAGATCAGTTTTCTGTATGCTGATGTTTTATTTCTGGACCTTAAGCTCTTTTCCATTGGTCTGAGTATCTGTCATTGTGCCAATACCACACTGTTTTGACTACTGTGGCCGTATAGTACGTGCTAAAGTCAGGCAGAGCATGCCCTCCCACTTTGTCGTTCTTCTTGAGGAGTTCTCTGCTAATTCTGGACTTCTTCCCCCTCCTTATGAAGTTGGTAATCTGTTTTTCCAATTCTTTGAAGAAGGATGGTGGTATTCCTATTGGGATAGCATTGAACTAATATAGTGCCTTGGGCAGAATTAACATCTTTACTATATTGAGTCTGCCAATCCACGAGCATGGGACATTCTTCCATTTGTTGAGGTCACTCTTGATTTCTTGAAGTAGTGTTTTATAATTTTCTCATACAGATCTTTCATTTTTTAGTCAGGTATATCCTTAGGTATTTCAATTTGTGCTTGGCTATTGTAAAGGGTACTACCTTTTTAATCGTCTCTTCTGTGACCTTGACTGATGTGTAGAGCAGTCCAATAGACTTGTTTGTTGATTTTGTACCCTGCCACTCTGCCATATTCCTCTATTGCTTCCAACACTCCGCTTGTGGAGTTTAAGGGATCTTTGATATATAGGATCATATCATCTGCGAATAATGATACTTTCGCCTCTTCCTTCCCTGGCTGAACACCTTTAATATCTTTCCTTTGTCTTATGTTGTTAGCTAGGACCTCCAGTACGATGTTAAATAGGAGTGGGTACAAGGGGCATCCTTGTCTGGTCCCCTTTTTCAATGCAATTGTTTTTGTCTTTTCTCCATTTATTACCACGTTACCTACTGGTTTTTCATACATGGCTTGTATAATACTGAGGAATTTTCCTTCTATTCCTATCTTCTTGAGTATCTTAAACAGGAATGTGTGTTGGATATTGTTGAATGCTTTTTCCGCATCTATCGATATTATCATGTGATTCTTATTGTTTGTCCTGCCAATGTGGCGAATAATGCTGATGGTCTTTTGTATGATAAACCATCCCTGCATCCCTGGTATGAATCCCACTTGGTCATGGTGAATTGTTTTTTTAATATGCTTTTGTATTCTATTGGCCAGTATTTTGTTAAGGATTTTTGCATCGATGCTCATTAGGGATATTGGTCTATAGTTCTCGATTCTTGTGGCATCTTTGCCCGCTTTAGGTATCAAAGTTATACTAGCTTCATAGAAAGAGTTTGGGAGTTTTCCGTCTTTTTCTATGTTCTGGAAGAGTTTGTATAGGATTGGTGTCAGTTCTTCCCTGAATGGTTGGTAGAATTCTCCTGTGAATCCATCTGGCCCGGGGGATTATTTTGCTAGTAATCTCTTGATTACCTTGTCTATTTCTTCCATTGATGGGTCTGTTGAGGTTCTTGACATCCATCTGGGATAGTCTAGGGAGGGATTGTGTTTCCAGATATTTGTCCATGTCTTCCAAATTGTTGAATTCGTTAGAGTATAGACCTTCATAGTACTGTGTAATTATCCTTTTGATTTCATTAGGGTCCATTGTAATGACCC
>NW_022103906.1:11239994-11243983 GCF_000313985.2 Echinops telfairi
ATTGCTATCAGCCTTCCTCTGATAAATGCCTTTGCTGTATCCCACAGGTTTTGTTATGTTGTATTTTCATTTTCATTGATTTCTAGAAACTTTCTGATTTTATCTCTCATCTTGGTCAATACCCACTCCTTTTGCAGTAGGAAATTGTTCATCCTCCAATTGTTTGCCCTAGTTTTCTTCACCATCCTTCTGTTGATTTCCAGCTTCATGGCACAGTGATCGGAGAGAGATGTCTGTATGACCTCTATGTGCTTGAATTTACTCGTTTGACTTGTGTCCCAGCATGTGGTTATTTTTTAATATGTGCCATGTGGACTTGAAAAGAATGTGAATTTTTTTGAATGTGGGTGGAACGCTCTGAAGATATCTATCAAGTCCATTCGTTCAAGTGTGCTATTTAGATTTTCTAGCCTCCTTGTTGAGTTTCTTTCTCAATGATCAGTCTTTTTCAGAGAGTGGTGTATTAAAGTCTCCAATTATAATTGTTGCGCCTGTGATCTCTTTTTTCATCTTTTGGAGTGTTTGATTCACGAATTTCGCTGGTCTCTTGTTAGGTGCATATATGTTTATTATGCTCACTGGTTCTTGATCTATTGTTCCCTTGAGCATTATGTAGTGCCCCTCCTTGTCTCTTGTCATGGCCTGTACCTTGACGTCAGTTTGGTCAGATATTAAAATCGTTACGCCTGCTTTTTTTGCATTACCATTTGCTTGGTATATTTTTCTCCATCCTTTAATTCTCAACCTGTTTTTGTCTGCAAGCTTGAGATGAGTCTCCTGGAGGCAGCAGATCAATGGGTTATACTTCCTGAGCCAGTTCGTTAGCCTCTGCCTTTTAATGCCTGAGTTCAGGCCATTGATATTCAGTGTTATTATATCTATCTGTGGACTCTGTTATGTCATCTTGTACCTTTTGTGTTGGGTATTTTCCTATCTACCTATCTTACCCGCTTGTGTTATGTGTGTGATTTATGTTTGCCTTCTTTGCACTATTGAGCTGATGCTATCCTGGAGGTTGTTTCCTGTTTGTCGTCCTGTGGGTGGAGTTGTTCTATGTGATGGTCTCTTATTTGCCCTCGGTGAGTGTTGATCTTCGCCCATACTGGATCGTCAAGGATCTTTTGTAGGGCTGGGTTTCTTTTTATGTATTTTTTTTTGAGGTTTTCCTTGTCTGGGAAGACTCTTACTTCACCATCTATCTTAATAGATAATTTGGCTGGGTAAAGTATTCTTGGGTTTGCGTTGTTTTCCTTCAATTTTTGGAATATGTTACTCCATTCCCTCCTCTTCTGATTTCCGCTGATAAGTCTGAACATACTCTTAGTGGGGTACCATTATACGTGAGTTGCTGCTTTCCCC
Organism: Echinops telfairi; assembly: GCF_000313985.2. NCBI lineage: Eukaryota > Metazoa > Chordata > Mammalia > Afrosoricida > Tenrecidae > Echinops > Echinops telfairi. The sequence goes on from NW_022103906.1 coordinate 11,241,354, forward strand.
GAGCTGCTTTTATGATCTTCTCCTTTTCCTCAAAGTTGAGTAATTTGACAATTATGTGTCTTGGTGACGTCTTCTTGAGATTGAGTCTGGCTGGTGTTCTTTCAGCCTCTTGAATGGTTGACTGATTTTCGTTTATTAAGCTGGAATAGTATTCTTCTAAGAATTCCCTTGCTATTTTTGCTGTTTATTTCTTTGTTGTGTCTTGTTCCTGTAGTCCAATTATTCTAATATTGTTTCTTTTCATAACATCAGACATGGCTCTCAAGTTTTCTTCAATTAATTTGATTATCTTATTTGACTGCTCTTCCCGTTTGCTAAGGTCTGTTTGGTTATCCGCTAGGTCACTGATGCGCTTCTCTGCCTCCTCAAGCCTATTGGCAAGGTCTGTTAATTTGTCACTGGATTTTGTTATTTCATCCCTTAACTCTTTTATTTCCCTTTGGTGCGTTTCCTTTATCTCCTCTATCATCTCATCTTTTTTCTGCATTGCTTCCCTCATATCCTTTATGAGTTCAAGCAGCATTTTGAAAATTTCTTTTCATGGTAGGTCAATGTCTGCTTCTTCTGTGCCCATCGTTAGGTTCATGCCTTCTTCCAGCATTGTCTTCTGTTTCTCCTGCTTTTTCGTTAAAGCTGTTAGAACTGGTTGCTGTTTACGTGTTGTTTTCGAGGAGCCTGGAGCCATCTTCCTGAGTCAAAGAGCCCTGGGCTCTCTCTTGGGGGATTCGTATGATTCCTTTTATGAACTAACTGCCGGTAGCTGTACTGAGGGGTCAGGCTATCACTATATCTTCCTGTGGTTTCACTCTTGTCCTGTTCATCCAATATTCCGTTACTGGGAATATGTGTTGGATATTCCTCTCATGTGACACTGGTCGGGTTGTTGTGGGCCCACGAGGGCCTTGCTTCCCTGGCCGATCTCTAAGTAGGCTTCACAGTTCTTGGAGCACCTCGGCTGGCCTGTGGTATTTTCCTCTGTGACTGGAATCCTGAGGAGGGCATGTAGGTATACACACCTTGGTGTAGAGCTCTGTAGCTGGTAGAGGGATTACTGTAGACAGAGAAATCACCTTGGATATTGGGTGGATGTTCCCACATTCGCGTGGAGCCCCACCAGTGGTGCTCAGGTGTTCCCCCAGTCACTTGTAGGGCCTCAGGATTTATGCTGGTAATGCCCCAAATTTTTGTACGGGAGAGCCCCCTGCTGCTTGGTGTGTGGAAGAGGACTGGCTTGAATACCCCAGCTACTTTTCAGGCCAATAAGTGCGAGTGGGAGCTCCCCCACTTGGGCCTTCAGAGTTTCCCTAGGTAGAGGGGAGTGGCCTGGTGGTTGCTAGTGGCTTGTGACAGGAAAGAGAGTGAAAGGAGAGGAAAAAGAGAGAAAGAGGAAGACACAGACTGGAGCAACAATGTCTAACAAAGTGACACCCACTCACCCACACTCAACTGGAATGCACAGAGTAAACAAAAGTGAAAACAGTAAAAAAAAGAAAGGAAGAAAACAACAAAAAAGGAGAACTTAATGTGCTGAGGCTGTGGTAGGATGGAGAGAAGAGTTAGATTAAGAGGAGAAAAGAAGAAAAAGTGAAAGAAGAACACATAAAGTAAAAAAGAAGAAAAAAGGAAGGAGAGGGAGACAGAACTGACAAAATTGATAAAGAAATAGCTGACCCCATGCTGTGCTGTGTGTACCACTGACTCATCCTGTGTGGAGCACTGTCTTAGGCATCGGGCTGCCCACTGTTAGGACAGGGTTGCCCTAGGCAGAGTATAGGGGTCTGGGAACCAGCAGTGGCATGCAAAGGGAATGAGAGGGGGAATAGAGAATCATACAAGTAGTGAGAGAAGTGAAGAGAACAAAGAAAGAAAGAGGAGAGAAAGAGAAAAAGGAGAAGGAAGGGGAAAGAAAAAAACCCCACTGTGTTCACTAAGATTGTCTGTGATGGTAAAGAGGGAGGAGAGCGAGAAGGGGGAAATAAAGAATAAAGAGATAGCTGATCCCAGATTACTTGTATGTGGGGCAAAAGGGGTTTAGACCCTGCCTCACAATGGCAGGTTGGTGTGCCCTTCTGATGCAGGGACCCAGTGGTGCTGGGCATTATTGCCCTAGTTGATGAGCTCACCTAGAGGTCCAATGGAGGTTTCCTCAGCAGCGCAGCGTCGTGTAGATGTTTGTCCCAGCTGCCTTGTGTGATGTTCAGCACTCCCACAGATGGCGGTGTGTAGTTCCTCCTGCTATTTTTGTTTATTTGCCCTAAGTGGAGGGTAGTGATCTGGAGGTCACTAGTGGTTTATGATAGGAGAGAGTGGGAGAAAGGAGGGAAAAAGAGAGAAAAAATAACCCCAGCTCAATGAGACTGGCTGAGCTCGTTAAGAGTGACTGCGGTGGGAAGGATAGAAATGCTAGTGAATGAAGAGGGAAGAAAGAGTAATAGGTAAGGTGATAATTGAGGCTTGAGAACCTGTCTGTGAGGCTGGAGGAGTTCCTACTCTTCCTCTAGGTAGCGGGGCGCTGTACCCATTTTATGTAGGGTTCTACAGATGCTGTGTGGGATTACTTTCAAAGGCAAGATCGCACCTGTGACCTCTGGCTTTTACTGGTATGCCTGCCTTGTGCTGTATGTAGCAGG
>NW_022103906.1:11245649-11281512 GCF_000313985.2 Echinops telfairi
CCAGACACTATATTTTTTGATAGCCAGGAACCATCAGCTTTCTTTGCCACATTTGTTTATGCACCCATTTTGTCTTCAGCAATCCTATTGGGAAGGTGAGCATCAGAGAATGTCAGATTGTTAGAACAAAGTGTTCTTCTGTTGAGGGAGTACTTGAATCAAGGCCCAGTGTTCATCTGCAACCTTAACTCATAACATATAGATATGAGTACATAGTTCTATTCCCCTCTCGTTATATATATATTTACATATGTACATGCCTGTATTTAGGCCTCTATAAATGTCCTTTGCCTCCTGGTTTTCCTCTTATTTACTTTTGTCCCACCATCATTCGAGTTTAGTAATTTCAGCCTTTATTCAAGTTTAGTAATTCCTCGGTTACATTGCCCTTGATTGATTTCCACTAGGCATCCTACCACCTTTCTTCCATTGATTTTAGTTCACTTGTTGTTCCCTTGTCCCTGGGTTGGTTTCCCGCCCCCTCCCCACCACCTTCCTTTCTCCCATCTCCCCTTCTCTCGTATCTCCCTGGAACCATTGGTCCTGTTCCTTTCCTCTCCAAATTATTTATCCCACCTATCTTATCTAGATAGTCATGCAGACACATTAATAAGTGCAAAAAACAGGCAAAGCCAAATAAAACAACAAAGGAAGTCAAAACCAACAAAACAATAACAACAACAAAAATGAAATGAAAATAACAGAAAGAAAGCCACTGACAAAAAATGAAAAAGCCTATAAATAGTTCAAGATCTGTTTGTTGGCCTTTATAAGTGTTTTCCAGTCGAGTCTTATGGGGTGCCACACTCTGTCTCCAAAGTCTATTTTTGGTATTCCCTGGGGGTTTTCATCACTCTGCTCCCCCTGCTGCTCTGCTGCATGCCCTCAGTGACTCGCCCCAGTGTGATGGGGCCAGACCGTGCACTATTCCCACACTGTGCCTCCAGTGTTGTCCCCCGCAGCACCATGGTTCATTGAGGGATGCCAGGTCCCGTGGTGGGCCCTACGGTCCTCCCCATGTGTTGTCTGCTCTGAGCAGGAACATTGTCCTTGGGGCTTGGTGGTCCAGGATGTCCTCTCCTCCTCCCTCTCCATCCCTTTTCGTTTCTCCCGTGTGCTCTATTGTGATGTGCCTCTCTATCCAAGCTGTAGCCCCAGTGCTGTCCTCTGAAGTGCATTCTTCTGAAGCGGGGGTGGGGGAGGTACGAGGGTGTCCACATGGTTGGGATTGGGGCTGGCCCCTTGGACCTCTGTATTGGTTCCCTGATACATGCTGGTGTGTTGTATTCATGTCTTGGCGCATCAGATAGAAGCCTGGTCTCTCTGTCCTTCTCCTGTGGAGATATAAACAACACCCTCCCCTTGGGTCAGTGAGTGAGGCTTCATCTTTCTCCTGTGGAGCAGTTGGAAAATTTAAACTGTTGACTGTGGAGTTTGCAGCCCAATGTGTAAGCACTCTGCCACCAGGGCTTCTACCAAGGAGGTAGGTGGGACCAAATTGCCAACCTTCCAGGTGAGCAGCCAAGTGCTTGATCATTGTGCCACTGGGGGTTTCTTCATTAATAATAAGTTATAAATAAAATCAATATATGTTTAGTGTTCTTTTAATATCTGAATAACTAGAATAATTATTATAACTTTGAGGGATTACCTTTTAGCATTGTCAAGCTAGTATATCTGAGGTAAAAATAGATGAAGCTGATTATCTCTGAGGTCCTCATTAATGAAACAATTAATCTGTCACTATCACCCCACTGAGAATCTCTGGTGGCAATGTGGACAAGGAATTGGGCTACTCACTTCATGCTTGGTAGCTCAAACCCACTGGCCTCTCTCCAAAGGAGAAAGACAAGGCTTTCTGCTCTCGTAAATATTTACAGTCTCAGAAACTGCAGTCACTGTGAGTCAGAATTGGTTTGCTGGCAGTGGAGTATCACCCCATGAATACCATCCTGTCCTACCTCCATGCCCCAACCAGACTCCTTTTACTGGCAGTTAGCAGCTTTAAGAGTATGTGTGTGTTTAAAATGAAATTAGAGATTGTGATAAGAGTTGTACAAGCCCCCAATAAAATGATTTTTTAAATGAAATTAGAATTTAGAGAACATTAACTTGAACTCAAATAACACAAGGAATTGAGAAGGCAATGAAATAATTAATAGCAAGTTGCCTTTAAAACTGTACTAGAAATTTTTATCCTTGATTTCCAAGAATTGGGCCCTTTGGAGCTGGATCTAGTGATGGAATAAAGAGTGCCCATCTGGCACGTCTCAGTTAACTGCTCTATTAACCTCGTGTTGTTTTCAGGTTTTGTTATTTTTTAACTTATCTTTCACAAATATACCTTTGACATTTTTCTGGAAAGTTGAATTGCCCAGGTATCATGTCTTACGGTATCAGTAGCAAAACAATTTTAGGACACTTGCCTTCCAAATCAAAGCGTGTTCTCAAAGGGTAACGCTGCCCTCATACTTGTGTTTTTAGGGGGGTTTCATCAGTCACCAAGTATCTGCAGTGGGAAATGCTAGTGGCATTAGGATGAATATTAAGTGTTGTCAGAAAGCATTACAGTCTCAGAAAGCCACAGGGGCAGTTCTTCTCTGTCCAATAGGGTCTCTTTGAGTTAGAGCTTTGGTTTGGTCCAGTCTCAGAGAATGCTGTATGGGCATCTCAGTCTTAAGACCATAATGAGCTTACCTGAAACTCTAACAAGCAGGAGCATGTGTCCTACTGTACTCAGTATAAATCAAACTTGCCAATCATCATAGTTTCTATGGCAATGAACTCCTTGTATATGTATGTCCTTATATACATCTGAAAGTATATTTGTAGGATGAATTCCTGAATTACTTTTTAATTTTAAATAATCTAAGTTTTGATGAAACTTTCCCAGAAATTATTTTACTTAGACTTAGAAAGCCAGTACACCAGGAATCTCAATTGTTTTGAAGGAAGAATCAGATATCTGTAATAGTTGGCCTCCTCTGGATAAATAAATGAAGCATTTTTATTTGCTGACTTTTGGATCATGCATTTTAAATGGAGGCTAAGAACTATGTTTTAATCATTGTTGCTTTCCAGCACCTTGTATGCAGAGCAAGTTCCAGAGAACTACAGGGACGAACCAGAAGAAGCCATGAAATGAGCTACTAAAGTCACATTCTAAATATTTGAAAGGTTTACTACCTGATTAAAGGCTATACTTGAAAGGCTTACTACCCAATTAAAGGTTTACATTTCCAATCTTATTAAAAACATGCTCGATTTGCTGTTTATCTTAAAGCAATATCTCATTTTCTTAAAGAGAAAACCACAACATCAACATGTGTGTATGTGCATTTGCTACAGAACTTAGAAAAATGCAGAGCTTACCGTGGCTACCGTAGAAAAATGGCAGCAGCATGAGAACCCTATCTTTTGGGTGCTTTGGGCAACCTTAAACCCAAAAGCTTAGTATTTAAAAGTAGCTTAAGGAATTAATGTTTTTCACCTAAAAAGTGTTAAAGAACAGCAAGCCCCAGGTGACAGTCAGTCTTGTCACTCAGCACTGTTGGGAAGGATCCACGTATTTTCATGGTCCCCTCGGCCATTTCAGCCCTTCATGTCTGCTCCCCATACAGTGTCGACCTCTTCAGGCATTCCAGGCGTCACGGGAAGACGTGGATGCAGATGTGGCCATGACCGCTAAAGAAGACAGGCTTTGGCTTTTGCTTATGTATCTGTTGATGTTAGCGGAGAAGAAAACTCTCCAGATCCACCTGCAGACTTACCTTCAAGTCTCATTGGCCAGGATGGGGTCACAGCTCAGGCATAAATCATTCAGGTTGAGCATGAACTTATCATGACTTAGCCTCTTAGGCTAGTATGGAACCCCATCTTTTTTTTTTTTTTAATTGGGGGCTCATACAACTCTTATCACAACCCACACGAATGTAAAGCACATTCATTACCCTCATCATTCTCAAAACATTTGTTCTCCACTTAAGCCCCTGGCATCAGCTCCTCATTTTTCCCCCTCCCTCCCTGTTCCTCCCTCATGAACCCTTCATAATTAATAAACTATTATTTTGTCATGTCTTACACTGCCCAATGTTTCCATTCACCCACTGTTCTGTTGTCCTTCCCCCAGGGCGGAGGTTATATGTAGATCCTTGTTATTGGTTCCCCCTTTCCACCCTACCCTCCCTCCATCCTTCCAGTATCGCCACTCTCAGCACTGGTCCTGAAGGGATCATCTGTCCTGGATGCCCTGTGTTTCCAGTTACTATCTGTACCAATGTACATCCTCTGGTCTGGCCAGATTTGTAAGGTGGAATTGGAATTATGATAGTAGGGGGGCGGAGGGAGCATTTAGGAACTAGAGGAAAGTTGTATGTTTCATCATTACTATCCTACACCCTGACTGGCTCCTCTCCTCCCCGTTACCCTTCTGTAAGGGGATGTCCAGTTGCCTACAGATAGGTTTGGGTCCCCACTCTGCATTCCCCCTCATTCACAATGATATGATTTTTTGTTCTTTGATGCCTGATACCTCAACCCTTCGACACCTCGTGATCACACATGCTGGTATGCTTCTTCCACGTGGGCTTTCTTGCTTCTCAGCTAGATGGCCACTTGTTTACCTTCAAGCCTTTAAGACCCCAGGTGCTATATCTTTTAATAGCTGGGTACTATCAGCTTTCTTCACCACATTTGCTTATACACCCATTAGTCTTCAGCAATCATATCAGGGAGGTGTGCACACAATATGATTTTTTGTTCTTTGATGCTGATAACTGATCCCCTCAGCACCTCGTGATCACACAGGTTGGTGTTCTTCTTCCATGTGGCCTTTGTTGCTTCTGAGCTAGATGGCCGCTTGTTTACTTCAAGTATTTAAGACCCTAGACGCAATATCTTTTGATAGCTGGGCTCCATCAGCTTTCTTTTCTTTACTACATTTGCTTATGCACCAGCTTTGTCTTCAGTGATTGTGTCAGGAAGGTGAGCATCATGGAATGCCAATTTACTAGAAGAAAGTATTCTTGTGTTGAGGGAGTACTTGAGTGGAGGCCCAATGTCCTTCTGCTAACTTAATACTAAACTTATAAATGTAGGCTCATAGATCTATTTCCCCATCCTCATATAATATATTTGCATATGTACATGACTTTATCTAGAGCTCTATAAATGCCCTTTGCCTCCCAGCTCTTTCCTCTATTTCCCTTGATTCTCCTCCTGTCCCACTATCATGCTCAGTCCCCACCAGGATTTCAGCACTTCCTGTTTGTTACATTCCCCTTGATCCTGCCCTACCAGGTCTCCCACACCCACCACCCCACCAATTTGGATCGCTTGTTGTTCCCTTGTCCCTGGGCTTGTTAACACCTCTTCCCTTCCCCCCTCCTTCTCTCCCATGTCCCCCCGGAACTGTCAGTCCCGTTGTTTTCTCCTCCAGATTGTAGAAGTCTGCTTTTGTATTGCCTAATTCTCCCTTTATTCATATAAACTGCAAGTGCTACATTTATAGCTTTCCTTAGATCCATGTAAAATGTATGTCCTGCCAAGAGCCCAGCCTCGCTCTCACTAGCACGAGTCATCCAATTGACTTAGCGAGAATTTACTGAATGTAGATGCGGTTCTCTCCACTTAATTGACCATTCTATTACTGTCTGATATTTTGTTCCAGAATTTATATTAACTCAAAGACTCAAACATTTGTATCTATACATTTGCTTGCTTGAAGTTTTCCTTGTAGGCTGCTTCAGAAAATGGCAAAGGCCAATCATTTACCACACTATTATTGTCTTCTTTTCCTCAAAAGGTAAAATTCATCTCAGAATGTGAAACTTGGATTCCGTATATTCCTTCCCCTAAAAGGATGCTGAGCTTCACCGTTTACTTACTTTAAATGAAGACTGAAATGGTCCGCTGCCTTGTATAATTCTTTCCCCTGCCTTTGCCCAATAGGTCTGCCGACTGCAGCGTCATGTATCAGCGGAGCAATACCAAGGAAGCCTCTTTTCTGGGCAGCCAGTCATGTTCATCACTCCAGACAGCAGCCCACCCACTGCCAAGCTGTGCGAACTGGTCCGCCTGAGTGGAGGCCAGGTCACCCGAGTCCCACGCCAGGCCAGCATCGTCATTGGTCCCTACAGAGGAAAGAAGAAAGCACCAATCGAGTATTTGTCAGAAAAGTGGATCTTAGGTAGGAGTCTAACACTAGAAAAAAATCGATGGTTCCTTTATGGGAAGCATGACTGGGAAATTTCTTATCATAGGAACGGCCCCATTTTCACATGTGATGCCACTACTCTGTGATACCTTCAGGCCCTGTGAGCGGGAGCCGTAGCGCCTGCTCCAACTTCCACATGGGGTGCTTAGCCGAAAGTTTACAGAGCACGTTCGTTCACGTTTGAGACTTTAGACATGCTTTGTTTCATGGCATTAGGTGCAATCCCCTCAACATAGCAGCACTCTTTTTGCTTCCTGCCTGGGCTCCTCATTTCCATTCACCCCTCTGTGTTAGTCTGGGTAGACTAGAGAAACAAATCCTGGGAAACTCATAAGTGTCTAGGAAAGAGCTTTATATACAAGAGCAGTTGAACATGAGAAAATATCCCAGCCCAGTCCAGATCAAATCCTTAGGTCTGATATTAGTCTGTATGTCCGATACCAATCTATAAAGCCTTCTTCTGACTCACAAAACACATGCAATGACGCTGAATGCAGAAAGATCACAGGCCAGTGGGTTGGAAGTCCTCTGGATCCAGTGGCGTTGTAAGCATCTCAGCACTGGCAGGGGTCTCCACATGGCTTCTCCAGCGCAGGACACTAGCATAGCTCCATGTGTCTTGTTAGCCGTTATATCTCCCAGGGTGTAAGCAAGAAGAGAGTGTCTCCCGCCTCCAAGGAGGAACACAGGAATTCCCAGAATCCTCAGGAGAAGGCCACACCCACACAGAGGCTCCAAATTGACACCAAATTATGTAACTTACCACACCCTCTTCCTGCCTTCTAAACTGTGTTTTGGGGTAAATGCTACCTTGTGGTCTTGTCTGGTTGAATCTTCTATGGAGCACGTTCCCATAGATGTTATTGTTTACTTTATAGGCCCGTTTGTTTGGCTAAAAGGTGCTAACTGGAAGATGGGTTCAGTTTAAAAGGTATTAAAAGGTATTTCAGGGCAATGGTCTCCTTGGAGTTCTACCTGCCGCTATTAGACTAGTAAATACAGTTGTATGACTTTGGATTTTGTTCTACATTTTGCTCCTGCTCAGTCCAGCACCTTCTATTGCATTGGTTCTCCACCTTCCTAATGCCGTGACCCTTTAATACAGTTCCTCATGGTGTGGTGACTCCCCAACCATACAATTATTTTCGTTGCTATTTAATCACTGTCATTTTGCTACTGTTATGAATCAGGCAACCACCATGAAAGGATCGTTTGACCCCCAAAGAGGTCATGACCCACAGGTTGAGAACCGCTGTTCTCTTGTGATCTAGATCAGGGCAGGTGGCAGTAGTAACTGGGCATCGTGAGGTTCTTCTGGTCTCAGCTATATTTCCCAGAACCCCTTGCTACCCCCAGTGGAAGTTCTCCAGAATCTTGTGTAAATCCAAATGCCACTATGCTGGCTGGTAAGGTTTTCATCGTGTTCAGAACTCAAACTCCCTGCCATTGAGTCGATGTTAATTCATAGCAACCCTATAGGATCTGCTCCTATGAGTTTTTGAAATTATACCCTTTTCTAGGAGTAGAAAACCTCATCTTTCTCCCAAGGAGTGACTTGTGGTTTTGAACTGTGGACCTTGTGACTAGCAGCTCAGTGCATGACGACTGTGCCACCAGGGCTCCTATTTCTTCCTGCTAGAAGCCTCTAAATAAAAAAGTTCTTGTGACGCCTGTGTCTTCCAAGAGTACATCTTGGTAAGACAAGCACATGAGTTCCAGCAACAGGTCCTTAGTCCTTGGATTAATGGTTTCCTGGAGTCTTGGTTCTGGAGGGGAAATGAATGGTTGCACATGAGCTGACTGCTCACAAGCTTTTGAGGCTCCAGTCACTTCTTGGCAAAGTAAAATATAAACATGTCTTTCTGTACTGGGTTATGTCATGATGCCCCTAAGATTGTGGTCCTCGGACCCCAAGCCCAGTGACTCCAGGTGTTTGGTTATGGCAAAGAGGTTTCCATGCCTTTGCGCCTGGGGAGCCAAGGATCTGCTTTAACAGTGTGTAATTCTTCCTCACTGTGTGCCAAGCCAAATACTCATGTGTTTTACTGTCAGCTGAAGTATATCATTCACAAGGAGAAAGGAAATCTTTTTTACCCATTTCACTAGCTAGTGTGAAAAATCTAATCAATCAAAACCAAAAATTCACAGGTTTGGTCAGAAGCCTCTCTCTGCTGATAACTTTGAGCACTGTCTTTCTTGTTCTGCTTCACAGATCTAAGTCAGCTCCCTACTGTTAGGATTTGAGACCATAATCTGTCATAGTACGCTCATCATACCCTTTGTCCTTATATTTAAAGTGATATCCTTTCATGTCAAACTAGCTTTTTACTTTTGTTTTTCTACTGTATGTCAAAAAGTAAACAGAATGTGAATATCATTTACATGTCTGGCACTGATTTTACATCATACACTTGTGCCAGACTCTGCCGTAAGCTCTGGAGAGGAAAAGGGGACATGATAGAACCCCTAACTTCAAGGAGGTTACAGTTTGATTTTGTGATGACGGTGCACTTCTTGTCATCAGTATGACTTCTCTGCGAGATGTGTAGAGATCTCTTTCTCTCTCTCTCTCACACACACACACACACACACACACACACACACACACACATCTCACTTCCTTCATTCTCCCATCTAGATTTGCCCTTTTTCTCAAAATCCTAAACTTAAGTTTTTTTAAATCCCTTACTAGATACTATCCTTTGGCAGATAGCAAGCCAATTTCATTTGTCAACATTGCATTCACATTCAACTACATAGAGTTATGAGTAGATTTTAAGTGATTCGTAGTTGGCCTTTGATACATTAAAAAATATGCTAAACAGTCTTGTTTTTAAACTTTCTGATAACAGAAATATTTATCTTTCCCCTGGAAACTAATGTTTTAAGTGTGATTTTAGCTATAATAATTCAAAAGTCAGGGGGCTGTTTATCCATTTCTCAATGCTAGGACTATAACTTCAAAGCATTCTATGTTCTGAAATAGAGCACTTGTTTTTTGAAGAAAGTGTGTATCAGAATGACACACGTGGCAGGTCAGAACTGTGCTGTAAAAAAGGGTTCAGCCAACGGAACTTTGCCCATGATTGATATCAGCAGAACCATATCAACAACTAATCCGTTCAAACTTTGGAAATTTTGTTTTGTGCTAAGGGCCAAAGCCTTGGTCTGCACTCTTATTATTTCCAGGTTGGATAATTATAACGGTCCTTTCCTGTTGCTCTTGCATTTTTGTGTATAGGTCATACACAATTCAACTGCCTACAGAGTTCCTCTAGTTGTTTTGCTTCTCAGCTTTACCACAGTTGGAGTTTGTCAAGTGACCGTCCACCCGCTTAAGTCCAAAGCATAACTTTTCAGAGGGCCCTTCGGAATTATTCAGATCTCAGGGCTGCACTTGCAGACCCCAGGTTCTAGTTCTTTCCTCTCCCAAGATCCATGCCCTGTTTCTGATTTGTCATTTATTATACCATCCGTGCCCTTGGCAATATCCAGGTATTGTGTGTACTGAAATATTTGGCTCCCAACTTGGTAAAATTCTCACCCATATATGATGAGACATGCTGATTCACTGAATACCATCCTTGGATGTGAAACCAATTTGGGGATTTGCTTTTGTGGTTGTTTTGGTTTTTTAACAAATATTTAAAAACACAGTAGCTCCAGCTATATTCTAAGAAATGCAATGTTTATTGTACGCAAGTGTATGCCTGTAAAATGGTATTCAGAGCATTGAACTGTTCTGTTTTTCACAGACCCACCCACTAACCTAAATCTCTAGCAAGAGACCAATCACCTGCCTTCGCTACGATTCATTTATATCATCTAGAAAACCAGTTCATAATCTCATCCATTTCACCTCCTTGTTAATATACTCAGCCGATAATGAGGGGCTGGAGGCTCCAGTCCACCAGAGGCGCCCCAGAAGGTATACTTGTGACTTACTGCTGAAGAGTCAGCCATCAGAAACCATGCTCATTGCAGTACGGTTCACAATTGCCCAGAGGTAGAAACAGCCTAAATGCCCATCAGTGGGTGAGAGGATAGACAAACTGTGGTGGGTACGTTGTGGTACGGACAATGAAATACTATTCAGCCAGTAGGAGAAATGAAGTCTTGATATATGCTACAGTCTAAATAAAGACATTTTATGCTTTAGAAATTAACCTATCACAAAATGACAAATAATATATGATCTCACATATGGAAAACATAGGAAAAGGAAAATGCATAGAAATGAAAATGTATCGGTGCTTACCAGAGACAGGGGAGAGGAGGGTAAAGGGGGATAACAGTAATGGGAAATACACTTTGATTAAGGGTTGGGTTTCACAGCCAATAACTAAGTCCTATCAATAAATTATATACCTTTAAAGCTAAATTAGCAAAAATTGTGTGTTAGTTTTATTTGAAATGATGGCCAAAAGAGAGCTGCTTCTGAAGCTGTTTCTGTACACCGGACAACTCATGGTGTTTGGTTACTTTGTTTGGAGGTCATGGTTTCAAGGAACATTCAGTTAATGGGCCTAATTACAACTTTTTTTAGTGATTCAGTTCTGCCTCCTAGTTCCTTGCATAGTGCCTGAGGCCTTGAGATCTTGCAAACCGCCATTCAAAGAGGAAGGTGAGTCAGGGATTGGAGGAGAATGTGGAATTTGTGGTTAACTGGCTCACGAGTGTCCGCTGCCTTCGCCATGAGACCTGGAGAACTGGATGGTGCCTGGACACCGTGACTCAGCATTTTGATCAAAGGTCCCGTACGTGAATCCTGATTCCAAAGGAAAAAAGCACATTTTCAACTTCTCGTGGAGCCGTGGCGGGAGGCTGAAACATTGAAAGGATTGCACTGAGATAACCCTCAAACTGTAAACCAGCAAGAGTCCCTGAAAAAATCAAAAGTCAAGCTGCCTCACGTTAAGCCAGTTCTGACAGATAGCAATCCTATAGAGTGGGTGGAACTCCTCTTCTGAGACTGTAACTGGTTTTTTTAATCACCTGGGGACAAACCCCCCACCCCATATTTTATTTTATTTTTTTAATTTTAAAAAAAATCATTTAATTCTAATCAGTATGTCCTTGATTTCTAAATCTTCCCCCAAGACTGCAACTCTTAAAGGACTAGAAAGCCTCATCTTTCTCCCTCAGCATGGCTGGTGGTTTCAAACTGCTGACTTGCAGTTAGCATCCCAAAGCATAACAGCTATGCCAACAACAACCAAAAAAATCTTACTGCTGATTCTTAGTGACCCTCTAGGAGAGGGTAAAACTGCCCCTGCAAGTCTCCGAGACCATAACTGTTTACAGGAATATAAAGCCCCATCTTTCTCCTGAGGACTGGCCGATGGTTTCCTGCTTTAGACTTCTCAGATCCCAGCCCAACATGTAACCACTGTACCACCAGGGCAGGCCTCCTAAAATCATCTTAAAGTCAGAGTAGTCTAGTTTAACTATAAGTATGGTAAGTAAAGACTTTGAGCACTTAAGATCTTCTAAGAATGAAAGGTCTCTCTGGATGTGAATAGACAGTAGTACCTCAAAAGAGGAAATGGGAACCGAGGCAGTTGTAAGTGTATGCCAATGAAGGAGGAACAATTCCGAAAAGAAGGCTGAGAATGATTATACGACTAACAACATAAGCAGTGTCCCTAGATTGTACATGTGGCACCTGTTAAATGGATGGGGGTTTGCTGCATATGTCATCAGCCACAACAAAGCAAAGAAAACTTAGAAAGGAAAAAAGAAACCCTATGAAACATAGTTTTTTTTTAAATCATTTTATTTGGGGCTCGTACAACTCTTATCACAATCTATACATCCATCCATTGTGTCTTCCACATTTGTTGCCATCATTTTTAAAACATTTTCTTTCTACTTGATATCAGCTTCTCACTTTTTCCCTTCCCCCCATAACCCTTGATAATTTATAAATTATTTTTTCATGTCTTAAACTGATGAATGTCTCCCTTCACCCACTTTTCTGTTGTCCATCCCCCCTGGGAGAGGGTTATATGTAGATCATTGTGATTGGTTCCCCCTTTCTCACCCCACCATCCCCCTACCCTCCTGGTATGGCTACTCTCAATATTGGTTTTGAGGGGGTTTATCCATCCTGTGTTCCCTGCATTTCCAGCGCTTATCTGTATCTGTGTACATACTCTGATCTAGCCAGATTTGTAAGATAGAGTTGTGTTCATGATAGGGGGCGGCGGTAGGAAACATTAAAGAACTAGAAAAAAGTTGTAAGTTTCATCGGTGCTATACTGCACCCTGACTGGCTCGTCTTCTCCCTGCGACCCTTCTGTAAGGGGATGTCCAATGGCATATGGATGGGCTTTGGGTCTCCCCTTTGCACTCCCTCTCATTCACAATGATGTGATTTTTGTTCTCGGTCGTTGATACCTGATCCTATCGACGACACCTCATGATCACACAGGCTGGTGTGCTTCATCCATGTGGCCTTTGTTGCTTCTCAGCTAGATGGCCACTTGTTTATCTTCAAGCTTTTAAGACCCCAAATGCTATATCTTTTGATAGCCAGGCACCATCAGCTTTCTTCACCACATTCGCTAATGCACCCACTTTGTCTTCAGCAATCATGTCGGAAGGTGAGCATGATGGAATACCAGGTTAATTGAACAAAGTGTTCTTGCATTGAGGTAGTACTTGAGTAGAGGCCCGATGTCCATCTGCTACCTTAATACTAGACCTATAAATATATGTACATAGCTCTATTTCCCCATCGTCATATATAAATGTATTTACATACGTACACGCCTGTATTTAGACTTCTAAATGCCGTTTGCCTCCTAGTTCCTTCCTCTATTTCCTTTTACTTTCCTCTTGTCCCACTACCATGCTCAGCTTTCATTGGGGTTTCAGTAATTCCTCTCGGTTACATTGCCCTTGATCAAGTCCTACCAGGCCTCCTACACCCTCCTTGCCATCGATTTTAGATCACTGATTGTTCCCTTGTCCCTGGGTTGTTAACACCCACTTCCTTCCCCCCACCCCCCCACCTCCCCCTCTCCCATGTGCTCCGGAACGGCCAGTCAGTTGTTTTCTCCTCTGGATTGTTTATCCCGCCTGTCTTATCAAGATAGACATGCAGAGACAATAATATGCACAAAAACAAGACAGAGAAAAACAAAGCAACAAAAGATAAAACAACAACAACATAAAAAAGAAAACCCTATAAATAGTTAGAGGTCTGTTTGTTGACCTTTAGGAGTGTTTTCTGGTCGAGTCTGAAGGGGTAGCACACCCTGGTCCCACAATCTAGTTTGGCATTTCCTGGGGACTTCACTGCTTTGCTCCCCTTGCTGCTCTGTTGCACACCCTTAGTGTTTCACCCCAGTGTGGTGGGGTCAGATCGGGCACAACTCCCACACTGTGTCTCCAGTGCTGCCCCTCATAGTGCTATGGGTCAGTGAGGGGCGTCGTCGCGTCTTGTGGTAGGGCCGGCCTTATGGTCCTCTCCGTGAATTGGCTGCTCTGATTGGGAATATTGTCCTCTGGGCTTGGTTGACCAGGACTTGTGGAGCATAGTTCTACTGACTCGTGAGGTCACCAAGAGTCAGGCACCCCCACCAGCAACTAACTGGTTTCACAAGAACCAAAATTAAGCTGCCATTAAATCAATGCAGACTCATAGTGACCCTAAAGGACAGATAGAACTGTCCCTGAGACCATAACTTTTTAGAGGAGTAGAAAGTCCTCGGGAGCAGCTAGTGGTTTCGAACTGCCAACCTTGTGGATTATAGCCCAACTTGTAATCACTACACTATCAAGGCGCCATTGGTTTTACAGTAGGCATTGTCAACTACCATTCTGTATGGTAGTATCAACTGATAATGTAAAATAGACTTTCTGACATTTGCTAAATCAAAATTTTGCCTTTGGAATGCCTTTTCTCCTCCCATTAACTTCTACTATATACGTTTTTCTGGAGCATATTTTATTCTCGAAAGGTTAAAACTAGCAATTTTAACTAATTAAATTAAAACTAGCAATATATCAAACACTTTAAAACGCTAAAAGAATAAAGTTATTTTGTAATAACTAATGAAAAACAATCAGCTCCTGTATGAGGTTACCTGAAGTACCTGAAAGTCTTAAAAATAATTGATACATTTCTTGGATCCATTTGTGAATTTGTAGTTTACCATCCAAAATGGAGGGTACAGAGGGTTTGGGTTTGTGTGTTTTGACAGTTTTTATGTCTGCAGACATAGTAAAGCCACAGAAGGTTTTTTTTAAGCGATTAGAAACCTCTGGGAAGTTTGCTCGTCTCTCTGTTTGACTGGGGCAAGGGTCAGCAACAAAAACTCCCTTTTCCCACCTTCTCTGACAGCCTAGCATTCTAACAGATAAACCGGCCCACCACCGTCTTGATCCCAGATCAGCCACTCAGCGTTATGAACAGAAAAAAGTTTTCAATGGTGAGTTTACAAATGTCGCCTAAACCCTGGCTGTTAGCAGCAGCAGAGCGACCATTTCACAGCCAACCAGCTTCCCATGCTGGCTGTAGTATTCCTGGCAGAGGAAAGGAGGGCGTTTATAAAATCACCACGAAGGGCTAAAGACCTGAAATTGGAGCCTTGTCTTACTCATTTGCTCCATGGAGAATTTCATCTATGCCGAGTCGTCTTATAACGAAGGTTATTTGAACAGTCATGATTATGTTCCCGATTCATTCCCTGGAGTCTGTTTTCCCTGAAACAGCAAGAGACTTAGGCCAAGATTCTTGATGAATCACTCAACCAGAAGGAGAAATGGGGGGTTTTGATAGAAAACACTTTGACTCTTGAATATGTATGAAAATAAACAGGAGAACACACACACACACAAATCAAATTCCTGACACTAGGAAATAAAGTGTTCCCTTCACCTGACATTGGAAACATATAATTTAAAATCGCTTCTTATGTATGATTTCCTCCAACCCTCTTGTGGCCTGTAAATCCCACTGTACAATCACAGAGCGCGGAGTGAGTGGGCTGTGCTGGGAACTCCCGAGCGTCGGAGGGGAGCGCTGAGCCCATGATGAATGTGTGGGTCTGCTGCTCTGTGTTACGCAGTCATTTCTGTTTGTTCTTTCATCCCCTTTTGGTGTTATCTTTAAGGTCGGTTTGGTTTTTCTCATATGACATGTTTTCAGTCTCGGGTGCCCTTTTATTGTCTGGGCTATTTTCAAATGATAAGACATACATTTTATGCTATTGTGGGAACATAATATAATATTCTCAACGGCGTTGCCAAAAAAAAAAAGTTTAGCCTCTACATGATTTCCTTATAACATAAAAACATTTTATTTGCATGTTTTCCCCTATAGAAGTTTTCAGGAAAAAGATCAGTGATTCCATGAGGGCCGTTGAGTTGCTGTTAGACATCATTGTTGCCGTGAACTTAAAAGCAATAAAATTCATTGCCTTTAAATGAGGTGTCTCGTTAAACTTAGAATTTCACAATTAAGTCGATATGGGAGGGTTGTTTAGGATCATCTCAGCCATATTTTCATTGCATAGATAAGAACGCAGTCACAAGGAGGTTAGACAATTTGTGGAGGGAGAAAGAGACAAGAGTAGAGAACTGAGAAGCCGGCATCTCACTCCCAGCTCAGTTCTCTGGACACACTGCCTCAGGGCCTGCCTGTCCCTTTCAAGGGTTGCTGATTTTACGCAAACAGAGGGAGTACTGTATCCTGTACCTCAGCAACCATTTAGGAAGTCATTTAAAGAACCGTAGGTGAAATTTACAAATACAGTTTCAGGCTGTCTGAAAAATTACTTTGTTTCAGGTTTTTCTTAAGCAGGATCGAATCTACCAGTACAGAAATTAATGAGAACTAACTTGTGGCACTTTATAATTGCAACATCTAATGTGTTTGAGGAGCCTTGGTGGCAGAGTGGGTTAAGAGCTTCACTATTAACCAGCAGGTCAGTGGTTTGAACACACCAGCCACTCTGCAGGAGCTTTCTGAGTGTTTTATGGTAGTTCTGCTCTGGTGTAGACCCATCAGAATAAACTCCACAGCAGTGGGTTTGGTTTTCAGGATAATGTGTTTATGCTTTTTAATTTTTTTTCTAAATTTATATTTTACCATTAGCCTTGGAGAATGTTAGAGAGAATGTACTTATTCAGAAAATGAATTTCCAAGTTTTCCTTTAGTTATTTTGGTCAAATAAAAGCCTTTGATGGTTATCTTAGATAGTACCTTACCTATATGACTTATAGAGCCATGGGGTGTAGTGGTTATGTGTTGAGCTGTGATCTGCATGGTCGGCAGTTCAAAACCACCAGCAGCTCCGCAGGAGAAAGACTGGCCTTTCTATTCAGGTTAGTCTCAGAAGCCTGCAGGGGTCGCTATGAGTTAGCATTGACTCGATGGCAGTGAGTTTCTTTGTTTAATATGACATATATTTTAGAGTCTTTTTGTTAAATGTCGGCCAAAAGAACTCAATTTATTTGGTGTGGATTTTATCACATGGAACCATTTTTTGTTTCATTTTTTAAGGTATAGTAAAGGCAAGCACGAGAGTCTGAATTAACTAAATATCTGTGAATTTTGAGTGAATGGCAAATGAGCCTGCTGGAAAATAGTATGTCTTTCTCTGCAACTTACCAGCCAAAAAGAAATTTCTCAAGTTTCACTAAAAAATAAATAAATAAACATATGTATAATATAAACTACAACAATCAGCTGCATATTGAACTCAATGGAAAATGGGGTAAAGAGGGCTACATTTTATATCCAGCTTTAGAAATGTAGTAGTTGGTTGGGGAAATCACACTTTCCATTTACATACCAGTTCTGAGCATTTTGATTGTGACCTTTTCTGGGGTCATGTTTAAGTTCAACCCTGTAACAGGATGTTGCCATTAGTGGTGGGCTGCCATCGCTTATTGCTTATTCAGCTACAGAACTAATCCTTTGTATAACAACTGTAAAAAAAGATTTTCTTCAGTATTTGACACATGTTGAAGTGTACTGTTTGTGCTGCATATTAAGCAGTTAATACTGAACATCCTAGAACCTAGACTCATAGACCTGCACATGAATACTGAGATTATCAAAATTGAAATTTATTGGTCAGAGTCATGATAAACTACTAAAAGAGCCAAAATTCCACCTACTCACCTAATTCGCCATTCATAAAACTCCTTTGTAAAAATAAAATCTCATGCTAGGCTCAATAAATGAAACTTCTTTTTATTTAGACAATGGCAGTGATTCTAAAACCTTGCACAGTAGAGACTGGGACTCCTGGAGTCCGATGGAGAATTCAGTGTGCCACCTGTGCGAGGCAAGAGCAGGGAACCTTCCCCGGACTGCTGAAAGAAAACAGTTGTTGGAGTGAATTGTTTATTTTTTAATCCATTTTTGTAACCTTTGGTACTTAAAGATGAATGGCCAATAAAATAGTTCTGAATAACACAAGAGGAACAAGATGATAAACACAGCAGTAATTAATAGCAAAATTGAAGCAAAAATAATAAGGATCAACAATAACAAAAGCTAGGTTCATTGAAGGGAAAAACTTCTAGTCAAAAACTTACAAATTTTGAAAGAAATAGGAAAGGTTCAATGTGTAATATTAAGAATGAAAATTCAGTAAGGATATTTTAAATTTTTAAGAGACTATGATGAATAAGACTGTGTCAGTAAGCTTACAAATTACTAATGTGGATAAAAGTAAAATAGTTGCCAACATTTATTCAAGAAAAGAAAATATACACAACTTAAATCCTAAGGAAATTGAATATATATTCAAATATGGCTTTGACCACTCATAAAAGACTAGATCATTTTAAAAGTGAGTTCTATCAAGCACTGAAAATTATTGCACTGAAAAAAAAATGAGGGAAGCTAGCATGAACTCTACATAGTATAAAATAAAAATTCATATAGTAAACTCACTTGTGAGCATACATATAAAAATTAAAATAAAATATTAGCAAGTGAAGTTCAATAGTATTTTTTTTCAATCATTTTACCAGGTGCTCTTACAGCTATTTTTTTTCTTCTTCTTACAACTTTTATAACAATCCATATGCATCCATTGTATCTAGCACATTTGTACATATGCTGCCATCATCGTTTCCAAAATATTTTCTTTCTACTTGAGCCCTTGGTATCACCTCCTATTTTTTCCCCGCCCTTCCTCACCCTCCTATCCTCATGAACCCATGATAAATTTTTAAAATCATTTTACTGGGGGCTCTGGGCTCTTACAGCTCTTAATCACAATCCATACATACATCCATTGTGTCAAGCACATTTGTACATTTGTTGCCATCATCATCTTCAAAACATTTTCTTTCTACTTGAGCCTTTGGTATCAGCTGATTTCTCCCCTCCCCTAACTCTCCCTCATGAACCCTTGATAATGTATTAATTTTTTTTTCATACCTTACACCGACCATTGCCTCCCTTTACCCACTTTTCTGTTGTCTGTCCCCCTGGGAAGGGGTTATATGTAGATCATTGTGATCAGTTCCCCCTTCTCCCCCTACCGTCCACTTACCCTCCTGGTATCGCTACTCTCATTATTGGTCCTGAGGGGGGTTATCTGTCCTGGATTTCGTGTGTTGGGAGCTCTTTTCTTAGCCGGATATTTAAGGTAGAGTTGGGGTCATGATACTGTGGGAGGGGAAGCATTGAAGAACTAGAGGAAAGGTGTATGTTTCAGTGGTGCTAGACTGCACCCTGATTAGCTTGTCTCTTCCTTGTGGCCCTTCTGTAAGGGGGTGTCCAACTGTCTACAGATAGGCTTTCGGTCTCTAATCTGCACTCCCTCTCTATCACATTGATATGATTTTTTCAGTCAGGGTCTTTGATGCCTGAAAACTGATCCCCTCAACACCTCATGATCACACAGGCTAGTGTGCTTCTTCCATGTGGGCTTTGTTGCTTTCCACCTAGATGACCGCTTGTGTGTCTTCAAGCCTTTAAGACCCCAGACGCTATATCTTTGATAGCCAGGCACCATCAGCTTTCTTCACCACATTTGCTTATGCACACATTTTGTCTACAGCGATTGTATTGGGAAGGTGAGCATCACAGAATGCCGGGTCATTAGAACAAAGTGTTCTTGCATTGGGAGAGTATTTGAGTAGAGGCCCAATGTCTGGCTGCTACCTTAATACTTAACATAAAAATATATATACATAGATCTATTTCCCTATCGTTATATATAAATATATTTACATATTTACATGCCTATATTTAGACCTCTATAAATGTCCTTTAAACCCTTGATAATTTATAAATTATTTTAATTTCCCTATTTTATACCGTCCACTGTCTACCTTCACCCACATTTCTGTTCATCCCCCAGGGGGTGGGGCATTGTACATCGATCATTGCGATCAGTTTCCCCTTTCTCCCCCTTCTCCCACCACCTTCCTCATAGTATCACTATGTTCAGTAATGGTCCTGAGGGGTGTTGTCATATTTCATGTGTCATAACCAAATAGCTTTTAACCTAAGAAATGATGATAAAGCCATCATAACCTGACACAAAAATTTTCAACAAAATCCTAGCCAATAGAATCCAACAACATGTAACAATATGACTCATTATGGACGTGGAGTTGTACCAGGTAGGCAAGGATGTTTTGACTAAGAAAACAAATCATCCTAACTACCATATAAACAAAACAAAGGAAAAGAGCCACACGATCATATTGATCAAAACATAAAAGGTATTTGAAAAAAATTCAATGCCAATTCTTGATAAAAACATTCAACAAATAAAAACAAAAGGGAAATTCCTCAACATAATCAAGGGACATATACCAAACCAACAGCCAATATTATTCTCAATGGAAAGAAACAAAGCATTCTCCTTGAGAGTGGGAACCAGATAAGGATGAAAATACAGTAAGACTATTCAGTAAGACTATTCAGTATTGTGCTGGAAATCCTAGCCAGAGGTGTAAGACAAGGAAAGAAAATTAAAGTCATACAAACTGACGAAGTAATATTTATTTATAGAAAATGTGATCTTCTATGTAGAAAATCCCAAAGACTCAGCAAGAAAATTGCTGGAACTAATGAAAAGACACAGCAAAGTGACAGAGGATAAGATTAATATACAGAAATCAACTGGATTCTCTTATGCTAACATAATATGTTACCTGAGATAAAGCCTCACATCATCTCTTCTAAAAGACATTCTGTCTTTACTTCCTCCAAGATAGATTTTTAGGTCTTATCACTCAGAATCAACTCAATGGCAGTGACTTTGCTGGCAGTCCAAGGTACTTTCAATATTCTCCAATATCGAAAGTCACATGCAGTATTGAAGTTCTTCTGAGGCAACTGAAAATACCACGGGATGGGTAAAATTAGTTAATCATAAAAGGAAACGATTGAATGATACCATTATTATGAAAAGTCAAGAAAACATTTTCACACTAAAAGAAGCATTCTTTGATAGTTAGTAGTGGGTGGCAGGTGAGGGAACTAAAGAGTAGACACATTAAGTTGGGTCACCAAAAAAACAACAACACCTCCCTTCTGAGTTTATATGAAGTAATAATTTCATTCTAGGATAAAGCCTCTGTGGGTTTCCAAGACTACACATCTTTATGGAAGCAGAGAGCTTCCTCTTTCTCCCTTGGAGCAGCTGGTGGGTTTGAACTGTCGACCTTGTGGTTGGCAATCTTATTTTTATCCCACTATACCACCAGAGCGCCATTAACTTAGGTGATGGGAAAGGCAATAGACTGTAAGAGGGAGGTCTGCAAAAAAATGACAGACAGGACGACACTAGGAAGAGGATAAGAATTAAAGGCAAGAGAGATAAATATCATATACACAATCCTGCAATAACGATGTATGGATGGATAGACATGCAGACTGAATGGTTGTGGGAGGGAGACAGAGAATACGTATTTGACAGAGGATATTTACCTTTGCTGCAAATGAATTCATGAGTGTCACAGAGCCTACAAGGGGCAATTATGAAAAAATCTTATATATAACCAAACATCTTGAGAGATTGAATTACTGGGATCTCACGGTACTATGGTCTCAGGGGACACCAGTATCAGTTGGCATAGCATAATTAACAAAGACAGTGTTCTACATCTTATTTTGTTAGCCACTGGTATCTTGAAAGCTTGACCACATAAACATCAGGCTCCACAATTCTGACACTAGAAGAACAAATTGGTCCCTGGAGACCACTACCTTGCTCTGCAAAGGCTACATTAGAAAGTCCTGGATAGAGTGGGAGAAAAATGTGGAAGAAAGCTCAAAACCATAACAGATACCAGGCTTACTGGTCAGATAGAGATTGATGGAACCCTCTGCTCCCCTTCAGGTATGGAAATGAATTCACCCCATGACTCACTTTTTAGCCAAGCCATACATCTATAAGAGGAACAATAACACTAGTAAGGTAAGAACATCTTTGAATAATCAACCATTTGAGGTCAAAATGGAAACATTTGCCCAGGATCTCAGAGGCTTCGGAGAGAAAGAGGAGTGGAGGCAGGAAGCACAGGGGGGAGGTAGCTGAGGGCCGCACTGAGGGGGTTGCAGTGAATGAGCCAAAGTAGAAGGTGTATGAGTTGTTGAAGGTAAAAGTGATGATCTGCTCTCTAACTCTTCACCCAATTCATAATAAAAAGCTGAAAACAAACAAAAATCCCACAGTATCTATGAAGTATAACAAGTTTTTAAAAAAAGATTGACATGGTTGTTATCACACTTCATATTCATCAGTATTCTAGGGTTCCACGCCAAGGCAACAAACTATGAATATGAAAGAGCAATGGAGGAAGGGACACTGCTCCCCTTATTTACATGTGATTCACTTGTCTACAGAGAAAAACTCAGTAAAGTCGCTTAAAATCAGCAGCATTCCTAGACCTAATAATAAATCACTATAAAATGAAATTCAAGAAATAATAAGTGGTAGTCTGAGGCTATCCCCATCGGTCTTATTCCTATTTCTTGGGTGAGAAGTTAACATTGGTGTTCTAGGAATCACACGTAAACCACAGAGTAACTTGTGTATGAGAACGGACTGTTTTCTTGATATACTCTTAGAAAAGTATCAGATATGTGACTGATGAAATGCCAGAGTAATGGGGGACAGGGAGGGATGTTGAGAACTGCTATATTATTAGACCAAGCTATTTCCTTCCAATAGACTGCATTTTGTCAGTTCATTTATTCATTTACTTAGTAGTTATTGTATTAAGCACTTGTCATGTGCCAACCATGTTCTCGGCACTAGGGGTACAGCAAGGAGCCCTAGTGGTGCACTGGTTACGAACTTAGCTGCTCACTGAAAGGTGGTGGTTCAAACTCACGAACCACTCATAGAAGAAAGAGACGGCAGTCTTTCTGAAATATCTACAGCCTTGGGAGTCCTGGGGCAGTATTTCTCTGATCTATAAGGTCACGATGAGTCAGAATCAACTCAACAGCAATGGAGTTTTGCTTTTGTTTAGAGGTACAACAATTATCAAGGAATATGCCAGTCTCTGTGGGACTTACATTCTAAAGGAGAAGAAACCTTTCTTGAAATTCTGATAGTAGGAGACGCTACAAGGAAAATAGGATGTGTTGTGAGACTGATGGTTTTGCGGAACAGGTCCTTTAGGGAAAGCCTTCTGACGACCAGTCTTTGAACTGAGACCCAAGTGATAAGCAGAAGAGAGATCTAAGAGACGAGTCCTCTAGTCTCGGGCAAGGAAACAAGGGTTTCAAGGAGCAGTCTGTCGAGGGTAGCTGAAATGAAGGGAGTGAGGATGGAGCGATAGACGACAAAGCTGGAGAGGGAGGCGGAGACTGAATTGTTCAAGACTTACTGGACAAATGGTAAGATGTTTGAATTTTGTTCCAACAGTGAACAGAAGTTACTGGAGTGTTTTCAGCAGGGGAGCCATGGGCTCTGATAGGTACTTCTAATTGGGAGCAGAGAAAGCAGACCTTTGTCAGTGGTGCAGATGATGAGGGATGACGGCTAGGACAATATGATGGAGGTGGTGTGAGGTTGTCGGAAGTTGTTACAATATAACAATTAGAGCTGATTAGACTTGATGATAAATCAGATATTGTGTACCAGGGAAAGGAATAATCAAAATGACACTTCGATTTGAGTCCTGAGCAACTAGAGGAATGGAAACCTATCTCGAAAGCAGGACCAGTGAGGAATCGTTGAAGGGATGCTCACATACTTAGTTTATAAAAGAGAAGCCGACAAGGTGACTGTGTTAAAGAGCGGGGAGACTTGTTTGATAGGATTCCAGAGAGAAGTAAGATCAGTGAAGGAAAGTTAACACAGCAGGGCAACACAGCACACTTTAGGAAAGGACTTTATGAACATTAATAATATACTAAGCTCTAGCTGGTCTCTAAAGTAGTCTCCAAACCCAATCTCACTACCATCAGTCAGTGATGACTCACAGCGACCCCCTGTGGGTTTCCTAGACGATAACAGTTCCCTGGAATAGGAAGTCCAGTCTTTTCCCAGTGGAACTGCTGGTGATTTCGGAAAAGCTCACAAGCAGTTCCATTCTGCCCTACAGGGTCGCTATGATTTGCAGTCAGCTTGACGGCACAGAGTTTGATTTGAGTTGGAAGATAAAACTCATAAACCTATTATGGGTATTCTCAAACTCTGCACACAGTATCATTTGCCATATTCAGCTGTTAGCAATTGGAATTTTAGTTCAAGGAACTGACTTGCCTACTATACTATAAAAAAATAAAAGCTGGCAGCATGTAGCTTCATTATCCTAACTATAGGGTGTAAGGCCACACAGGAACATGACTAATTGACATTTGTATAAATGTGTGGGCAAGACCTGCTAAATAATATTATTTAAAACAGTAAGCCCCCAAAAGCCACTATTTGCTTTTAACTTAAATTTCCTAAGAGCTGTTCGTGTGCTGTTCAGTTTACTATTTGTTTCTATTTCCATCGGCTGTCACTGGCTTTCTTTAACATCTGTCCTTATGGTCCCATTTTATTGGGTGTTTAAGGATTACTCATGTGATGTGACACTGGAATTTCTGGATGTGGTTATCTTTAGATGCCAAATGAACTTGGATAGAAATCATTTTTCATGTGTGTGTTTACAGTTGGGAATTTGGAGCTGTAAGGGGCTCCCTGGACATGGCGCTGCTGGAGCTCAGCCATTACTCGGCGGTCAAATGCTCGTTTGTGCTAACTCCTGTGTTTGCTTACGCTGTGTAGTTATAGCACCATGGGCACCACAGCACAATTTCTCAGCGGCCCTTGGGTTAGTGACTCGGGCCAGGTGGCCACAGGCGAGGCAGTGTAAGACAGGCACTTTGCAAACCGGATTTTGGGTTGCTTTTAGGCTTTTCTGTTATTTTATATAAATTTTAAAAGTAGTACTTACATAATCACCTCTCGCTGCCCCTGCCAGTGTATGCATATGCACACATGCCACACCCACACGTTTATCCTTTATTTCATGCTCCACGGGTTTCAAACAACAGAGAAGTATGTGAAGTAAAACATTAAAGCCCTTGATTTTATCATCCAGTCTTCCAACCCTTCCTTAAAGTAGCTACAGTCTTAAAAATACTGATATACAAACAAATGTATGTGTGTTACTCAGGTAACATTTGTTTGCGTAAGTGGAGAATAATACGTTGTTTCAAGAGTTTTTAATTTAACTCTGTTTCTAAAGATGTTTCTGCTTTAGACCATATACATTCTTCATTCCTTTGAACTGTAACTTATTTATACACCTCTTATTATTTGACATATAGGATTATATTTTCTGTTTCAACTATTATAAACTCCCCGTGTATGTGTCTCTGTTTATTCAAATTGGATTAATTTAAGAGATTATCCTAAATTATTATTATTCTAGACTAATTGTGGGCATATAAGTATTGTTATAAAATATAGTCATGAAAATAAGATTGCCATATCTAAGGGTATGTATAGCTACGTGTGCAGCAATTTATATTCTTAATGTCACTATATAAATGTTGCTATACCCCCACACCTTCACCAATTTTATTTTTAAATGTTTGGTGAAAAGCAGTCTCATCATTTGCATTTCCTTGATTACTACATAGTGAATTATTGAGGGAGCTTTATATTTCATAAATTTCCTATCCCTTGTTCATTTTTACATTTCTTTCCCTTTCTCTTTTATTTATAGTAATACAAATATAAAATGGACTCTAATTTGGGGTGGGGAGGTGGCACTGGTGGGATCCTGGTGGCACTCTGGCTAATTGGCTGGCTGCTAACCAAAAGGTCAGCAGTTCAAGCCCAAGCACACGCAATGAAAACAAGCTGTGGCCGGCCGGCAGCTTCTGTAAGGACTGCAGCCTGGACAACCTGTGGGCCGTTCTTCTCTGCCTTGTCGGGTCACCCTGAGTCAGAAGGGACTCAGCAGCAGTGGGTTTAGCTCTTTTGGGTGGGCTGGTTTTGTGTGTATTTTTGGTTTGAATCTTTTACTGCAAATGCTATAAATTTTTCTTCATCCGCCTTAATCTTTCTCTTGTCTTTAGCATTTTTATTTGTTGGTGTCTTATGCAAGGGCTTCACTGTTTTTATTGTTGTTGTTGTTGTTGTTAGGTGCCATCGAGTAGTCGGTTCTGACTGATAGCGACCCTATGCGCAACAGAAGGAAACATCGCCCGGTCCTGCCCCGTGCTCACAGTGTTCTTGTGCTTGAGCCCATCCGTGCAGTCACGGGTCTGCATCTCCTGAAGGCCTTCCTCTTTTTCCCTGCCCCTCTACCACGCATGCTGTCCTTCTCCAGGGACTGGTTTCTTGACAACATGTCCAAATATGTAAAATGGAGTCTTGGCTCTAAGGAGTAGTACCCTAGCCATCGTTCTTCTAAGACAGACTTGTTTGTCCTTTTGGTAGTGTATGGTACTTTTCATACTCTTTGCCAGCACCACATTTCAACAGCATTGGTTCTTAAAAAAAAGCATCAGTTCTTCAGTCGTCCTTATTTAATGTCCTATTTGCACCTTGTTTCATTGTGTAAAATAGACAGACCAAACCCTCTGCCAACTTACCTTAATAGTTTGCTTTATTTTATTTTTATGTGAAAAAAAATTTTATAAGAAGTAAAATTTATCAAAGACCTAGTTCTGGGAGAATTTTTTTTTAAGTAAATGATTTTATTGGGGCCTTGTACAGTTCTTATCACAATCCATACATACATACATACATTGTGTCAAGCACATTTGTACATTTGTTGCCGTCATCATTCTCAAAACATTTTCTTTCTACTTGAGACCTTGGTATCAGCTCATTTTTTCCCCTCCCTCCCTCATGAACCCTCGATAATTCACAAAGTATTACTATTTTTCCACGTCTTACACTGTCCGATGTTTCCCTTCACCCACTTTTCTGTTGTCCATTCCCCAGTGAGGGGGTTATATGTAAATCATTGTGATTGGTTTCCCCTTCCTCCCCACCACCTTCCCCTTACCCTCTTGGTATCTATACTCTCCATATTGGTCCTGAGGGGTTTATCTTTCCAGGATTCCCTGTGTTTCCAGGTCTGATCTGTAAACATGTACACCTCTGGTCTAGCCGGATTTGTAAGGTAGAATTGGGATCATTACAGTGGCAGGGAGGAAGCATTTAGGAACTAGAGGAAAGTTGTATATTTCATCAGTGCTGTACTGCACCCTGACTGGCTTGTCTCCTCCCTGCGGCCCTTCTGTAAGGGGTTGTTCAGTTGCCTACAGATGGGCTTTGGCTCCATGCACCTTATTAAATAGTCCCATCCCATAAGGATACCACGCCTCTTGTTCACATTATTAGCAATTCATCCAATCCCCTGGGTTTGTCAATGGATGTGCCATTCTGTATTCCCAACAGCAATGATCATTGGTTCCAATTTATCCACATACAACTTTCCTCTAGTTCTTTAATGCTTCCTCCCCCACCCCCACCCCTGCCTAGCTATCATGACCCCAATTCTACCTTACAAATCTGGCTAGACCTGAGCATGTACACAGGTACAGATAAGAGCTGGAAACACAGGGAATCCAGGACAGATAAACCCCTCAGGACCAATATGGAGAGTAGAGATACCAGGTGGGTACAGGGAAGGTGGGGGGAGTAAGGAGGAATTGATCACAATGATCCTCATATACTCCCTCCCAGGGGGATGGACAAGAGAAAATTGGGTGAAGGAGACATCGGTTAGTGTAAGACATAAAAAAATAATAATAATTTATAAATTATCAAGGGTTCGTGAGGGAGGGAGGATGGGGTAGGGAGGGGGGAAAATGAGAAGGTGATACTAAGGGCTCAAGTAGAAAGAAAATTCTTTGAAAATGATGATGGCAACAAATGTACAAATGTGCTTGACACCATGGGTGTATATATAGATTGTGATAAGAGTTGTACGAGCCCCCAATAAAATGATTAAAAAAACAAAAAAGGAACCAGGGATCCTTAAAAAGAAACAGGAGAGGACGGGGGAGGGGAGGAGAAAAAGAAAAGGAAACTGGACATGAAAAGCTGGTTCTAGAGATGGGACAGGCAGTTACAAAGTGACCCCGGATAATCTTTGTCACGCAGCAAAGTACAGATGTGAGCTAAAGCAGCTGAAGACTTGACAACAAAGAAAAAGACACAGCAGTTAGTTTGAAAGCGCTCCCACTAGTAAAATATGAGACAATTTATTAGCATCAAAATGAATAATACAGGGATGAATAATACTGAATGTAATATATTTAAAAATACACAAGCCATTGTTGTTATTGTTAGATGCCTATTGGTTATTGTTGGGTTCTGACTCAGCCATCACCCTACCTGACCCTGCACCATCCACACAGTCACTGCTATGGTAGAGCCCATTGCTGCAGCTACCGGCTCGTGCCGAGTCTTCACCTTGTTGGGTGACTCTGAGCTTTATGAACTATGATATACTTGTTTGAGTAAGTCCTTTAAGAACTGGTTTCTCCTGATAATATAACCAAACAACTTGAGAAGATATCTCAACCATCCTAGTTTCCATGAGCATTGATCGTGGATCCAAGAAAGATGAAATTCTTTGACAACTTCAATCTTTTTCCCCCCTCTGTTTCTTATGATGTTACCTATTGAGTGCAAGGATTTTGGTTTTCTTGATATTGAGTTCTAATCCATACTGAAGAATGCAGTCCTAAAGCCCACATGGAACAACATATCAGCCTGTGTGATCACGAGGTGTCGAACGGATCACTGAAGACAAATGGGTGCATAAGCAAATGTGGCGAAGAAAGCTGATGGTGCCTGGCTATCAAAAAGTATAGCGTCTGGGGTCTTAAAGGCTTGAAGCTAATCAAGCGGCCATCAAGGTCAGAAGCAACAAAGCCCACATGGAAGAAGCACACCAGCCTATGCAACCATGAGGTGTCGAAGGGATCAGGTATAAGGCATCATCAGAACAAAAAATCTTACCATAGTGAATGATGGGGGGAGTGCTGAGTGGAGATCCAAAGCCCATTAGTAGGCCACTGAAGATCCCCTTGCAGAGGGGTCTCGGGGAGGAGATGAGCCAGTCAGGGTACGATGTAGCAACAATGAAAAATACAACTTTCCTCTAGTTCCTAAATGTTTCCTCCCCGCTCCCACTACCATGACTCGAATTTGACCTTGCAAGTCTGGCTAGACCAGAGGAGGTACACTGGTACAGATAGGAACTGAAAATACAGGGAATCCAGGACGGATGAGCCCTGCAGGACCAGTGGTGTGAGTGGCGAAACAGGGAGGGTAAAGGGAGAATGGGTAGGAAAGAGGGAACCGATTACAAGGAACTATATGTGACCTCCTCCCTGGGGGACAGACAACCGAAAAGTGGGTGAAGGGAGACGTCGGACAGGGAAAGATATGACAAAATACCAATTTATAAACTATCAAGGGCTCATGAGAGAGGGGGAAGCGGGGAGGGAGGCGAAAAATGAGGACCTAATGTCGGGGATTTAAGTGGAGAGAAAATGTTTTGAGAATGATGTACAAATGCACTTTACACAATTGATGTGTGTATGGATTGCGATAACAGTTGTATGAGCCCCTAATAAAATGTTTTTTTTAAATTTTTTTTAAAAAAGGGAAGAAAAATAAAGAATGCAGTCTTTGATCTTCATCAGCAGTGCTTCAAGGCCTCCTCCCTTGCAACAAGCAAGATTGCGTCATCTGTATATCACAGATTGTTAATAAGCCTTTGAAGAAAAGGCAGAGGTCAGACATACCTCCACCCTCCATTTTTCTTCACCTTATTCAGATACCACCTGTTCCTCCCATGACACTCCACTTTTTTGTTGAGCTTGAGAATATGTTGCAATAGCCACACAAAATTCACAGAGAACTCCCACGCTTGGATTTGTTAGGGAAGGCAACAGGAGACCACAAGTCACAATCAATAAGCAATAAGGATGCAGTCACTGGTCCACAGCAACACTGCTCCCCAGCCAGCAGCCAAGTCTGTGGGCCTCAGCCTCTCAGCCACAGGGTCCCTCAGCCTTATCAGCCCCTGCTCAGTCTCATAGTCTCGGTGTTGTTCCTTTTCTCTGTCTCACGTTCTCCTTGTCTCAGCCTCTGGTCTTAGCCTGGCTTCTCTGTGCTTTTCAATGGTCTTTATGGTGCACCCTCTAGGGCAGCGATTTTTAACCTGTGGGTCGCAACCCCTTTGGGGGGGTCAAACGACCCTTTCACAGGGGTCGCCCAATTCATAACTAGCAAAATTACAGTTATGAAGTAGCAATGAAAATAATTTTATGGTTGGGGGGTCACCACAACATGAGGAACTGTATTAAAAGGTTGAAGCATTAGGAAAGTTGAGAACCACTGCTCTAGGGCCTCTCGTCTTGGCCTCTAACAACACTTCAGACAGAGATCTTGAGAATGTATTCTGGTTCCTTGATGGTCCTGCGATTTCTCTCTAGGTCTGAGGTAGCCTTTGTACACAAAGGAATGACTTTGATGAACATACGGTTTTTGTCTTTCAGCAGACTTTACTCCCAAGGAAACAAAGGACCATACGTGGTTCACACCCTCTACTAAATGAAAGATTTAATCTCATCTTAATCACAGCCATTAGCATAGCAAAGAACCCTTTCCAAAATGGGATTATAGCCACAAACATAGTCTAGAATTATAATATATAAGGAATTAAGGCTAGAAGGGCCATATTAATTGACTATATCTCAGCCTTTCTCCAGTCCTGATGCTGCATTCTTCTATAGTCTGACTTCCCGGATTATTTATTCAGATTGGATGAGTTTGATGAAAGAATATAACCCTAATGCACACCTTCCTAAACCACACATTCCTTCCTTGTTCTGTTCTTACAACTGCTTCTCATAATTGAAGAAGTGAGAGGTCCAGGTTTAGGATGCTGGCACAAGGAGAAGGCATTCTCTGTGTCGGCTTGAGGCATAAGATCCTTATCTCCCTTTCACATTCACGGGCCTGGCATTTGTTGGAGACCTGCATAGCTCTGGACATCAATCTTCCTCTCGGTCCAAGGGACAAACTCTGTTTCCAAGTCTTCTTTAGTGTAATGAGGGCCCCCAATCTCTGCTTATTTGTTTAAGTTCCTTTATATCCCCAAGAGGTTGACTCCAAACCCAATCAGACCTGCAGATTGTATCCTGCTTCACAAATGTAACTGTCTCTTGTGAGGTGCTGTCCGGTCAGTTCACCCACAGGAACCGTTTGTTCATCAGAGCAAGGCACCGCCCAGTCCTTCGCCAGCCCTGACTGCTCTTGTGTTTGAGGCCCTGTTATCAGTCCCTCTTGTCCAGAGTCTGCCACGTTCTCGCTGACCCTGCTTTACCAAGCAGGGTGTCCTTTTCTTCAGAGACCGAGTCTCACTACCCTTGCTGCTGAGGAGTGCTTCTAGCTGGCCCACTCCTGAGACCGGTTTGCTGGCTCTTGGCAGCCCATGGTACTTTCAGTATTCTGTGCTAGCGCCATCATTCAAATGCTTTGGTTCATCTTGAGTATTTTTTCTTCAATGTCCAACTTTCCTATGTGTCTAAGGCAATGGAAAATACCATGGCTTGGGTATTTTCAATAACCTTATGGATAGCAGCATTGTCAGATAAAAAAAACAAAACTCCTAAATAGCAGTAGAACACTGTCAGAGATAGTACCAGAAGATAAGGCAGCTGACCCCTACCCTCATTGACATCCTAGAAGTTAGGGTTTACAGCACATAGAATAATTACATCAAATCACAAAATGGAAGATTATCACATAATACTGAGAATCATGGCCTAGATAAGTTGTCGTATATTTAAGGGAACAGAACAAAACCCATAACATTAGCTGTATGTAACAAAGGCACACAACTAGTTGAGAGATCAGAACAAAAACACATGGTCACGTGTTCAGGATGTAATAGTCTGAGAATTTGGGATTTGAGTTAGGTGCACAGCTCTCTTGTGAGGTCTCTAGTGGAAGATCCTTGCTTGTCTCTAACTGCTTCGGATTGTTGATGGAGTAGTTAAGTGTTGTCAGTTCTGATGCATAGCAACAGTATGTACAACAGAACAAAATATTGCCCAGTACCGTGCCATGTTGACAATTGTTACGTTTAAGCCCATTAGTACAGTCCATCATATTGAAGGTCTTCCTCTTTTTTTGCTGACCTTTCAATTTACTAAGAATGATGTCTTTTCCCAGAGGCTGGTCTCCTGATAACAAAGTATATGAAATAAAGAACATTCTGTACTTCTTCCAAGAAATATTTTTTTTGTTTGGTTTTCTGACAGCTCATGGTACTTTTAATATTCATCACCATTCAAATGCATTCATTCTTGCTTACTCATTGTCCAGCTTCCTGGGACGTTTCTTGAATTGTAGCTACAGCTCACAGGGCAGTCTTCCCTCTTAGTATGTCTGTTGTTTCTTCTCTTCTTTTTTCATGATGATTTTGTGTGCTATCAAGTAGATCCAACACATAGTGATCCTAAAGGCAGAGTAAAATGGCCTCATAAAGTTTGCTAGGCGGTAGTTTTCTTTGTTTTGTTGTTGTTTTAACAGTTTTATTAGCATATAATCCACATATATAATTCAATAGTTCAATCATATCAAGAAGAATTGTAAAATCATTACCACAATCAATTTTAGAGCATTTTCTTGCCCCCCGAAGGTTATATCACCTTTAAGATGAGATTCTGCTACCCCTCACCTCTACATTCCTTATAAACCCTTGCACCAGTTATTATCTCTATGCATCCCCTCCTTGTGTGCTTCACAAACTGGAAAACCCCACAGAAACAATAAAAAATAAAAATGAAATAAAGTGGTAAGGGTAAAATAATAATAATATAAAGATAAAAATACCAATCACTGGTAAGAAAGAAAAGGCCACCTTCAATATTTAAAAAGTCAGGGATGAAATTTTTGTCATGGAACAAGTAAGAGATGCTTGTACTTAGAACAAATTCAGGTCAAGAGGGAGGTCACCTGACTCAGTATCAAGTGTGATCCAGTATAATCAAGATTGCAATGATCTCTTTTGGATAGTAAGACTGTTCCAGACCTTTGCCTGTGGCTAGAGTGAATCTGCCAGCAGCTTCATCTGACTAGATACCCTGCAGATTGGTTTTGGGCTCCCCCTGTCCTCCACAGCCTGCTAAAATAGGGTGTTCGTAATTTTAGCTCTGATACTTTTCTCTTTATCATATTTGAATTTTGCTTATTCAGGGGCTATGCATGACTCAGGTTTACTTGGGGGTCCTATTTTGACAAAATCAAAACCCTATAAGACCAA
Source organism: Echinops telfairi (assembly GCF_000313985.2). Taxonomy (NCBI): domain Eukaryota; kingdom Metazoa; phylum Chordata; class Mammalia; order Afrosoricida; family Tenrecidae; genus Echinops; species Echinops telfairi. The sequence goes on from NW_022103906.1 coordinate 11,278,609, forward strand.
CTACACCAACAACAGCAACAAACCAACCAGCAAGCAACTATCCAAGAAACAAATTAAGGCAGGAAAACAAAAACTCACAGAAACAAGATTACAACTAAGCTGTAGTACTTACAGAGCAGAATGCCAGCTCTTTCCTCCAGTGCAGCAACAGTTGGGTCAAAACTCCGATCCTTCCCTTTGCAGCTGAGCAGCTAACCATTGCATCCCCAGGGCACCTTCCTTATATAATGCCACTCATAGTGGATTAGGGTGGCACTGTTGGGTAAGCATTGGACTACTAACCACAAGGTCAGTAGTTCAAATCTCTCTCTCCCTCAGGGAAAGATAGAGTTACCTGTTCCTGTAAAGATTGGCAGCCTAGGGAATCCTGCATAGAGTCATTATGAATCAGAATCCATTTAATGGCAGTGGACTTTCAGTGCTACTCCAATATGTTAACTGATAGCATCTCAACGTATTTCCAAAGTCACACACAGCTACAGGTGATTAGGACTTAAAAATATCTTGGGGGAGGAGCACGTTTCCATTCATAATTCTACCTTAAACCAAGAGATCAGACTTAATTTTACTAACGATGGGACAAACTGAAATCACATACCACCTGAAGTGGTACGTGAATCTATTACCAACGAAAAGTCCTTCCTCTATCAATTTAACATTTAATGTAAATCTCAACTTGAAGAAATAACCAAATACATGTTGAAGAACTTTCTGCAATCTATTTGGCCTCGGTGCTTCAAAATGTCACGTTAGACTCAATGGCTGGTGAACTATTTGGCATTAAAGGTAAGGTGACTAGATTTAAAGCGGGACACCATTAACCGGGGATGGGGGATGTGTTCGTGATTAAAAATTTGGTCTATATGGACCAAATAGACCGTTCCCTAGATTGTCGTGCATTCTTTCCAAAAATCGGGACTTTTTTAAAATGCCAAAAAGCAGGACGTCTGGTCACCTTATTAAAGGAGACAAGCCAACAAAATGCCACATGTGTCCTTGGTTTGCTCCTAGCTGCAGAGTGGGGAAGATAACAGCTTTAAAGTGAGGTAACTTTTAGAAACACACATGAAGATGTAATGGGATAAAGTGTTCGCATCTGTAACTACCTCTCACATGGTTCATCGACGAATAAAAAGGTGTGTGCTTGAGTGCATATATAGACAGAGAAAACGAGGGAGAAATGAGGGAAATGTGGTAAAATATTTAGCAGGATCGAACTTAAGTGAAGAGTACATAAGTATTTCTTGTAGTATGTTTTTTCCAGTTTGAAAATATGTAGTCGGAGGAAAAAGTAATTTGGTTGGCCCTTACTGATCTAGGCTGTGCCTCAAACATAAAGATGGCTCAGATGGTCCGGGTCACTTTTATAGGAGGGGGGCTTCACAAAGTTCATGGGGACACTCTGTTGTCTTTTCGTTTCATTACTCATAAACGCTTCTCTCTCGGTATCTGTGGGAGTCCGGTTCCAGGACACCATGCATGCACCAAAATCCACAGATACTCAGTCCCAGGTGTAACCAGCATGCACACATCCTCCTATATTTTTAAAATCATCTCTAAATTATCTATAGTACATAATGGAGAGAGGGCTTCATAATGTTCGTGGGAAAATGGCATTAAAAGAAAATGGAATCTTTCCACGGATTTTTGAAACACCTTCCTACAATATAATTACTAGGAAAATAGTACTTATGCTCCCTCTTAGTCTTTCGGGGATTTGACACTTGATTGCTTCTTATATCACTGCCATCAGATCGACTCCTAGTGACACTAAAGAAGAGAGTTCTATTGCCACAAGACTAAATCTTTCCCAGAATAGAGTGCCTCATCTTTCTCCCACAGAGAAGCTGGTGGTTTTGAACTTCTGGCCCAGCCATTAGCAGCCCAATGAATAGCTCACTACGCCCACAGGGCTCCTAATTGCTTTTTAGACGTCTTTTTTTTTTTCTCACAACAACAAAGGGAGCCCACAACACAAGTAGTTAACAAACAAGACGTAAAGTGAACAATGCTCAAGTCAGTGCTGGTGAGAAACTGAGGACCCGTGAAATGTAGGGCGGGGCCATTGCACCAGGCAGCCATGTCTCCTCATTCACATGGGTTCTGTGTCATGCTTGGCATAAGGCAAATTCCGATGTTACTTTCTGGGATTTTTTCAGGGTATTTTTCATCCATGGCTGGTTTAATCTCTGCATGCAGAACCCACAGACACAGAGGACCAATGATACCTACATTGTTTTTTCCCACCCGCTGATATAGAAATAATGTAATTGAGGTAGCATGTTCCGTGGAAACAGCATGAAACCAGGCAAAATGAAGCTAAATCTCACTCCCATCACTTGGCAGTGTAATTTGAAGAAATAACTTAAGATCGCTGAGCATCATTTCTTCAGCTGTAAAATGAAATAATAGTAGTACTGTGCTGTTAAAGAGAATTAGTGATGTGCCAAATCTCCATAGAGCTTAAGAAATAATAGTGTTCTTCCCTTTTGAAACTCACATGAAAGTCATTTCCAGTTCAGGCAAGGTGTGGGCAAGCGTTTTTGTTTTAGGAAGGGGAAAGTAGAATTTGAGTGCTGGGTTAAACTGAGAGCCCAGGTGGTTGAAGCACTCAGCTGCTAAGGGAGAGGTCAGCAGTTTGAACCCACCAGCCACTGGGAGAAAGAAAGGGCAGTCTCCTTTCCTAAAGATGACCACCCCACCCCGCCAGTTCCCTATGGGGCCACCTGCGGGTCCAGAATCATCGGATAGCTTAGGCACAAGTAGAGCATACCATTTCTTTTCCGCTTCTTTCCATATTCATAAACTAAGCTCGCTGTGCCCTCTTCGCGCCTCGCCACCCTCGCGGTTCAGCTCTCCATTTCTCAGCTTTGGGATTTCCTAAGGTCTTTCTAATATAACCCC
>NW_022103906.1:11281612-11285230 GCF_000313985.2 Echinops telfairi
CACACACACACACACCTCCTGATTAGTGTCTCGGTCAGCGAGGATGACCCACTCCGTTCCTTTCCACTCTGAAAGGAGCATTAAGAATGGAGCAGTGCCGCGTCCCCTGTAAGATAAAGGAGGTGTCCGAGGGCAGCTGAGCTATGTCCTCCGCAGGGGCTGTAGCCCTGTGCCACGGGCTGGTCTGAGGGCCGCCACCCGTGTGTTAATTAAATGTTAGGGTTTCCAACTACCAGGTCCTTAGAGCTCATCTGTCCGACTTCTTCCACTGAAAACTGAAAAAATTGAAATTCTTCCTATTTCATGCTCCGTGTACAATAGGTACATCGGTAGACAGGTCGGAAGGAAGGAGGGCATGGCCTAGAACTCATCGATGGTTGTCATAATTGGAGACTACTTTGTATACTTATGTGTGCAGTTTTGTGGTGGTGTTGGTCCATTCTAACTCACAGGGGCCCCACATAACTGAAGAACTGCCTTGAGGGGTGCCCGGTTTGGACCATGGAGGCAGATCGCCAGGTCTTCCCCCTGCAGAACCATTGCTGCTGCTGCTGCTGCTGCTGCTGTGAGGGGCTGTCGAGTCTGTTCCAACCCCGTTAGACCCTGTGTTCCCCGATGGAAACATCACCCAGTTCTGCAGTGAGCCCATGGCCGTGGCCAGCGAGGGGGTCAATCCATTCCACTGAGGGTGAGGGGTGCAGAGCCCCAGCCTTTTGAGGAGGAGCAGCTGAGCACGTACTGGCTTTTCTGTGCGCCTAAGAGTGTGTGCGAGAGTTTGCTGGCATTTTAACTCAGTTCTCCTGCATCCTATCCGCTCCACTGCCATCAAGCCCGTCCCCACTCATCAGCCGTTTCTGAGACTGTAACTCTTTACCAAAGCAAGAAAGCCTCATCTTTCTCCTGCAGCGTGGCTGGTGAGCTTAAACTGCTGACCTTTCAGTTATTAACGCAGTGCTACCTGGGCTCCTTCCCTGGGTCTGGCGAATTCTACTTTGTTTAATAGAATTTTCTACAAGGAACGGAGTGTTCTGCGATGAAAATCTGCCACAGCTAGTAGGGGATGTGGCAATTGAGCACTTTAATGTTGCTAGCGTGACTGAAGAATTTTATATTATGCTACTTTTATTAATTTTATTTAAATTGCCACATGAGCAACTTGGCCAGATGAATAGTGCTTTTCTGCATGATTTAAGGTTTTTGAAAGTATGATTTTGTGTATATTTCTAAAGTTATACGTTTTTTATGTGGCTGACCATTGTAAATGCTTCAGCTGCTTTTCTTTCCTTCTAGATTCCATCACTCAGCACAAGATCTGCCCCTCTGAAAACTACTTATTGCCGCAACGATGAAGCCGTCACTCAGCACGGGGCTGTTGCAGACAGCTTCAAAGTTGTCTTTGGACAGCCACATGAGAAACAAAACTGAAGAGACACAACTGACATAGAAAGGATCACTTTTTATGTCATCATATGTTTGCCTTGTGTGCCTTGTGAATTTCATGTAAAGGAACTGCTTTATGGACTTTCTGATGGCTGAATATTAGTTTGCGAGGAACGCTGGCCAGCCCGATTGGGGCCTTCCTTATGTAATGTCAGTCTTTGTATCTTAGCTAGCGTCGTCACTGAAAGGACAGAGAACCTTCCTCATTGATGCATATGTTAAATAGAGTGATACTTAAGTTATTATTGAGAACAAAGAATCCCCCACATGTCTTGGCTCAGATATAAAAATCTTGTTTAACTTACTATGTACTGGATATAACATACATTAATCAGCTAATCATGTTTTTTACATAGCTGCAGTTCTGAGGAAAATAATTCATGACGATATGAAAGAAGTGTGAGAGTGCGCCGCCATGTTAATTAGTACCAGCTGAGAAAGCTGGCTTCTCCGCGCGTCACTTACGGGGAAATCACCCTGGAGAGATCAAGGCTTATATTTGCAAGCGTGATGCTGAAAGTCCACTAGAAGACTCTGGCAACTGAAACTGAAATGTAGATATACTGATTGGGGGCTTTTCAATAAATCCAACTATGTTAAGAGTCTGGGTGGTGTGTGTAATGATCACGCATTGGTCAGTGATCCACAAGATTGGCAGTTCAAAACCACCGGTCACTACTCTGGAGGAAGATGGGGCTCTCTACTCCCATAGAGAATGGCAGGCTTGTCAACCCCTCAGGGCACTTCTACCCTGTCATGTAGGGTCACTGTGAGTTGGCGTCCATTCAAAGGCAGTGAAATGTTAAGGCTTCACCGTGATACTCTGATACTCCTCTCTCCTCGTGTCCTTTGTCTGTAGTTCCTCGCAGCTCCTGTTCCTACGCAAATCAATGTCCGCTCCCCCAGCATGTCACATAACAGATCCGCTTCTAGACTGAAGCTCTGAGAAAGGCGTTAGTAATAGAACTGGAAATAAGAGGCTCTCCCTGGTTTTAAATATATATACAAAGAAGCTTCATAGGAAAATGGACTTAAAAGATAATGGAATTTTCCCACAAAGTTTTGAAGGCCCCTCATATATCCCAAGTAATCTTATGATATTTGTCCTCAGACAAGAATTGAGGATCAGTACAATTCAAAGGCCTGCTGCATCCAAATCCTTTTGCCTCGAAAGCTACATTCTCTACCCACAAGTATTCTGTGCTACATTGACATGTAGGTGCTTTGGCAGAACTCCCACAGCACCAAGTATCCCCCTACATATGACAGTTAATGTTGACTCATACTGGGGACTACTCACAAAAGGAATTCACATCTCTCCACCATATTGATCACAGGGTGCCACCGTTGTATTCGATCCACCTGAACCTGGTGGATCCTCAGTGCTACGTTCTGGTTCCTGCTGCCAACCAAATTGTTGCCATTCAAGATTCTCTTTCTAGAAGCTAACATGAGGACTTACTTGTGCTGGGCATTACATATACTTTTTTTCATGTAGTACCTCCTTTAATCCAACAATCCTTAGTTAATGTTGTTGTTGATGTTGTTAGGTGCCATCAAGTCTTCTTTGATCCTTGTATCCTTTCACTATTCTTATTCAATCTGTATGCTGAGAAAATAATCCAATAAATGGTGCGGATACAGAAGAACATGGCATCAGATTGGAGGAAGGCTCCTAACAACCCTATAACATGTAGATGACACAGCCTTGCTTGATAAAAGCCAAGAGGACTTGAAATATTTAGTGATGGGAATCAAAGTCCTTGATATGGATTACAATTCTGTGTTAGTCTGGGTAGAATAGAGAAATAAATCCATAGACACTTATATGTGTATAAGAAAGAGCTTTATGTACAAGAGCAGTTGAATATTGAGAAAGCAGCCCAGCCCAGTCCAGATCAAGTCCATAGGTCCAATATTAGCCCATATGTCTGATACCAGCCTATAAAGTCCTTTTCAGACTCATGAAACACACGCAATGACGCCAAATGCGGGAAGATCACAGGCCAGTGGGTGGGAAGTCTTGTGGATCTAGTGTAAGGTGACCAGATTGAAAGCGGGATACCATTGACCAGGGGTGGGTGGGAGGTTCTCGATTAAAAATTTGGTCTATGTGCACCAAATAGACCGTACCCTAGCTTGCCGTGTATTCTTTCCAAAAATTGGGACTTTTTTTTT
>NW_022103906.1:11286757-11325783 GCF_000313985.2 Echinops telfairi
ACTGTATTTTCCCTTTTTCGTTTAATAAATTGGGTAATACGAGTGTAATGGTGACTAAAGTGTGTTTTTTCATGTCCTCTATGCTCTTAACTATGAAAATATTTGATTGACAAATAAGGAATCCTACTTCGCGGGATTTCATTTATCACGGTAGGGTCTAGAACCGATTAACCGCGATAAACGAGGGTTCACTGTACGTAAAAGGAGCCAGACATTCAAAAAGTAGATTCCAAGATTGAGACGAAAGCTTTGCAGCTGGAGGGAGTGATGTGTGAAAAGACCCTGAGGTAGGGAAGAGCTGGATGGTGTTTGAAGAGCAAACAACTAGTGCGTCTGAAATGAGATGGTCGAGGAAGGATCTGGTGTGTGAGGAAATGGAAGAGAGAATGAAGGGGCAGACTAGGCGCCACTTGAGGTTGTGCATGTTGGATTTCACGCTGAAAACAAAAACGCTGCTATTGAAGTTGATTCTGACCTATAGTGATCCGTAGGAGTCTAACAGCCCCTGTGCGTTTTCCAGAGTGTAACTCTTTACAAGAGTAGAAAAGCTAATGAGAAAATTACTTATGGTTTGAAGAAGAGTGATATCTAAATTTCCAGTGATGACTTCTGCTTCAGTGTGGACAATCAATTGGAAGAAGTCAAAAACAGAAACCAGAGACCAGTTAGGAGATTATGGTAGTAATTCAACCAATCTAGGGGCAGTGACTATGACAGCGAATATTTTGAATGATATATGAAGGGGCATCAAAAACTCAGTGTAAATTTTTCATTATCTTTTAGTTACAATTTTCCACAAATTCCCCCTTGTATTTTGGAGGTGGGAATGGTAGGACTTGCTAAGGATTGATCCAATATGTAGAATAAGAGAAAGAGAAGAATCAAGAATGATGCCTAGTATCTAATGGAGTAAGTAAGTAGATTGATAATGAAGCAATTTACATAGGAAAGTTGGTTTATAGGGATTTTCTCTCGCAGTGCCATCGACTCATAGTGAACCTGTGGGACAGGGTAGAACTGTGCCTGTGGGTTGTCAAGACTATAACTCTTTCTCAAAGTAGAAAACCTCATCTTTCTCTTGAACTGCTAACCAATGAGTAGCCACTATACCACCAACGAGAGAGCTTTGTGGGGATAGAGGTAAAAGGAAAAATTGTATATAAATTTGCTATATAAGTCAGTGTTTATGTTCTGATGCTATAACAAACCTGGTCAAAGACTCACTTGGCTTCTAGTAATGTTTTCTTATAATGGGTTGTTTTGTTCCCTTTACCTGTCTGCAGCTGTAAGTCTGGCTCCATAGGCCTTGCTTTAGGACTCAAGTTAGATGAGTAGCCCACTTCTGGTTAGCCGGGCAGTAATGTAGATTAGGTATCCTCCTCTGCTAGAAGGCAGACAAGTTACACGGCATACCCAAACCCACTGTCGTCCAGTCCGTTCCAATTCAGTGACCTATCGATCAGCGTATTAACTACTCCCTGTGATTTCTGAGACTCTAAACTGTTCAGGAACAGAGAGCTGCTTTCTCCCAAGGCTACTGGGTTTAAATTGCCGACTGCATTTAGCAGCCCCAAGCCTGCTTCTCTGACACCATGGTAATATGGGAATATTTCGTTCTCATTCATGGAGCAGGAATGAATAATTGCAAACAATGATACATTCATCACAGTTCAAGAAAATTAAGAATTCTATGTTAGATGTGTGACATTTGAGAGATGTGTGAGACATCTATGTTCAGATGTTAAGTACAGTAGGATATGTGGTCTCAAAAAACCCAAAAAGATAAACTTCCTGCCATTGAGTTGATTCTGACTCTGACCCTGTAGACAGAGTAAACTACCCCTGTGTGTTTCTGAGACTGACTTTTTTTATGTAGTAATAGAATGCCTCATCTTTATCCCTAAGAGTGGTTGTTGGTTTTGAACTGCTGACCTTGCACTTAGCAACCCAAGAAGTAATCCTTTACACCACCAGGGCTCCCATATGTGAGTCTAACAACAATAACACATTCAGTTATCAAGTCAATACTGACTCTTTGTGACCCAATGTGGGTCAAGAGTTGAGAAATTGCCCAAGAATAAATCAATAAGCATGCATGTCGGCCCAAGTGTGTCCAAAGAGAATGGTGCGCCATAGAGTTTTCCACTGGCTGACTTTTCTGAAGTAATTCACCAGTCTTTCCTCTAAGGGGCCTCTGGATAGACTCAAACCTTCATCCTTTTGGATAGTGGACAAATAAGTCATCAATCTTCTGTACTACCCAGGGAATCACAACACACTATTTAGCTTAGGTACGTTGATAAGATTACCTAGAAAGACAAAGCAATGGGGGCCAAAGTTTGAGCCATGAGAAATTCCAAGCATGAAGTCTAGTAAACAGAGGAGCCAGGAAGAAACTCAAACATGCCTACTGTGAGAGAGGATGAGAGTTTGATCGCCCAGAACCTGAGACAAGAAGGCATTCAAGAAGTCAGTGGCCAGCTGTGCTGAAAATGATGAGGAATGGAGCAGAGTGAGATGCGAGGTGTGCTGTTGGGATTGCCAACACCTCGTGTCATGGATTTCTCCCGCATAATTTCAACAGTGTGGATGGAGGGCTTTAAAGTAAATGGTCATCAAGGGAAAAGAAGAACAATTGAGTTCAGTTCTTAACAATTCAAACCAGGATAAATTCCAGATTTAAATGTAAAGACATGTAAACAGTCCTATTGGAAAGCATGACCGTTTTTTTAATCATTTTATCAGGGTCTCATACGACTCTTATCACAATCCATATATACATCAATTGTGTAAAGCACATTTGTACATTCATTGCCCTCATCATTCTCAAAACATTTGCTCTCCACTTAATCCCCTGGCATCAGGTCCTCGTTTTTTCCCCTCCCTCCCCGCTCCCCCCTCCCTCATGAACCCTTGATAATTTATAAATTATTATTTTGTCATATCTTGCCCTGTCTGACATCTCCCTTCACCCACTTTTCTGTTGCCCGTCCCCCAGGGAGGAGGTCACATGTAGATCCTTCTAATCAGTTCGCCCTTTCCAACCCACTCTCCCTCTGTGCTCCCAGTATCGCCACTCACACCTCTGGTCCTGAAGGGATCACCCACCCTGGATTCCCTGTGTTTCCAGTTCCTATCTGCACCAGTGTATAGCCTCTGGTCTAGCCAGACTTGCAAGGTAGGATTCGGATCATGATAGTGGGGGTGGGGTGAGGGGAGGAAGCATTTAGGAACTAGAGGAAAGTTGTATTTTTCATCACTGCTATAACGTACCCTGACTGGCTCGTCTCCTCCCCAAGACCCCTCGACAGTATTTTTAAAAATCAGAATGAAGAAGCCATTTATAATCATAATACAAACCCAACAAGCAAAGTTCTAAAAGAATAGTTTTGTTTCATTTTGTTTTTTAAATACTCAAAAACAAATAACTCCCAGGTGAAAAGAAAAGCAAGAATCTCAGAAAAAAACTTTACAACCTTTAGCACGAAAGCCTAATCATCAATATACATAGAGCTTGTTATGTGAATTTTGCATCAATAAATATGTGTAAATATATAGGAGAGTAAGTTAAAAATATTGCTATGAAATAATTTAGTTTAAAACAAAAGATGAACACACACACCCAGAATTCACTTCAGAGGACAGCACTGAAGGTACAGCCCAGGGAGGGGGACATGTCTGATCAGAGCACATAGGAGCAAATGAAGGGGGAGAGGAAGAGAGAGTGGAATACATCCTGGCCCACCAAGCCCTGAGGACGATATTCCCACTCAGAGCAGCCAAAGCACAGAGAGGACCATAGGGCCGGCCCCACCATGAGACACAATGTCCCTCACTGACCCATAGCACTATGAGAGATAACACTGGAGACACAGTGTGGGAATTGTGCCCGATCTGACCCCACCACCCTGAGGCAAAACACTAAGGGTGTACAACAGAACAGCAAGAGGAACAGAGCAATGAAGTCCCCAGAGAGTACTGAAAATAGACTGTGGGGGTCAGGGCGTGGCACCCAATCAGACTCGCCCAGAAAACACTCCTAAAGGTCAACAAACAGACCTTGAACTATTTATAGGCTTTTCTTTTTTAATTTTTTTCTGTTGTTGGTTTATTGTTGTTTTGTTTTCTCGTTGCTTTGTTTTGCTCTGTCTTTTTTTTTTTGCATATTGTTATCTCTGCATGTCTATCTAGATAAGATAGGTGAGAAAAACAATCTGGAGGAGAAAACAACAGGACCAGCGGTTCTGGGGGAACATGGGAGAGGGATAGTGGGGGAAAGGGAATGGGTGTTAACAAATTCCCAGGGACAAGGGAAAAACAAGTGATCTAAAAATCGATGACCAGGAGGGTATAGGAGACCTGGTAGGGTTTTATCAAGGGCAATGTAACCAAGAGGGCATCCTAAAACACAAATGAAGTCTGAGCATGATAGTGGGACGAGGGGAAAGTAAAAGGAAATAGAGGAAATAACTAGGAGGCAAAGGCATTTATAGAGATCTAAATACAGAAATGTACATATGTAAATATATATATGACGGGGAAATAGAGCTGTGTACAAATATTTATAGGTTTAGTGTTAAGGTAGCAGATGGGCATTGGGCCTCTACTCAAGTACTCCTTCAACACAAGAACACTGTTCTAATAATCCAGCATTCCATGAAGCTCACCCTCCTGACAGGATCACTGAAGACAATTTGGGTGCACAAGCAATTGTGGTGAAGAAAGCTAATGGTGCCTGGCTATCAAAAGATATAGCATCTGGGGTCTTAAACGCTTGAAGATAAACAAGTGGCCATCTAGCTGAGAAGCAACAAAGCCCACATGGAAGAAGCACACCAGCCTGTGTGATCATGAGGTGTCCATAGGATCAGGTATCAGGAATCAAAGACCCAGAACAAAAAATCATATCTTTGTGAATGAGGGGGAGTGCAGAGTGGAGACCCAAAGCTCATCTGTAGGCAACTGGACATGCCCTTACAGAAGCATCTCCGGGAGGAGACACACCAGTCAGGGTGCAGTATAACACTTATGTAACATACAACTTTCCTCTAGTTCTATAATGCTTCCTCCCTCGCCACTGTCATGACCCCAATTCTACCTTACAAATCAGGCTAGACCAGAGGATATACACGGGTACAGATAGGAATTGGAAATACAGGACAGATAAATCCCTCAGGCCCAATATTGAGAGTAGCCATACCAGGAGGGGAAGGGGAAGATGGAGGGAGACAGGGGGACCTGATCACAATGATCTACATATAACCCCCTCCCAGGGAGATGGACAACAGAAAAGTGGGTGAAGGGAGACATCAGTCATTGTAAGACATGAAAAAATAATAATAATTCATAAATTATCAAGGGTTCATGAGGAAGTGGGGAAAAATGAGAAGCTGATACTAAGGACTCAAGTAGAAAGAAAATGTTCTGAAAATGATGATGGCAACAAACGTACAAATGTGCTTGACACAATGGATGGATGAATTGTGCTAAGAGCGGTACCAGCCCCCAATAAAATGTTTTTTTTAAAAAGGTTTTTAGAAGTTAAAATTTAGAATTAAAAGTTAAATTTTACAAGTTCAAAAAAAAAGATCAAATATAAGGCTATGTTTATGAGCCAGAGCACTAATAGCAATACTTTCTGATTTTTGTTCAATTATGTTTTAATTTCAATTTTTCCAAGAAGTTATTAAGCCCACAATGTCTTTGATAGACAAACACATTCAAGCTCCAAAGAGTGGGTTCAGGGGCAGTCTTTCAATTCCTATTTCTCCAAGAACTTTTTGATAGGCCCTTATATATATTTGTATGTATGTGTGTATATATGTGTATGTACAAAAGTATATATGTAATATATATTATATATATGAAAAATCGAACCCACTGCCATCAACTTGATCCTGGCTCGCAGTGACCCTAAGTGGGGTTTCTGAGGCTGTACATTTTTATGGGGGTTCACAGTCTCATCTTTCTCCCACAGAGCGGCTGACGATTTTGAACTATCCACCCCTCGTTGGTGGTCCAGTACTTAATGGACAGTACCACCAGGGCTTCTTGTATGTATGCATATGCATTTATGGATAGATATATAGAAATAGAGGGATAGATATATCCATGTACATACATGAAGGCTTTGTGAAATTTAAGTTCCATTTACTTTATAGTTAATTTGTTGTTTCGTAATGTATGTGCCCATATAATAATGGTTACTACATAGCGGTTAACATATAATAAATGGTTAATAAATATTACTCCTGTGTATAAGAATGGACAGTAAAATACATGTGAAGACTAGGCGAGACCCTGCTGCCCCTGCCAGTGAACGGTCAGTGGAAGGAACGTTTACACATTCCAGCAGGCGCGCCCACCTTCGCTGTGTGCTAGCTCAGGGCTTGTCACAGCAATTCCTCTCACACTCTGCCTTTCCCCAGGGGAAGACCTCGTTGTCAGCTGAGATGATGAAGCGTAGATGAAGAACAAGTCAGGTGAGCATTCATAAGATGCCCGGGGAAATAGGAGAAAAGCTAGATTGCCGTTTCCCCCTGAACTCACATCTCCACTTCTAACATTTCCTCAGACTTTTCATTCTACAAACCAACAGGCCTAGGCTTCTTCCTGGATTTATTTATTATTCTGACCCAACGGTTTAAGAGGAAATCCTCGCACCAAATGACTCCCCATAAACAAACAAAAAATCATGTGTATATAAATACACCCGCACATATGCATACACACACACACATATATATATATATATGTTATTCCTAAAATAGTATGAGTGCTTTGTAAGGAAATTGAAAATCAAAAACCCAACCCCCATTCAATTATAACAGGCCACAGCCCCTGAGCTCCAGTTCATAGCTCAGTGAAGTGACCGGAAGCAGGCAGCCCCTGCTCAGCCGTGCCTGTGGGCAGTGTGGCCCGGAGGACAGGAGCAGGACACCAAAAATTCACGGACAAAATCATCCGGTGCCCCTGCGAGGACCCAGGTTCCCCACCCAAAATCCTTTCCTTATGCCATCCGCTCTTGCTGTAGAGAATCTTGAGCAGGACTCCAGGTGGGAAGCACCACTAGGGGCTTGGTTAGAGCAAGACTGGGGGCTTTCAAATGCTGTCCTGCCCCACCTCTCTTGGCAAAATAGAGATGGGAGTAACTTTTAGCTAGAGTACCTGGGTGTTACAAACAGTGACTAGCTCAGCTAACCGTCAGTTTGAGCTTAACACTGAGTGCTCAAGTCCACCCAGGAGCACCCTGGAAGAAATACCTCTCTCCTGAGAAAACCATCACTGAAAACCCTCGGACACACACAGGGTCACGGTGAGTGGGAGTTGACTCAGTGGTAACTGTTTTGTCCTGCTTTAAATTTGAACCAGTAAGATCTTGCAAACAGGAAAAAACTCCTGGGGATTGCCACATCCAGCAGGGAGCGATTCCATAGCTAATTTGGACCACAGGACTTGTTCATCCTGAGGCGGTCCCTGAAAATAAGCTTCCTTGCTTTCAATGACGGCCACTTAAAAGACAGGATTTAAAAAATTCCAGCTGAGAGATCAACCAGTGTGCCTTCTGTACTCTCCTGTTGTCCCTTGAAGGGGTGGCCCTGCCAAGTGCCCTCTACAGTGAGAGTCTGTCACAGGCATAAACCACGTCATTGTATTTCTTTTACGTTTTATTGGGGGCTCATACAACCCTTATCTGCTCGCATAAAGATTGCAGCATTACTGACCTCTTGGAATGTTCTAGTCGGTCCTAGAGGATTGCTGTGAGTTGTACTCAATTTAGTTGCAACAGAAATTTTAAACAAACAATAGCTTTGAAAGCAAGTACAAAGACACAAAGATATGTTTCCCTACAGAACCAAGAGTGGCAGTAAAATTGCCACAATGCTTTTTGAAATCAATTTGTTAATAAACATGGAATCATAAGAATGTACTAAAAGTTTTCATTATCTTTTACTTCCATTTTTCCACAGACTTTTAAAACCCCTCGTGCACATTAGTCTCGACATATACGGCAGTGCATATGGAGCTTGCAAGCATTATGCTGAGGGGAATAAGCCAATCATAAAAGGCCAGAAATATAGAAAGACAAGATAAGGCTAAAGTACAGAGAACAGTTTTGGGGTGGTTATTTCATGGCAGGGGGAGGAGGTGGGAAGGTGAGGACAGTTAATAGTGGTGGAAAAATCACATTGATTAAGGGTAGGGTTGCACTGCCAATTACTGCAATTGCTATCAATAAATTGTGAAGAACTGAATTGGCAAAAAAATGTGTAAGAAACATATTGACAACGACATCAACCAAAATTAGCTGATGAGGCAGGCTACTTCTATGCAACTAAATAGTTCATGGGATTTGGTTCCTTGGTTTGAAGGTTTAGGCTCCTGGTTTCATGGGACATCCCAGTTAATTGGCCTAATAACACTTTTAGTGCCTGTGTTCTACCTCATAGCTCCTTGCATAGTGCCTGGGGTCTTAGCAGTTTGTAACTGGCCAACAAAGATCCCATTGATCTCTGTTCACAAGAAGCAGCAGAGGAAGCGTCAGGAATAAGAGAAGGTGGACCATGTGACCTTGCTGAACAACTGCCTCCATTGCCATGAGACAGAAGAACTGGATAGTGCCGACTGCCATTGCTGAACGTGTAAACCAAAGACCCCATAAGAGAATCTTGGTCAAATGGGGGGGAATGTAGGACGGAATGTCAGTTTCTCATGGATGCCGGGATTTCTGAAGCCACAGAAGGGAAATGAAATCCCGAAACTGCCCTGAGATAATCCGTAAACCTTAAATCAAAAGGGCTGCCTTAAGTATTGTGCTCTTTTGTGATCTACATGGGATCAAAAGAACAACAATAACTTAAAAGATAGCTCGCAACTCGAAGGGTCAGTGAGTTTATATTGTGAGGGAGGAACACCTCAGAAAAAAATTGTACATCTCAAGGAAAGTAACCAACGCCACCAACTCATGTATGTGGCAACGACTGAATTGGTGGGGCTTTTGCTGTGTATGTTCTCAACAACAACCACAAGATAAATAAAATCCAGAACAAGAAAAGAGTATTTTTCAACTTCTACTAAAGAATTATTTTTAACTTCTACTAAACCTTAGAAGTTAACCCTTAATGTTTTTACTTTAATAAATAATTGTATTGGGGACTCTTATAGTTCTTATGACAACCCATACATCAATTGTGTCCAGCACATTTGTACATATGTTGTCATCATCATTTCCAAAACATTTTTTTCACTTGAGCCCTTGTTATCAGATCCTCTTTTTTTCAGCTCCCTCTCCCCCACCTTCCCACCCTCATGAACACTTGATCATTTAGAAATTATTTTTATTTTCATATTTCATACCATCCACTGTCTCCATTCACACATTTCTGTTGTTAATCCCCATGGGGTGGAGGGTGTTGTATGTCAATCATTACTATTGGTTCCCCCTTCTCCCCACACCTTCCCCCACCCTCATGGTATTGCTACTCTCATTATTGTTCCTGAGGGGTTTATCTGTCCTGGATTCTGTGTGTCAAGGGCTCTTCTCTGCACCAGTGTACATGCTCTGGACTAGTCAGATTCATGATACTGGGGAGTCGCGGAGAAGCATTAAAGCACTAGAGGGATGCTATGTGTTTCATTGTTGCTCGTCTGTACCCTGGTGTGGCTCATCCCTGCCTTGTGACCCTTTTGTGAGGGGATGTCCAATTGTCTACAGATGGTCCTTGGGTCTCCATTCTGACTCCGCTCGTTCGCATCTAAATGGTTGTTTGTTTGGGGTCTGTGGTAGTCACCTAATCTGGTGTCAATTTAAGGGTTAAGAGTAGTAGGGGTGGAGTCTAGGCTGTCAATCTGGAGATAGCCTATGAGACTTCTGTGTGGGCATGGCCTTCTCCTGAGAATTCTGGGAAATCTGGTACTTCTTCTTTAGAGGCGGAAAACACCTCTCTCTCTGCTACTCCCTAGAAGACATTGCAGCTGACAAGACCTCTGAAGCTGGAGAAGCCATGTAGAGACCCCTGCCAGTGCTGAGATGCTTACAACACCACTGGCTCCAAAGACTTTCTACCCACTGGCCTGTGATCATCCTGCATTTGGTGTCATTGCATGTGTTTTGTGAGTCTGACGAGGACTTTATGGATTGCTGTTGGACTTATGGAGTTGATCTGGACTGGGCTGGGGTGTTTTCTCTCTTTTCCTCTTAGATGCTTAAAAATTTTTGTTAAGGGGAGAAATTATTTGTGCCCAAAAATGCTCACTGGAGCACTACTTATATTGAGCAGAAATATGAAACAACCCCAATATCCAACAATATAGAAATTGTTTAGTAAGGTACCTTATACCAGTTTGGTGAACTATTAAGCAGTCATTATAATTTTGAAACCTTATAGGATATAGACATTTTTATGATTGGAAGTTTTAAAAATGCAAAGTTTATGTACAAATACCAAAACGATAGGACAGTGCTATAGAAAGTTCTAACCTGTCTATTGGTTTGTCAGACAATGCTGGCTTGCATGTTGCTATGATGCTGGAAGCTATCCTACTGATATTCCAAATGGCAGCATGGTCACCCAAATTGGACAGGTTTCAATGGAATCTCCAGGCTAAAAGAGACTCGGAATAAAGGCCTGGCAATGTACTCCTGAAAATTAGCCAAGGAAAACCCTATGAATTACCAATGAGCACTTTTTGATTCACTTGCTTTGGACCAGCAATTGAGCAAAGGGTCAAGGAGGTTGTGAGAAACCCTGTGGAGATAAATTGTCAGTTCCCAAAATGATGGACGCCAATTTGCTAGCAGTTGTGGGGATACAGAACCAAGCAATGCAAGGGCACAGCTCTGAGAGAGGGAGTTGAGAAATGAGCTAACTTTGCATTATTCGCTGAATCATGTCTAGCCAACACATATGTCAGATAACGAATGGATAGGAATTCCCTGCACAGATTAAGAAATGCACAGCAAGTAGACTTCACTCCAAATATTCTAAACAATTGGGAGAAAGCAGAAAAAATGTTTTACTTGTAATTATTGTGTGTTTAGCAATTACTTAACTAAATTGACCATAGTAGAAGCCTGACGTGTATTTTTTGCAGTTATCTCTGATGATAATTAAAGTTTTATTTCCCCTGTTTTCAATATGTCATCTTCTATTACTCTGTGCCACTATGAAGTATATTTTTGTGTGTTCCAGGAAGACAATATCCACTTTTATCCTCCTAATATTTGAACTCTTGACTGAGACAATAATTAAAACTTTTGAACTGAAACTAAACAAGAGCATGCACATAGTCTTCAGGCTAAGCTAATATTTTATTTGGTCTGAGTTCCTGGTTTAAGTGCTAATACTTTCCCAAAGCCTTGGGACCTTCAAGGGTCTAAGCTCCATCTAGAACGTTATGAGACTGGCCCCAGTTGTCATCTCACTAATCTGGTTTCAATTTCTTAAATGTTTGGGTTCACAGCTTATCTATGGGAACAAATAGTTTTCCATCTTTAATATTCCAGAGAGAAGATTTACTTAAAAAGTTAATTTAGTATCCCATTCTGGAAGCCAGCAAATGCAATCTCAGCCAAACCTAAGGAGAACGCAATTGTCAGGAGAAAACCCAGGCTGGGGATCACCCAGCCATCAGTCATTGGGAAGACAAGGATGGGGTCGCTCTCCACAGTCCTATCAGCTCACAACAGCCCGAGGGCCCAGAGAGACAGGGAGAGGAAGCGCTTGCCAGACCTCAAAGCTCGGTATGGAAAGCCAGTTATCAGCCAGATAATAAACTCAGCCAAGGACGTGAAACCCAATCATTAAGTTATTGGGAACTGGTCAGAGAAGAGAGAAGGACTCTTTGTTCTGGATTTGTGGAACTGCCTGATGACTGAGGGGAGGAGAAGGGCTGTGACTCACAGCACCACCAATTTTGTTCCATAAACAGAACTGCGGACATTATGTGGTGACAGGGCTGAAGGGCACAGTAGGAGGTGGAAGGCTGAAGGCAGTCCCCATTTTAGAGGAGTGATGAAAAATGGTCACCCACCTTGTCTTTTCTTTGGGCTGCAGAGCCCAAAAAGGGCGTGAAGGCAGCCTTCCAACACAGCTACAACTTGCAGAGGAATGCAGTCATTTTGAATCCTTTGGCATTTTGTTTTTCTTGAGCAATTCCCACCCCACCCTTTTTGAGATTTATAGTTTTGGGGGCAACCGTATAATATCCTTGGAGCACCAATGAGACTTTAATCCTGAACTAATCCAAGGGTCCACTTCCTGCGTTAAAAGAGCAGAGAGTTTGGGGGGAAGTGACCCGCCCACAGGACCCTTCCCTGTGATGGACCCGCGTCAATTAGCTGGTCCCCGCAGGCAAAGCGGGGACATATTTATGGTTCAGGAATCATTTCCATGCAATTCAAGGCCAGAATTCGGTAGCTTGTCTCTCCCTTCGGTGCTTCTCATACTTTGTAGGCCCCATCCACACATGGTCTTGGAACCAAGCCCACTGCCATCAAAGCCATTCTGACTCACAGGGACCCTTCAGCGACCTTACCTGTTGTCCCAAGAAACCAAACTCATTGCCATCAAGTCCATGCCAACTCAGAGCGACCTGTAGAACAAGGTAGAACTGTGGGTTGCTGAGGCTAACTCTTTAGGGAATAGAAAGTCCTGTCCTGACATCAGCATATGTCAGTGAGTGCTTCCAGTACTATCAAGAGCAGCAGAAGGAAAGAAAGGATTCTCCTCTAAGCTCCCTGTCCTCTAGAATTTTGAGACAATGAATTTCTGTATTAAAACAAAGCTACCAAGTTGGTGGTCATTTGATATGGCATCCCTAGGATACTAACACAGGGACTGTGCTTGGCTCCAAGCAATAGCAATAACTAAGGGCAGCCATCTGCCCTCAGAAAAGTATTGGCCTTGAAGGGTTGTGTGATAGTTACACAATTTTCATGTCAACTTGACAAAAGAATGAAGGGGTGGAGTCTAGCCTGTCAATCAGATCACAGTCTGGTGATTCCTCCGTGTGGGCATGGCCTTCTCATGAGGATTCTGGGAACTTCCTCTTTTTTGATTCTGCGATCAGAAGATGTGGGCCTCTCTCTCTCTCTCTCTCTGCTTCACCTTCCTGTTGACAAGCCACATGGAGCCATGCTGATGGCAGCCAGAGCCCTGGAGATGGGTTCAGCGACCCTCAATCCACAGGACTTTCCACCCATTGGCCTGTGAACTTCCTGCATTTGGCATCATGGCATGTGCTGTGTGAGTAAAGAGGAATTTATGGACTAGTATCGGACATATGGGCTAATATCAGACTTATGGACTTGATCTGGACTGGGCTGGAATATTTCGCCAATATCCAATTGCATGTTTATATAAAGCTCTCTCACACATATGCGTGCCTCTGGACTTGTTTCTCTAGTCAACCCACACTAACACAGGTTGTCAGGTTGGTGGATCAACTTTGCCCCCTAAAATATGTGCTATGAATCCTAACCATTTGGAAATGGGCATTGTTGGGTTCATGAGGCAGCAGCATAAGTTATGTCTTAATTCAGTATCTTTGGCGACATAAAAGAGACTAAACTAGCAAAGCGGCAAGAAGAGCGATGAGAAGATAAAGGCTATGCCACATGAATACTGCCAGGGGGACACGGACCTTTCTCCAGAGCTGACGGAAAGAAGGCGGCCCTTGATCTGAGGCCCTAAACCTGGCCTTCTAGCTCTACACGGTGAGAAAATCGCTCTGTTTGTGAAAGTTGCCACTTGAGGCATTTTCTTATAGCAGCTTTAGATAACCATGACACTCTTTTGGAGGCGGGGGTGGTGGTGGTGGTGGGGGTGTTCCGAGGATTTCTCCCTCTTTTGCTAGTTCAGTAATTTTACCACGGTGGGATTATAGTCTCAGGTATGTAGTATACTTTATCAATATGAGCCTTAGATACTTTTTTTTTTTAACTTAGGAAACCCACTGCCACCAGTCAAATCCAACTCATGTCAGCTCTCTAGGATAGAACACAACTGCTACATGGGGTCTCTAACACTGTACTTCTTTATGCTGGGAGAAAACACAATGATGTATTTAAGATGCCCAAGAAAAGAATGTGTGGGCTAGAAACACCGTATCTAGCAAATTTGATTTTTAAGTGTAAAAGGCACCACAAAAATGTCATCAACATATAACAACTCAAGGAATGTTATTGCCCTAAACCTTTCATAGGAAGTCTGCGGGAGATCCCACTGCAGACACGTTTTAAAACCAGAGAATTGCCTTAACGAGGCACACAAAGGAAAGTTGAAACGTTTTACTAGGAAATCATAGAGACTTTATTAAACAAAAATGTCAACATTCGAAGCTAATTTGTCTCAACATCTCACCTGTCTATACACTATATAAGTCTATACACTTCTAACACAGGGGTTTCCCTCTCTCAAATCCTTTCCTGATGACCCCTGCAATCCAAGCCACATCGAAGCGGCAGTGTTGGCATTCTTGGGGGACCAAATCGAGTGCCTTTAAATATTTCTTTGCATTTGGGGAACAAACATAAGTCTGATGAGGCAATATCAGGGCTGTGGGATGTGGCGTGAGGCTCCCCAATGAGATGTTCATAGCGCATCCCTTGGTACACTCACAGAAAGGAGCAGGTAGAATGTGCCATGGAAAAGAATTCCTCAATGCAACTTTCATGGATTTTTTTTCCTTCTTCTTCTCACCAATGCAGCATTCTTTTTTCTTAAAAGTTCTTCAGAATTAGTTTCCATGCTTGTCCTGTACCCTTTGAGAAAATCTATCAAAATGCTCCCAAGCAGTCACAATAGCCACCTGAACTACCTTACTGGCCCAGTAGATGCCCGCAGAAGCCCCTGTTTCAATTGGACCATTTTTTGAGGGCACCATAATGAGACCGTGTATTACCGAGAGAACTTGCCTACAGCCATCCAAGAATCCACCTTCCAATAGTTGCAAAGACATGCTTAAATACATTTTGTTTTCGAAGAGCCTGTACATGTATGAACTGAAACCCTAATAGCAATACTTTTTTTAACTTAGTCTCAAGTATGAGAGGATTTCATAAATTCCTTTAAACTTTCTGAACCCCCATCCTACATGAGAGATAACATAATATGTATTAACTTTAATGTATTAACATTGGACTCTAGCGATGTAAATGTAGCACAATTATTTATGTACAATTCTGGATGGGGAGAAAGCTTGTGGAGGATGGGAGAGCCCATGCAGAAAGTGTGAGTATGTTCATGAATCACATTAGTAGCAGAATTAGAATTAGTATTCCCGGACTCTGTGTATGTAATGTGGCAGAAAGCAAAAGGCTTGTTAGGGAATTTCTGATGCATCTCCTATCTTTGAGAAGTAGGTGCTTGGTAAGGAAGAAAGAAGATACAGATGTAATTGAGAGGTGTGACATTTCTGTAGACGCTCATTTGAATTGAGATGTGTGCATACAGATTTATATGTGCACAGAATCGGGCAGTATTTCGTTCTGCTTTACACAGAAACTCACTCAGAGTCCTTGGATCCTAGCTCTGTCCACATGAATATCTCTTAGGACCAAAACTGTGGTCCTGAAGTACTAATTCTCATTGAAAGAAATAAACACTCCTTGGAGAAAGGGCTGATTCCAGGTCCAGGAAAAGAAATGTTAACGACTGGAACATCTTGTCACGTCAAGGAAATGATCCGTGACTGCTAAGATGATGTCAAACAGATACAGGGACCAATCTGAAGAGGCTCTTGGTGGCCAAAGTGAAACAATTAAAAATTTAATAATAAATAATTACAACAGACTAAAATCCCTCAGATATGCTTAGCCTCATGATTAGTTAATGCTATTAAAAATGATAGGAGATGTACGAGCACTCAATAAAATAATTTTAAAACAAGACAAGGGAAACTAGTACAAACAATTAAGTGGGGAGGAAAAGGGGAGAACAAAGTGCCCTCGATTTCCTTTATCCCATGGTAAGCCGTCACTGTACATTGATAAACACACACAAGCAACGTCATTATAAAAGTGCTCCAACTAACTTAAACTAATAATTGAAAAAGCAAGACCACACTTTGCAACCAATGAATGTATTAGACATTAAGCATCAATAATTGATTAGATTACAATGTGGCAATGAAACCTGACCCTCCTTCAATAGCCTTTCCAGACTGATAGCCTGAATATCAGACGATACAGCCAGAATATTAACCACCGCTTTCCAGGAAAAGTGTGGGACAGAGGAACCTCTGGAATTGCACCATGAAGACAAAATCCAAGAAAGCAAGCCCATTGTTGTCAATCTCCACTCCTGGTGACTCTCTAGAACAGAGCAGAACTGTCTGATGCGGTTTCCAAGGCGGTAAATCCTTATGGCCCCAGTTGCAATGTTGAAAGACACTATTGAATGATTCAGGGAATACACAGAATCACTGTACCAAAAAGAATTGGTGAACGTTTAACCGTTGCAGGAGAATGCATTCCGTCGAGAACTGATTATATTGAAGTTGCAAAGACGGCATTGCCGAACAGACAGGCTCCAGGAAGTATGGGACACTGAGTGAAATGCCTCACAAAGGGGTGCTGTGCTGGCAGCGCTCACTCACCCATGCAGAGAATGTCAGAAGACAGCCCCCTGGCCAGCTGACTAGGAGCAATCCACGTCTCTGCACATTCTAAAGAACGTGGAGCCAAGCAAATGCAGAAATTATCAAACAACACTACATGCAAGTAAACTTTTATGGAAGGTACTTCAAAAATGGTTGCAGCAATACATAGACAGGGAATCGCCAGAAATTCAACACAATTCAAATGACATAGAACCAGGGATATCATTGGTGATATCAGATAGATGTTAGCTAAAATCAAAGACTGGCAGAAAAAAATGTTTGCCTGTGTTTGCTTGACTTTGCCAAGGCACTTGGCTGTGTGGAGCATAACAAATTGCAAGCAGCGTTGTGAAGACTGGGACGTTCAGAGCATGTCATCGTGCTCCTGCAGCACCTGCACGTAGATGAAGGGGCAGCTGTGTGAACAGAACAGGAGGACACTGTGTGGTTTGAATCAGAAAAAGTGTGCATCAGAGTTCTATCCTTTCACCATCTTTTTCGATCTGTATGCTGAGCAAATAATCTGAGAAACTGAATTCTATGAAGAATAGCAAGGCATCAGGATTGAAGGAAGGCGCATTAACAACTGACAGATGGTTCAACTCTGCTGAAAATGAAGAGAACTTGGAGTATGTACTGATGAAGATCAAAGATTAGAGTCTCCAGTATGAATTCTAAACAAAACAAAACCCAGTGCCTTACACTTGATTCCAGTTTACAGTGATCCTGTACAGGGTTTTGGATACTGTAAATCTTTTCGGGTGCAGACAGCCTCATATTTCTCCCTCAGAGTGGCTAGTGAGTTTGAACCACTGACCTTGCAGCTAGTAGCCTAATACCTAACCCACAGTACTATCAGGGCTCCTTTCAATGTGTATTACACCTCAACATAAAGAAAATACGTAACTTGACCAAAAAGCAACATCATGATCAACACAAAAAGATTGAAGCTGTCCAATATTTCATTTATCAATTCACAATCAACACCTATAGAAGCACAAGTCAAGAAATCAAATGACAAAGTGCAATGGGTAAATTTGCTGTAAATACAAGATCTCTTGAAAAGGTAACAAAGCAAAGATGTTGCCTTGAGGCTTAAGGCATGCTGACCCAAGCGATCATGTTCTTGACTCCTGAGAAGCTTGTGGCAGCTAGACAATGAATACGGGAGATCAAAAAGAATTGACGCTTTTTAATTGTGATCGTGGTGAGGACTATTGAATATGCTGTTTTTCCAGAAGAACAAATTTGTCTTGTAAGAAGTACAGCTAAAATACTCTCTCTTATTTTAGACACACTATCAAGGAATTCCTCCAGTTCCTGGAGAAGGACATCATGCTTGGAAAAGTAAAAGGTTCTTGCAAAAGAGGAAGTTCCCCCCAAAGAGAAATGAACACCGTGGTTACAATGGGCTGAAACCTAACAGCAGTGGTAAGGATGGTTCAGGATCAGGTGGTGTTTCAGTCTATCCTAAGAGGATCACGATGAGTGTAATTAACTCAATGACACGTAACTCAGCAACAAGGCTGCCATGTGCTGTGGGCGACAAGTTCTTTTGGTTACTAGCCAAATGCTTTTACCACTGCACCCTCAGCTTCTTGCACCATGAATATGCCCATAAACAAAACCTACATTCTATGAAATTTTACAAACAACTTGGTTTTCACACACAAAAAAAGTTGAATAAGGCTATTTTAATAGGGAAGGAAAATGAGTAGGATCATATAGACAAAAACAAAAGACTTGAAATCTATAAAATATTTAAATGGCAGAGTGGGGTGGGGAGGAAGTGCAATCCCCAAATTAAACAGAGCTGAAGAATTAATTTGTATACCTCTTCACCCCCCAGAGATTGCTCAGAATGCAAAATAGGAATATGGATGAGAAGTTTAAGAAAAGGAAAAATAAATGAGAAGCTCCACTACGTGCCCGTTGTGAGTTTCAGAGTCAGATGGCAGGGAGATGCGAGAACAGTGGTATTTAAAGAATATTTAACAGACTATTTGAGAAATAACCGCCAGCGATTTTTAGAATTCAAGAAGCATTCTATAGATCAAGCAAGATGAATAAAATTAAATACATATATTGACTTGCCTTAGTATTCACCCTTGTTACTCTGGGTCTTTTTTTAGGAACAAATCCAGTGAAACTCATATATGCATAAGAAAGAGCTTTGTTTTATTTTATTCATTTTTTTTAAAGAAAGAGTTTTATATCAACAAACTGAGGAGGCAGCCCAGCCCAGTCCACCTCATGTGCACAAGCCAAGTGCCAGCCAGGGCCCTCTTTAGACGCCTCATCAGCTGCAGGCTGGTGGTGCAGAAAGGTGATGCAGAATGCAGGCAGTGGGGCCAGACTCAGTGGAGCTAAAATAGGTGGAAACATAGCAGGCTGCTGACAGCTCTCAGGTTTGGGAGGCCCAGATGTGGCCACCCCTGGAGGCAGAATCCCAGTAAGCAGGAAGGCAAAGTCAGAGAGAGAGAAAGAGAGAGAGAGAGAGAGAGAGGTTCTGACTGGCGGCTTGGATTCCACCCCTTCACTCTTGACATAAAATCCTCTAACTATCACACCACTCAAGGACAAAAGGAAAATTATAAAATCAACCAAAGGAAAAAAAAGGAGGTTATACAGAAAAGAATGTCTTTGCAGCGATAATGGAGTTTGGAAAAAGAGGAATACTTTTCACTATTCTAAAGAATAACTGCAAATCTAGAATTGGAAAATAAGTTCCCAAACTGAAATGAAATGAAGAAGATACTTTCAGATAGATAAAAATTGAGACTCTTTATTGACGAAAAACAAAACAAAACAAAAAGGAAAACTCAGTTAAAGCAAATCTAAAGAATGTACTTCAGGAAGAAAGAGATAATCACAAAATGTAAGACTGGCCTGCAAGAAGATTTAGCAAATAGCTAAAATTATAAACTAATAGATACTTAAATACATGTTCAATAAATAATAATAATACTTATACTGTGAGGTTAAAAAAATTGGTGCAAAATATAGTCTCCCAGTAGCAGTAGTCAATGGGCAATAAATAGCACCCTAATGTCTTTCTTTGATTCCTTTGAATGATAAAATACTCATTAGCTTTCGATTTTGAAGTGTTTGTGATAAAATGTCAAAGGTTATCACAAAAAGAATAGAGATACAGCATATTCAAGGATCTTCCAAACTCATAAGGAGAAATAAGTGGAATGCAGAAGCAGATGAAATGTTAGACTTGACACTCTGGTTAGTAAGCTGTGCTTTGATCAAAGACAATCTTTTTTTTTTTATTTTAGCAGTTTTATTAGCACTTCATCCACACGTCACACAATTCACTAAGTCAATCATCAAGAAGAGTTGTACAATTATCACCACATTCAATTATAGAACATTTTCTTTGTCCTTGTACTCATTGTTATTCATGTATTTTTCCTAATTGTTTCAAAATTACACAAAACACTCTCCAGTTCCACAACTTCTACAAGTATAATTCAATGCCATTGATGATACTTTTTGTGTTGTACAACTATTATTGATACCCTTTTCCAAATTATTCAATGTTCCCTAAGCAACAACTCTCTCTCCTTCACCCATGGTAACCATTGGTCAAGTTTTTAAAATATATATAGTCGTTTTGTTGATACAGTATTCACATATCATACACTTCCATGGTTAAATCGCTTTTTAAGAGTTGTATATATGTCGTCACAATCCATTCGAGTCCTCCCTGCTGTATTCACTCTTTGCTCCCCAAGTCCCCTCCCCTCGCTGTCTCAGCTAAGCCACTGACCAGGGCATCAGCGATTGTCTCTGTGCATCCACTCTTTCTGTGCTCCACAAACAGGGAAACCAACAGACACAATAAGAAACAAAAACAAGGCAAACTGGCAGGAAGAAAATAATAATATAAAGATAAAACTACAAATAAAGCATAAGAAAGAGAAGACCACCACCATCAATATTTGAAAGGTCAAAGGCTATCTTAAAAATTAGTAAGTGAACAAGTCTTGTAAGACTTTCCTTGTGGGCTTTTCTGCACAGTATTAGACTATGCAGAAAGAAGTGTCTTTATATAGGCTTAAATGAAGATGACGTGGAAAGAATGCTTTCTTATGCTTTGCTACATGGACGTGAACTGTAATTTGTGAATATTTGATACAGCCTCTGGCTATTGAAAGAGTCTGGATTAGTTTTTCAGTCCACACCCAATGTTGAAGCTCTCGGATAGTTTTGGCAGGGAAAGTAACTTTTCTTCAGATGGCGGTTACATCACCCTACTCGCTGCCCTCTCCTTCGAAAAGCATTCTGTATTCCTTCCCACTGGCTGCCCGAGCAAGGCTGGTGGGAACCTTGCAAGGCTGCTCAGAACAGTGCTCCTGTGTCTGGGAACTTTGGCTGTTGGCGTAGCCCGATGTCTGTCATTGACTTAAAATACTGCGTGAAGATGACTTAGATCCCTTAACAGCTAAATTCCATGTTGTGAATGGAATTCAACAGAGATGATGCCAGAAAAGCATCCCTCTGGTTTAGAGTGCCAGAGAGACTCCCTGTAGTTCTGACGACCACCTATTCCAAGGTGAAACTTACCTGGATATTCTAGTGGATTCCTTTGTAGCTTTGTATGAACAAGTCCCCCAATTATCTGTGAGTCTTGCTCAGGGGGACTTATTTCCGTGCTCTTGGAGAGCAACCACAAAACACCAAAATCCCTATGGATGTTGGCAGCCAGCCCTTCCAGACCCTCTCTAGAAGTTAAAGTCATTCAGAAGAAATCACTCATATCTATGACTCACTAATTATAAGACACTTCATTACACCAAATAGAAAAACAGACAAACGCACTGCCATTGAGTCAGTGGTGACTCGTAGCAACCCCCCGGTGGGTTTCTGAGACTGCAACTGTTTGTGGGACTAGAAAGCCCAGTCTTTCTCCCCGCAGAGCTCCTGGGGCTTTTGAACTGCCAACCATGTGGGTCGCAGCCCAACGCCACCAGGGGTCCTTACTCCAAATATAGTGTGCCATCAAAGTTGGTAAGGTAGCTGCTTGGAATTCTATACTTACACTATCTTGGTATTTGCATCCAGGTCAGAACATTCACTATATAGCTACTGTATCCATGGCACTGGGGTAAAGCAAATCTGGGTGGGATGAGAAGCGAGGGCAAGGGTGGGTCAGAGCCTGGCCTGAGTCCTCAGCACCAGGGAAGACATCCTCTGTTACACTTGACTGAGGCTCTCAGCTCTCCCAGCTGCTGAGTGACTGCTGCAAAAAAAAAAAAAAGAGTTGCAATCCCCCAGGTGAGAGGCCACGCCAGAAAGGGAAATGAGTCCCCTCCTTCCAGGGAGACCCACATTCCAGAAAGGCAGTGAACGCCTGCCTGTCCCACCTCAAATGGCAGATTTGGGGGGCGATTTCAGACCTTAACATCTTAGCCTGGACCTCTGTCCTGTTCTTTGCATATTTATTTATGCATACAGTTTAGGAAAGAAGGTGTGTTTGTTTAGTTCATTTCAGCCTAGATCTCAATGTCTTTGAAGTCTACAATAGGAGGGAGAGGCTCCCTATCAGCTTGGAGAAACAGGCCTTCTTTTTTCTTTACAAGGCTTAAACTAACAAAAGAAGGTTTTTTTATAGCTTAAGCATCTATGTCCTTCATACATAGTTTCTGCAGTACTGCACGCGAAGCTTTACGAGTATACCGGCTTTTGTCAGGGAGTTACGGGTATCCCCTTTGCCTCGTATGCTGAAAGGCACCCCACCAGTCATGAAACAGGGAGAAATGGAAGATGCCAGAAGATGCTCGGGGGTGGGGGTGGTGCTCTTTCTCTTCCTCTCCCTCCACTGGAAGAAAGGTAAATTTGGATGAAGCAGATTATAGGAGACTGAAGAAGCAAAGATGGGTCGAATGGACGTGTTTAGCCACCTCGTCTCTACTAGAAGCCTTCAGCATTCACTTCACCTAGTGACGCCGTCGGCAAAGAGGCGCCCAATCCAAACTGCAATGTGACCACTGTTTCCAGTGACCCTCCCCTGTCCCTTTGTGACCGTTTCTTTCTTTTCTTTTCTTTTTTTTAAAATTATTTTATTAGGGGCTCATATAACTCTTATCACAATCCATACACACATCAATTGTGTAAAGCGCATTTGTACATTCATTGCCCTCATCATTCTCAAAACATTTCCTCTCCACTTAAGCCTTTTTGTGACTGTTTCTCCTACAGCCTCCCCAGTACAACCCTGTAGGGGTCTCTGGAGTTTAAAATCACCTCATGAGCTTGGCCTGCGATGGTAGGTGGCACAAGTGTTTTACAATTGTCCACTAACCCACGGTCAGTGGTTCAAAGGCACCCACTGATTCCACAGAAGAAAGGCCTAGCAAACTGCTTCCATTAAGGTGAAAGCACAAAAAAAATAATAATAATTTCTAAATGATCAAGGGTTCCTGAGGGAGGGGGGCGGGAGGGAGGGGGAAAATGAGAAGCTGATACCAAGGGCTCAAGAAGAAAGAAAATGATTTGAAAATGATGATGGCAACATATGTACAAATGTGCTTGACACAATGGATGGATGGATGGATTGTGATGAGTTGTACGAGCCCCCAATAAAATTATTAAATTAAAAAAAAAAGATTACCGCCTAGAAAAGCCTATGGAGCAGTTCAGCTCTGTCACACATGGGGTCACCATGGGAGCTGGCTCAGTGGCAACGAACAATACCACCACCACCCCTCAGGTCAATCTGTAACGCCCGGACATTTATTCCCAAGTCAGACCTTGAATGTCTTGGATGTCATCAGTTATCTGATTAAAATAATTTACCGAGTAGTAAATAACCAACTGCTACTTAGGAGATCAGTAACACAGGTGGACTTAATGAACAGGTCCCTTTCTGGGGCAGCATCTAATCATCTCCTTGAACCAGCATAACCACCCACCGTTACTGAAGGTTAGGTAACGTGTCCAAGGTCAACAACTTCTATGTGGCAGCATGGGGGTTCAAATCCCATCTGTCTGATTCCACAGCCCATGTTCCTCCCAAATAAAGACCATGTGAGAAGAGCACTGCTGTGAGGATGGAGACGCTCTCTACCCATCCATTTCTTCAGGTTAGTGGTTTTCTGCACCTCTTGTCTGCCCTCCGCCCCAGTGAAATAAATGCGTGGAATCAGCACTGCAGCCGCATGCGCCTCCCTCGGCCCCTGAGGAGATCTCTGTAACAGAATAAGCACTGGGAGGAGGGAAGCTGGGTTGGCAAGGGAAACACACAATCACAAATGTGCCAGCTCTGAGTGATTGCCACATCGAGGCTGGTGTGCTCTTTCCTCTTTGGAGTTCCTCCTGAGATGGTTTGCCAGGAGGCACCAGTAGGCCACGGTCACTAATGACATGCCTCAAGAGAGGAAGACCCTCATGATCGCCACAGGGATCGCCACCAGGAGCTGACACGCAGTAACAATGCGGGGCGGTGGGGTTGCCACGGTGACTGAGAGCACTCAGAGGCACCTAACAACTAATAGCACCTTCTTAAGCAAAGGAATAAATGAGAGCATGTTAAAAAAAACTCAGTCATGACCCCAGTCCTGCTTTTCACTGCGGGATAGACCGGAGCATGTACACAGGTACAGATAAGAGCTCACGACACACAGAATCCAGGTCAGATAAACCCCTCAGGTACAGGAAAGGGAGTAAGATATCAGGAGGGTAGGGGGGAAGTGGGGGGAGGAGGGGGAGAATGGGGAACTGGTCACAATGATCGACACATAAACACACGCACATGCACACACACACACACACACACACCCGCACACGCCCCCATGAGGGATTACAACAGAAACCGTGGGGGAAGAGAGACAGTAAGATATGAAAATAATAATATTTGTAATTTATCAAGGGATCACGAGGGTGGGAGGTGGGGAGAGAAGGAAAAAAGAGGAGCTGATACCAAGGGCTCACAAAGAAAGTAAATGTTAGGAAAAATGATGGCAACAGATGTACAAATATGCTTGATACAATTACTGTATGTATTGTTATAAGAGCTGTAAGAGCACCTAGTAAAATGTTATTTAAAAACTAAATAAATTCAGTACATTTCGTTGTTACAATGTGAATGTCCTCAAATAAAAATGCTAATTTGGAGATTATTTAGAATTAACTAATAGTATAATGCTACCTCTGCCAAGCAAGAAAAGTTATTAGAGAGATTAAAATAGCACAATGAATTAAGTACAATGGCTGTGTTTTTTAATGCAATAAATGAGATTCTCAAAGTCATGAGTATAGGCAAACACATACAAACATAGACTTGAGTAAAGTTAAAATCATATAAAGAAATATCCCATCTAAATTAAATTATGTTAATGCAGTAAAACTAAACTGTGGGGATTTGGAAAAGGAAATGGAGTTTCTTATCTTACTGAGGTTTACAAATGGAACCCTACAGCCTACTATGAAATATACCACACTATTTACTGCTTTCAAATTTAATAAATCTCCAACTAACCATGATGTTCAGAGACTAGAATACCATGGCTCTTTGAATTCCCTGGTTAATATGGTTAACCAGAGACTTTTTTTTTGGTAGTTAAAATCTCTTTTAAATCTTTAAATATATATGGGGAATTTGGGGTCTGTTTTCCTGTCTTGGTAAATACAATATATTCACCAAGGAATCTTTATCACAGAACCTCAGAACCATTATTCTATTATGCAGTCTTTGTGGGACATGTAAGAGATTGCACTGAATTTAAAACAACATTGCAAAACAGCCAGTTGTCTTTTGATATGCATCTTTTATTCATTTAGTTGTGAGCAAACTCTTCTACCTAAAAACGTGAGAAATAAAGCTGTGGGATCCATTTGAGATCACAGCAAGCTCTTTCTCAGTAAATAAAGTGTTCCTCTAAGTTGGAAATCTCTGCTTGAAATGGCAGAGGCAGCAGATGCCATGCCATGCCAAGGCCAGAGGCCGAGGCAAGACCATGACACGGAGCAGAGGAGCCTGGCCGAGACTATGAGACTGTGAGGCAGAACAAGGGTAGGCTTCCTGGACCATGGATCCAGAGGCCAAGAGACCACGTGGCTAGGAGGCGGAGGCCCCAGAGAGATCATTGTTAGGAAGGGGTGCTGCTGTGGACCGATGACTCTGTCCTGAATGTTTTATGATGCGGACTTGTGGCTCGCCTGTGCTTATTGTCTGTGAGTTCTGGGTGGCCATTGCAGCAGAGTATTGAACCCAGAAGAGGAGAAGAGTGCCAGGGAAGGAATGACTGGTTTCAGAATAGGGTCAAAGAAGGCTGGAGGGTGGAGGCATGCCTGACTTTGGCCTTGTGCCTGGTCTTCCACAGCACGGGCTCGGGCTTCATCTCCCAGTTGATGGAGCGGCTCTCGGTGGACTATGGCAAGAAGTCCAAGCTGGAGTTCTCCATCTACCCAGCCTCCCAGGTCTCCACGGCCATGGTCGGGCCCTACAACTCCATCCTGACCACCCACACCACCTTGGAGCACTCTGACTGAGCCTTCATGGTGGACAATGAGGCCATCTATGACATCTGCCGCCGCAACCTGGACATCAAGCGCCCAACCTACACCAAACTCAACCACCAAATCGTGTCCTCCATCACAGCTTCCCTGCGCTTCAACGGCGCCCTCAGTGTGGACCTGACCGAGTTCCAGACCAACCTGGTGCCCTACTCTCGCATCCACTTTCCCCTGGTCACCTATGCGTCCGTCATCTCTGCCGAGAAGGCCTACAACGAGCAGCTGTCCGTGGCCGAGATAACCAATGCCTGCTTTGAGCCTGCCAACCAGATGGTGAAGTGCGACACTCCCCATGGCAAGTACATGGCCTGCTGCCTGCTGTACAGTGGAGATGTGATGCCCAAGGCTGTCAACGCCGTCATCAAGATCAAGCGCAGTATCCAGTTTGTGGACTGGTGCCTGACGGGCTTCAAGGTTGGCATCAACCACCAGCCGCCCACAGTGGTGCCTGGGGGTGACCTGGCCAAGGTACAGGGTGCCATGTGCATGCTGAGCAACACGACTGCCATCGCCGGGGCCTGGGCATGCCTGGACTACAAGTTTGACCTGATGTAAGCTAAGCAGGCCTTTGTGCCCTGGTATGTGAGTGAGGGCATGGAAGAGGGCACGTTTTCTGAGGCCCAAGAGGATATGGCTGCCCTGGAGAAAGATTACGAGGAGGTGGGCATCAACTCCTACAAGGACGAGGATGAGGGGGAAGAGTAGAGACCAGCTCCTGAGTTCATTCCTCTATTCATTGCAAAATCCTTTCAAAATAAACCGTCTCCTCGCAAAAACAAAACCTATCCTTGGGCTTGTGGGCAGTTGGATTCTTCTGATATCTGTGTGGCCAGAGGAGGCCCGAGGTGACCGCCATACTCTACTCAGGGCTTCTCAAAAGATCAACCATTTTGTTTTATTTCTGAACAATCTTTAAAAATTTGTATTGGGTGAATCATCTTGGAACCTATAGGATGTCCAGATAAAGATTACCAAGAGGCGGTTGAATGCATGATTGCATGACTGAATTCCCCATAGAGCATCTTAGTCCATGCAAAGACAGATGTCTATGGAATAGAAAAGACTACATAGCGCACACATGTTCAATATGACACGGCTAATCAGCAAATAGTTAGTGGAAGCACCCACCACTCCCACCGCTCCCCAGGAAGGGTTCTGAAGATATCCCTTTCCGGCTTTCTTCCTCTCACAGTGTGTGCCATTCAGGCCTCAGTTTCCTCACCGATCCCGAGCTCCAGGAAGCTTGATCCCAGCTAAACCCAACAGAGCCCATGAATCAACGACTTTCGCTGGCTCCATTCCATCTTCCCATTGAGACGCAAGCTTATTGACTTCATATTAAGAAATCTTTTCTAATTCTAGGAAAAATATGGAGGATAAGGTATTTTATTTTGTTCAGTAGATTTCATCTTCTTCTCTATACTGACCAAGCATATTTCCCCACTTCAAGGTTTCTACCTACACAGTCCTCCAAGCTGGTTTCTTTCTGTGGTGGATTTTTGTACATATAGCCATGTACATTAGACTCAATCTGCCATGCAAGTCATCCCACTGTATGAACTAAAAGTTCAAGATCAGCTGTTAACAGGATTCAACCATGTCTATCGAATATCATGTAGATGTTTTAGATTGCTTGTTGGCTCAACAAAAGTAGCCACTTTCAAAAAAAAATTTTTTTTAAATAGCCACTTTCTTATACGAACACACAAACGAAGGATTTTTATCACCAAGATTTAAGCAGCATATATAATCAAATTTCCCATATAAAATTGGGAGGATAGGTTCATGTTTTCTTCGGCCGGGCTGTTAAATCACTTTGATTTAAGGTACAGTAAGCAATGTGACTCTTTAGATGATCCTGCCAAAACAGCCGCAAGGGGAGAACACATGGAAAAATCAATCGCGTGTGAAACGAGATTTCTGGAAGATTGAATACAAGTTGAGGCCAAGGATAAAAATAGTTGAAACACTTGTTTTCTTGTCATGATTTTAACTCGTGGATTTCAACCCTGGCTGTGCCAGAGTCACCTATATAATTGTTGTTATTGTTTTCCCCCAAAATCGTGTGGCTAGGGTCGTATAGGCCTCAGTTTCAACGCTTCAGTGGGTCTTCGCTGTGTAATTTTAAGACTCGTTGTTCTGGTGTCTTTGGCAAATGGAGAAGACCTTTCAGATGAAACTCCAAATCAGTATGTGACTGCCAGAGTGGCAAGCAGAGGTGGAGGGGGAATAAGTTCTGTACATGAGGTTTGCTCTAGGAGATCTGTTGGCTTGTTTCCTCAGACAATCCATATAGCCCCAGGTTTCTCTAGGTTTGTCTGGAAGTATAAGTGGTCTGAGGCCTTACATTATGTGCCTTAAGTACAAGTTAGCTTTATTACCTCTTCCTTCCACTTCCTATCAAAAATTATTCCTGAATCCACTCAAAGCCACTTGCCAATCTGTAGAAAGAGAGTTGAGCAATATAGCAATCCACTCTGGGTTAGATAATGCACTAAGAGTTGCTATAGGAATTAGCAGAGATTGTTAACGGTATTAGGAAGGATCAACAATAAAAGCAGGGGATCTATTTAGTGTCCAGGGATTTGTCCCTCTTTCCCACCCAAGGTCCCACTCTGGCAAATGGAGAAAGATGACGAGGGGACCTTGACTGACAAACTCCCTTAGCTTGGGACTTACTCCCATGGGCTTCACTAGTGAGGATATTTGACACCAAGGAAGAACTAGAGAAACTCGATTAAGAACGCATAGATCTTGCCCATGACTAGATTCAATTCCATCTCAACTCATCCTACAGACATGATTGCTGTGTGTTGATCACAGCTCAGCCACCACAGTCCCAAGAACCACTCTCTTCACTAGCCCTGCAGTTGATATTGCCAGAATTAGGCAAAGACAAGTAGACTTGGGCCCTCAAGATGTAAGGACAAAGTGCCAAAGGAGTAGAGTCATAGTTCATCATCATCATCTTCATCCTGTTGTGGTTAAATGCTGAACAGAACAAAACGCTGTCCAATCCTACTGCCAGTCTCTTCATTGTTCTTATGGTTGAGCTGTAAACTACCATTTAGCTACTATTTACTTATGAGCGTTTGCTCTGTGGAGCCTCTGTGTTAAGTGCTTTATAGTTATTATCTCACTCAAATACTTAAAGCAGTTCTTAGAGTTAGCTTACCTGGACAGGGAGAAGTCTGACTTTGTGTGAGCTATTGTTTCTGTGAAGGTCTCAGGCTTCCTAAAGCCCTTTAATGGAGTTCCTAGCCATCCCCTTACAGAAAGGTCTCAGAGGGAGGAGATGAGCCAGGCAGGGTGCAGGATAGCACCAATGAAACATACAACTGTCCTCTAGTTCTTTAATGCTTACCCGCCCCCCCATCTATCATGATCCCAATTCTACCTTACAAATCTGGCTAGACCAGAGGATGTACACTGGTATATATCAGAGCTGGAAACCCATGGAATCCAGGACAGATAACTCCCCTCAGGACCAATAATGAGAGTAGAGATACCAGGAGGGGAAGGGGAAGGTGGAGGGAGAAAGGTGGAACAGATCACAATGATCTACATATAACCCTCTCCCTGGGGGATGGACAACAGAAAAGTGGGTAAAGGGAGACATCAGAGAGTGTAAGACATGAATTTTTTTTTTTTTATAAATTATCAAGGATTCATGAGGGAGGAAGGGTGGGGAGGGAGAGGGGAAATGAGGAGCTCAAGAAGAAAGCAAATGTTTTGAGAAA
This sequence comes from Echinops telfairi, assembly GCF_000313985.2. NCBI lineage: Eukaryota > Metazoa > Chordata > Mammalia > Afrosoricida > Tenrecidae > Echinops > Echinops telfairi. The sequence continues at coordinate 11,316,625 of NW_022103906.1, forward strand.
GATGATGGCAACAAATGTACAAATGTGCTAGACACAATGGATGGATGGATAGTATGTGATAAGAGTTGTATGAGCCCCCAATAAGATGATTTTTTTTTTAAAAAAGAGGGGAGTTCTTAGCTTTTGGAGTGAGAGCAGTGATCTCTTTATTAACCAATTTGGATTCCGTTTAAACTATGTGCAGATTCTGGCGAGTCAGGAACGCCTTGTAGACATTATCTACAGGTGTGTGGACTGGTTTGTGATCTGGAGATTGTAACCCCTAGAGCTACTCCAATCGGATGGGGATGGTTGGAGTAAAGGAGAGGCTGGAGCTTTTAAGACAAGAGTTGTACGAGCCCCCAATAAAATGATTTAAAAACAAAACAAAACAACAACAATAGAGAAGCAAACAAACAAAAACAATGTTAGAGCTAGAGGGGCCACAAAGACTATTTGGCCCAATTTTCCACTTCAGATCAGAGGAAAGGGAAATGTAAGAGGTCAAGTGATTGTCTAGAGACACTCGAAATATTAGTGGCTAAAAGAGGATGAAGACTCCAGACCACTATGTTTTCACACGTGGATCCTTCTGGTTAAAGCAGCAAATGTGGTTTTCAAGGAATTCTGCCAACTATTAAACAGGAGAAGATGAAGCTGCTGAGAAAAGGTTACTGTGGTGCAAATGGACAAAGAGCCTTGATCAAAGGAAAAGAATGCTTCATATGTGGCTACTACCGGAATAAACAGAAATGACAGTGGTCTCAGAGGTGCCAGAGAAAGCAGGTAACCAGATGACAAATGAATGGCCTAAGTGACTAATACTTTTGAAAATTGAACTGGAGGGATCACTAAGACAGACTAACATAATCAAATGGGAAAAAAGTTATTGGACAAGTTTGGTCCTCCAGTTTCAAAGGCCTGAGCAGCTCAGAATCATAAGGCGTTTTCTGTGCTCTTTGATGCTGTGGCTGCAGTGATGGGCTCTAGCATAGGAAGCATGCAGGGCGAGCAGTGTTTCATTCTGTGGTGCACAGGGTCAGACGGGTCAGCCCCAACTCCGTGGCACCTAACAACAACAACCCAGGCTGGACAGGATTGGATTTTTAAAATGGGAAACAGTAGACAAAAAGACCTTATTTTTCACGTAAGTTGCATTTTAGACACTTGCATTTTCTGCCCAGATTGACTGAAACAAAAGCAAATTGGGTTCTATTTAAAAATTCTACTTACATGGTGGGGGTGGGGGGGCGGAGTGGGGACCCAGGACCCATCTGGGGGAGATTGGACATCCCCTTGCAGGGGGACTGCAGGAAGGAGACGAGGCAATCGGAGTACAGGGTAGCAGCGATGGGGTGTGCAATTTTCCTCTAGTTCTTAAATGCTTCCTCCCCACCGCTGTCGTGATCCCAATTCTACCTTGCATATCCGGCTGGACCGGAGGGTGTACACTGGTGCAGATGGGAGCTGGGGATACAGGGATTGCAGGACCGATGAACCCCTCAGGACCGGTGGGGAGACTGGCGATATCGGGAGGGTGGGGGGGAAGGGGGGAACAGATGACGGTCTACGTGTGGCCTCCTCCCTGTGGGACGGACGGCGGAGAAGTGGGGGGGGACGGACGTCGGGTGGTATAAGATATGATAAAATAATAATTTATAGGTTATCGAGGGTTCAGGGGGAGGGGGGATGGGGAGGGAGGGGAAAAATGAGGAGCTGACCAGGGGCTCAGGTGGAGGGCGGGTGTTGTGGGAATGATGATGGCAACAACTAATGTGCTGGATGCAAGTGATGTACGTAAGGATTGTGGAGAGTTGTATGAGCCCCTAATAAAATTTTTAAAAATTCTACTTACAGATATGCATTAGCTAAATAACTTCTACCAGGTAAGTGGAATTTTCATGAAGAGCATACAAAAAAGTTGAGGTTTCTGTGGTTTCCCTACCGTTGTTTTCATCTTATCTTTAACCATCTCTCACCTCTTACAGACAGGGACAGGTTAAATGATGGTTAGTTGTAGCTAGATGCCATCCACTTGCTTACAACTCATAGCCACGCTGCAGGTGACAGAAAGGACCATCTCCCAGCCCTTACAGTCTTTCCTTTGCTTGAATCTTTTGTTGCCCTGTGTTGATCTATCTCATTGAAGGACCGCCTCTTTTTCTCTGACTTCTACTACACCAATCACGGTATCCTTCTCCATCTTCCTGATCAACATGTCTACAGTGGACAAGATAAAGTCTCACCATCTTCACTTTTAAGGAGTACTGTGATTCTACTTCTTCTAAGACAAACTTGCTACTTCGTCTGGCAATCCATAGTATATTCATTATTTATTGCCAGTACCATCAACCTAATGAGTTGATTTTTCTTCAGTGTTACTATTCATAATACAACTTTTGCATCCATATGCGTGACTGAAGATGCCCGGTCTTGGTTCGGGCATACCGTGGTTCTCAAGATGGCATCTTTGCTTGTTAACGTTTTAAAGAGCTCTTTGGCAGCAGTTACCCACTGCGTTATGCCGTTTGATTTCTTCTTGAGTGCTGCTTCCATGGGTGGTGTTGGTTGACCCAAGTAAAAGGAAATCCTTGACGACTTGATGCCATCTCATTACTGAGGCAAAAAAATTCCAGCAGGAACAAGTTCATTCTTAGCACACTTATACTTCAACCAGGACTACTGATTCTGCTTCCAAAAAACATTCCCAATTATCTCCCTTCCTCTCCAACCACTGCGCATGCCCAAATGTTCATTACCTCTTAACATTGTACGGCAACAGCCTGGCCCCAATTGACCTTCCCAAAGGGTATTGATAGGGTACTAATTTTCATATTATAAATTCTGTACCAGATATTTACAGCTAGAGAAGAGTTTGATTTTATACAAGGGGATGCCCAGAAAAATCCAGACGTGTGCTGGGCAGAGCAGAGCTTTCAGAGTATGCATTTGTCCTGCACCAAGTGACTTGCTCCGAGTTGGTGCACCCACTGGCATCGCTTGGGAAGGTTCTCTCTGATCACAGTGATTTTTTTCATAAGAACAGTTTCATTCAAATCTTGTTTTTTGTGATGGCTGATTTAAGAGAACAGCGTGTGGCTGTGAAATTGTTTCTTGCTTGGGAAAAATGCTGCAGAAACTGTTGTGATGTGGAACACAGCTCACAAGGGCAGCACAATGAGGGGAACTCAAGTGTACAAGCGGTTTTCTTGTTTCAAAAAAGGTGAAATGTTGATTGATGACAAACCTCATTCTACATGTCCATCAACATTTGGAGTTTGCTCCACCAGGTCATACTGGTAATCAAACTTTCTATTTAGAGGTTCTGAAAAGATTGTGTAACAGTGTGGGATAAAAAAGGCCTGATTTGTGGCAGACAGGAGACTGGTTTTGCCACCATGACAATGCACCTGCTCACACAGCCATCTCAGTGCAGCAGTTTTTGTCAAAAACAGCATGCCTCTCTTGCCCCACACACCTTACTCACCTGACCTTGTTCCATGCAACTTCTTGTTTCATGAATGAAACAAGCAAAGACAGTGATTTGACCATGTAGAAGAGGTGACGGAAAAAATGAGGGAGGTGCTATTAGCCATTCAAACAGATGAGTTTGAAAGCTGTTTCCAAGAATGGAACTGCAGATTTTACAAGTTTATTAACTGTGATGGAGGGTACTTTAAAGTTGATAAGGTTGCTTTGTAAAATAAATTTAAATACATAGCTTTGGTGGGGCGGGGGTCATTACTTGGGGGGTTACTCCCTCGTAGTCTTATGGGACTTTCAGACTTGGCTGTTGCTCAGAGAATTTTTTTAAGCCTGGTGCTTGGAGGTTGCTGGTTCTATCTAGTCTTTTTCGTTCAGACTGATCCTTGAGCATTGGGAAATCATCCTTTAGCCCATTTGCAAATCCTTTCTACTTATCATTAGCAATTCTATAGAAGAGAGACAGAAGCCAATCTGCAGAAATATTGAAAATATAAGAAGTCTAAATAAGATTCCCTTAATCAGAGAAAACATTGCTCTGTAAAATTTTAAACTATATTGTCCCTAGTCAAGATATATTTATTATCATTTCCAGAATTACTCTTATAAGTATCTGGTTATCATAACCACAAAACGACAGCTTATTAGTTTTAACTGCTGGATAAAAGCATGCAGCATTTTCAAGATTTCTGGTTTCACCCTTTTAACCCAAAAAATATCTATAAATAGAGGGTAAAGTCTGGGATTTCCACAGCTAAGTGCTACTATAAATAGCTTTAAACATTTTCCCACTTCATGCTTTCTAAAAGAACATTCTCCACTTCCTTTCTTGGATAACCTCTGGGAATAACATGAGATTACATTCAGAATTTTATTGAGAATGGAGTAAAACACTTTTAATGAACCTACTAGTACCCCTACACATTTATCAGGCACAGAAAATATCAAATTCACTAATTTAAGTAGACCTTTCTACAAAATGTATTTTTAATTAAGCTTTGACAATTTTCTCCTTTTAAAGGGAATGTTCTTTAAAAAGACAAATCCCCCCACTCCAAATGAAACTAAAACCAGGATTACTTACTTTATAGTTCTGGTTTGACTTATATAGAATTTATTGTTCTTTTCTTGAGAACATAACAAGATTGTGCTGTTGGTGGCTATGAAATGAAAGAAATCCCTTTTCTTAGCTTATCTATTACTATACAGACTAAGACCTGTGAATTCAGTTTGGGGGTGTCTCGACTACTTTAAAAAACAATATGGTAAGGCCCAGATTAAATCGACTCAATAATTCCTCATTCCTTGTAACATTCCTGTCATTCAAAGCTTTCCCATGATTATGCCCATGGCAGTTAGCGCACAGCCAGAGAGATGCAAGATTGCCTCACAAGATTTCTCTAGAGGGAGTACGGACTGCCTGCACTCTAGCAACCTCTACTGGTGGCTTTTCTGATGGAGAAGAACGTGAACTTAACTAGCTCCTAAATGACAGGGACATTAATCTGTGGAAGGAGAGCAACAAACAATGGTAATGAGCGTAACATTTTTTGTCTTTATTTTGTAATCTGGTAAACGAAGAAAAAGGGAGGACAGTAAAACATTTAAAAATTATTAGAGGGTTTTTTAAACTGTTTTTATTAAAGAGCTAAAACATTTAAAAATTATTAAAGGGTTTTATTTTTTAAATGTTTTTATTAAAGAGCATTAGTGGCCCTGTGAGCTAAGCATTGGGCTTCTAACTGCAAGGTCAGTGTTTCAAGCCCATCAGACATTCCTTGGGCGAAAGATGAGGTAAAAAATGAGGCCGTCTACTTCTGTAAAGATTCACAGTCCTGGAAATCCTAAGGAGTACTTCAATTCTGTCCTATATAATTTTGTTACTGAGTGAAAATCGACTCAATGTCCGTGGGTTTGGGTTGGGTTGGGTTTATGAATATGGTGGTCTGATCAAAGGAAGGTTCTGTCATTCCTCCCACCATTTGATCACCCCACCATTATTTCTGTCAATGCTCAAGGAAGCAGCAAGCAAGAAATCCAATGATGTAGTGCATTGGTCACATCAGCAAAACCTCTGTAAAGTGTGTTAGAGCAAGGATGTCATTTGTCTGATCCAAGCCATGGTATTTTTCAATTCCCTCAAATGCTTGCGAATGTTGGACAGTGAAGCATGAAGACCATATATTAATCCATTTGTTTTTTGAGATCAGCTCATCTTATTGAAATTTTATGAATGGCCTGAAGAACAAACAAATCTGTCTTGGAAGATGCAGCCAGAATGCTCTTTAAAAGTGAGGATAAAAAATTAAAATTAAAAATTGAGGATAGAGAGACTTCATATCCCATAATTTATGCATGTTATCAAGAAAGACAAGCCCCTGGAATAGGTAAAGTAGAAGGTTGATGAAGACGAGGAAGCCCCTCAGTGAGATAGATGGACACTGTAGCTGCCACCGAGGACTCAAACATAACAGCCATTGGGAGGGCAGTGCGGGAGCGCCAAGTGTCCCTTTCTGTTGTACATAAGGTTTCTCTGAGTGAGCATCAGCTGGACACCCCCTAACAACAGTAGTGGACTGAATGGCGCGAATATAAGAGAAAATAGGTCCTGATTGGCTAACTCTTGAGGAAGATGAGGGAGAAATACAAGGCTATCAGCTCACATAAAGATTTACTGTCTCAGAAACCCCGTATAGGACAGTTATGAGTCAGAATCAACTCACTGGCAGGGGGCTTTGTAGATTTCAGAAAATCACAACCTAGCATATAACGATACTGTTAGAACTGCCCTGTAGAGCTGTGGGTAAAATAATATAAGAAAACAAGCCTTCTATAAAATTTACATAATAACCCATTGGATTAAATGAGATTCCAAAGAAGAGCGCCAAACCAATTTGTCTTTTATTCTTTAAAATGGGTTTGTTAGAAACCTACAATTAGGACAGAAATAGAATGAAATAAAATTATAAGCTTTAACTATCTAAAATCTTGCCATCTAGCAAGCTTTCTAACATCCTGTATTAGAACAAAGAACTAGTTGAATAAACCACAGTGCCCAAAGAGCAAACAAATTGCTTTAAGAGTAAAACTCTTCCTAGTTAAAAAATTCAATATTTATTACATTAATACTCATTATACCAACATTTAAGTCATTAAAAAAATTATATGAGAAGATTTGTGCAAGAACTAGAAGGAGACCTAGAATTAAGAAAATCACTTGAGTGATGTGTCCAAATACATGTACATAGTGCCTTCTATGTGCCAAGCACAGTTCTGGGTGCTGAAGACACAACAGTAACAAAACCATAAAATCCCCTGTCTTCATGTAGCTGTACATGCGAGTGAGGAAGACAGAAAATAAACCAGGGAGAGATGAATGTGGTAGATTGTCTCCAAAGACAGCTGCTGACAATTCCTGTCATCACTGTGTGCACTTGTTCCTCTGCCTTTTCCCTCCTCTGGAATGTGGTCTGACCTGTGAAATACCTACAGACCACAGAACAGAACAAACGCGAACATTGTGCCTGTTATAACTCTGGCCTTAAGGGGCTTCCGTGTTTGCTCTTTTGAAGGCTTGAGCCACTACGCCAGGGGAGCACAGTGCGGGTGCTGGGATGCACAGGAGGCAATGTCAAGGAGTCCAGGAAGATAAAGAATGTTTGGACACTGACTGTGGTAGCAATTACACAATTCTGCTTGACATGGTTGAACTATGGAATGATATATGTATTAACTCCCAACTAACTAGAAATTTTTAAAAAAGCATGGTTAACCAAATTGCCAACAAATAGATTACTAACAAATAAAAAAATAAATGAACCACTATTAAAAATTAAAGTATACAAGCTTGTAATTAGATATAATGAAATAATTATATTAATTTATCTTCAATATCTTAATATTATAATTATATTCTTGAATGTATTGGTGTCCATTATATCAGCACAGTAGAACTACTACATAAGGATTTGCTGCTGCACATTTCTTCACAGCTCTGTATTCAGCTCATAGTCTGAAGATTTCTGACAGATATAGGGACCAATTTTGATTCATTGCTTTATTGATTGTATAGGTTTAAGCAAGTGATGACATTTCAGTGGAGTTTTTAGTCTAAGACAGACTACAAAGAAAAGTTTGGTGTTCTACTTCCAAAAAGCAGCCAGTAACAACCCCACAGATACCAACTGTCTGGGGACTGTGTACAACCGGGCAGCATTTCATTCATTTGGGTATGCGGCCACCATAAGTCAGGAGCCAACTCAATAAAAGCTAACGGAAATGAGCCTACCATCAGTGATCCATTATAGTGTGGTAAGTTCTTACATCATGAAACACTACCCAGTCCTGTGACATCACTGATACATTAATCATGAGACAAAGTAGCTTCATCTTGTTGGTTTCCTACCTACCGCAATAGCACTGTCTTTGTTACGCTTAATGCCATGTGTCATTTAACTTTTTAGTGTATTATAGATCTCTCTCTTTAAAAACTTAGTAGAGGGGTTTCTTTAATGGAAAGGGAGTGGTTTTCCAGATTTAAAAAGGCTGAATGACACTGTGCTGTGTTGCATTCTAAATAATTAATGCTCAACCTCTGCTTGAAAGGGCCAAAAGATGTCATTTGAGGACTAAGGTGTGTCTGACCCAAGTAATCGTATTTTCAATCACCTCATATGCATGTGAGAGCTGGACAATGAATCAGGAAGACTAGAGAAGAATTAATGCCTTCAAATGATGGAGTTAGAGAAGAACATTAACTATCTTACTGACTGCCAGAATAATGAAGAAATCGATGCTGACAGAAATAAAGGCAGAAGACTCCTCAGAATGGAAGATGTTGAGGCTTTTAATACACTTCCGACATGTTATGAGAAGGGACCCATCCCTGGAGAAGGAAGTCATGCTTGGTAAAGTCAAAGGTGAGCAAAAAGCAAGATGCTGGAAAAGTCGTATTGACGTGGTGGCTACAACAATGGGCTCAATCATAACAATTGTGAGGATGGTCCAGGACCGGTCAGTGTTTCCGTCTGTTGTAAGAAGGATTGCTATGACAACACTGACAACATTGAGAGCTTATTATTAACTAAAGCTCAAAGTTCATTAAAATCTCCCAATGATCTGTTTCTGTACATTTATAAGTATTTGGAAATTTTGCAGATGATTTTCCATTATTGATACCTAGTTTAATTTCATTATGATCAGAGAAAGTAGTGGGCATGATTTCCATGCAGATTTCTACATTTGTTAGGCACATGTTAGGGACTGAATTTGCTCCCTTCCTAAATATGTGCTGCAATTCCCAACTCTATACGTAAAATTGTGATCGCATTTTGGAATGGGAGTTCCCTGTTAGGTTAAAGAGACAGTATTTATGGGGGGTGGCTCCCTTTTCTTTTTAATCGTTTTATTAGGGGCTCATACAACTCCTATCACAATCCATACACACATCAATTGTGTAAAGCACATTTGTACTTTCATTGCCCTCATCATTCTCAAAACATTCCTCTCCACTTAGGCCCCGGGCATTAGGTCCTCATTTTCCCCTCCCCGCTGCCCCCTCCCTCATAAGCCCTTGATAATTTATAAATCATTATTTTGTCATATCTTGCTCTGCCCGACGTCTCCCTTTACCCACTTTTCTGTTGTCTGTCCCCCAGGGAGGAGGTCACATGTAGATCCTTGTAATCGGTTCCCCCT
>NW_022103906.1:11330599-11331949 GCF_000313985.2 Echinops telfairi
AGCCAGGGTCCAGTAATCCCCGAAAAGTTTGATTATTTCCTTTCCCCCAATGAAGAGTTACTCTTGTGAAAGGCCGCATGTCCCTTTGGGGAAGGCTAGAAGAAAGACTAACAGTATAGACCTTCGCTGATGTAGCAGGGTCATCCTTCAAAGGGACCCGGCCTCCCCCTCATTCAAGAGGTTGTGGGACTTTAAACTGGCTCAGGTCTGGGAATTGATTGACTGGTCGTGTCTGTCTATTCTGCTGTTCACCTGATCTACCATTCTTTTGCCTGTATGGATCACGTAAATATTTAGTAGGTTTCCCATTTATTTCGTTCCTAGGGACACCGTGGCTAAGTAGCCAATGCCATAATTCCACACGAGACAGGTTGCTCTGATTACTATGGAAACCTTGTTGTCTATTATAACCACGCCCACCCTGTCTCTGTTGATTCAGTGCTGACACCTGCCCTCTACCATCACGGGAACCAATTATCCCCATCGTGGGCAAATGTCGGAGTTCGCTTAGGGCAGTGCCCACTGTTAATCCTGGTGCACATAAAATAGCAATTACAGGAGTCTTCAGAGATGCTGGGGCCCACTTCACAAACTTGTTCCTTATGGTTGTGGTAAAGGGTATGTCCTTAGGAAACCCCCCTTTGGGTCTATGGGAATATCCTGATAGATCCATTCCAATATACCAATTTCTCTAAGCTTTTGGATGCCTTCCTCTACAGTGTACCAAGGTAGGTCAGGTACTTCAAGTTGGTCCAATCTAGGCCATCTGGCAGTCCATGCTTCATTGAACCAACCAAATAAAGAATTAGATCCTCTCTTAATCTCTCTCGCAGAGACATTGAAAGAAGAGTCTGTGCTTAGGGGTCCCATATCGAGAAACTCAGACTGGTCTAATATAATATTTCATGCACCAGTATCCCACACCCTTAGTAACCATTCCCAGGCTTCTGCTTGTACATATTTGAAAACTCGAGCAGATCTTTATGAGTATAGCATGCTTCTTCTTGGGTAATCATCTCAACTTCACCTTTAGGAGCTTTCTGAGACTTAATTTTAGTGACAGGTCCAGAGGAAATAATGGGTGGTGAGGGTGTTTCCTGGGTGCCCTTAGCAAAATCTTGTAAGGCATCTCTCTCAGGCAGTGCTACTGATGCAGACCCACGTGGCATATTAACTTGCATAGTTTGGCTAATCTGCTCAGGTGTGGATTGTGAATTAATACTTTCAGCTGGGAGGGGTGGATCTATTGACTGGGGTGGGTCAATTGTTTCTAAGGGCTCAATATCCTCCTCTTCTGGATCATCAGCCCATATGTTCCCATCCCATGTTTCAGGGTCCCAACTTTTCCCG
>NW_022103906.1:11332912-11348104 GCF_000313985.2 Echinops telfairi
ACAAGCAAGGCAGCCGCACACTGGTCTGATGATCAAAGAGCGAGAGACAAGAAAGGCAAGACTCACCAAGGCATTTATCTCTCTGCCCTTCAGTTAATCCCTCTTGTGTTTATCGGCCAGGCTGGTACAATAAACTATTTCACATATGTACTGTTTTTATCTAGACCTCTATACATGCCCTTTGCCTCCCAGCTCTTTCCTCTATTTCCCTTGACTTTCCTCCCGTCCCATTATCATGCTCATTCCCCACCAAGGTGTCAGCAATTCCTCTTTGTTACATTACCCTTGACCATGCCCTACCAGGCCTCCCACACGGAGCGTGCCTTTCAAGTCAACCACTTTTGAGATATTAAAAGAGCCAGCCTGTACAGAAAAGCAAGCAGAAATTCAGAAAAGCCACATGAATTAGACAGGAGCAGAATCTCAGATGAACCAAGAATCTTTGTCCAAAGCTGATATAGAAAGCCTTCCCCTGACCTTGAACTTCTAGCCTCCTAACTGTGAGAAAATATATTTTTGTTGTTAAGCCACCCCTGTGGTATTTGTGTTACAGCACGTGAAAGTTGGACAATGAATAAGGAAGATGGGAGAAGAATTAATGCCTCCAAATTAGGGCGTTGGAGAATAACATTGACCAAACCACAGCCTGCCAGAATATCAACCCAGTATGTGGTGCTCCCCTCTCCTGTCTTCTAGATTGCTTGAATGTTCTTTAATACTTTATTTCAATTAGTCTATTGCTTGTTTGGCGATATGTTCTTTTGTAGTAGTTCTAAGGATAAACACACACACACACACACACACACACACACACATACACACTCCTCCAAACTCACTGCCACTGAGTAGATTCCCACAGGGAAGAACTGCCCTGTGAGCATCTGAGACTGTGAGTCTTTACAGGAACAGAAAGCCTCGTCTTTCTCCCAAAGAAGGGCTGGTGATTTCAAACTATGGTCCTTGCAGCCCATCACACCTCCAGGGCTCCCGAAGCACACATGGACTTCACGTTTTAGAGTCTACTTAGGGAAACAACAACAAAACCCCACCATCATGGAGCTGATTTCAACTCATTGTGACTTTATGTAGGGCTTGTGGGGCTTCATAAGTCTTTATGGAAAAGATAGCCTCAACTTTCACCCTCGGAGTTTGCTGGTGGGTTTGAAGGATCAACCCTGCTGTTGGCAGTCCAGTGCTGATCCAGCAGGATGTACTTACAGTTAATATGATCCCAATTGTAAATGAAAAAGAACCTCACAGCAACATAGGTCCCTTCCCACTTCCTTTTATGAAATGCCCTCATGTATTATTACAACTGCATACACAACAACCCACTAGATCATGCTGTTTGCTTTTAAGTATATTATACATTTCAAGTACTTTGAATGAGAAAACCAGTCCACTCTATTTACTCAAACATTTATAATTTCTGTTGCTCTTCCTCCATTCCTTAAAATTCACATTTCCTTTGGTCTGGAGAATTTTCGTCAGCAAATTTTTAGTGTCGGTGTGCTGGTGACAACTTCTCTTTGTTTTATATCACTTGGACTTCTTTTTGTCTCCCTTTCTGAAGGAAAGCCTTGCTGGATATTGAATCATGGGCTCACCGATGAACATTTTCACACAGCACTTTAAAGATGAGAAAGCTGCCATTATTCAACTGCTATATTCTCCTATCCAATATTATTTTTATCTGACTGCTGTTACATTTTTCCCCTTTATTTTTCAGTTTTCTTCTTTCTTTGCCTCCTCTCTCCCTTGCTCCCTCCCTTTTGTCCCTTTGCTGTCTGGCTGTGAAATGTCTCTCCGTGGTTTTCTTCAATTTTATGACTGCTGTTCACAGAGCTTCTCGAATGAGTACATTTATAGTTTTATTTACCAAATCTGGTTTTGACCATGCCATTCTTTTTCAAATAATTGCTCTGCATCTTTCTCTTCTCCTTCTTTGATTTCAATGAACTAAACGTCCATTAGACTTTTTTATATTGTCCCCTTAATCTCTGAGGCTCTGCTTATTTTTTTAAATCATTTTATTGGGGGTTCATACAACTCTTATCACAATCCATATATACATCCATTGTGTCAAGCACATTTGCACGTTAATTGCCATCATCATTCTCAAAACATTTGCTTTCTATTTGAGCCCTTGGTATCAGCTCCTCATTTTCCCCCTTCCTCCCTGCACTCCCCTCCCTCATGAACCCTTGATAATTTATAAATTATTATTATTTTGTCATATCTTACACTGCCCGATGTCTCCATTCGCCCACTTTTCTGTTCTCCATCCCCCAGAAAGAATGTTATATGTAGATCCTTGTAGTCGGTTCCCCCTTTCTACCCCACCTTCCCTCCAACCTCTGTGAGACATAGCCTAAGTGTGGCCATTTTGTATTTTAACAATAGAAACTTTTGAAACTTTGTAACGCTTGCTTAACCACAATGGGGCCAGAGGGTGTTATGATCAAAAGCTTACAAATAAGGGCTAACAATGTGGCTACAGTTGCTTAACGCTAATAAGATTCTGGGAACATTGAGACCCAAGAGTTCCCAGAACAATGTGCATGCCAATGTAGTTTTGCAAAAAAGGCTAACAGCAAGATCTGCTTCTGTATTTGCTTGCTTGCACAGCTAAAACTGCTTCCTTGTATGAAGATATAAATGGACATCAGTCATGCTGTCCGGGGCCACTCTTCCAAGGGAGAGTTGGTCCCTGCAAGGGCATGCAACAAACTTCTATTGCATTCACTTTTTGATTTGAGTCGTTCCTGTCTCGCCAATGTACAACACCTCCCAGTATCGCCACTCTCACTTCTGGTCCTGAAGGGATCATCTGTCCTGGATTCCCTGTGTTTCCAGTTCCTATCTGTACCAGTGTACATCCTCTGGTCTTGCCTGATTTGTAAGGTAGAACTGAGATCATAATAGTGGGAGGAAGCACTTATGAACTAGAGGAAAGTTGTATGTTTCTTCATTGCTACACTGCACCCCTACTGGCTCATCTCCTCCCCGCTACCCTTCTGTAAGGGGATGTCCAGTTGCCCACAGATGGGCTTTGGGTCCCCAATCTGTACTCCCCCCCATTCATAATGATGCAATTTTCCCCCCTTGATACTTGATACCTGATGCCTTCGACACCTCATGGTCACACAGGCTGGTGTGTTTCTACCATGTGGGCTTTGTTGCTTCTCAGCTAGATGGCCACTTGTTTACCTTCAAGCCTTTAAGACCCCAGATGCTATATCTTTTGATAGCTGGGCACCATCAGCTTTCTTCAACACATTTACTTATGTATCCATTTGTCTTCATTGAGATAGTATTCGGAAGGTGAGCACACAATGATATGATTTTTTCTTCTTTGATGCCTGAAACCTGATCCCTTGGACACCTCGTGATCACACAGGCTGGTGTGCTTCTTCCATGTGGGCTTTGTTGCTTCTCAGCTAGATGGCCACTTGTTTACCTTCAAGCCTTTAAGACTCCAGATGCTATATCTTTTGATAGCTAGGCACCATCAGCTTTCTTCACCACATTTGCTTATGCACCCTTTTGTCTTCAGCAATCATGTCAGGAAGGTGAGCATCATGGAATAGCAGTTTAATAGAACAAAGAGTTCTTGCATTGAGGAAGTACTTGAGTGGAGGCCCAATGTCCATCTGCTACTTTAATACTAAACCTATAAATATATACACATAAATCTATTTCCCCATCATCATATATAACTATATTTACATATGTACATGCCTGTATTTAGACCTCTGTAAATGCCCTGTGCCTCCTAGTTCTTTCCTCTATGTCCTTTTACTTTCCTCTCGCCCACGATCATGCTCAGCCTGCATTTGGGCTTCAGTAATTCCTCTTGGTTACATTACCCTTGATCACGCCCTACCAGGCCTCTTATACCCTCCTCGCCACCAATTTTGGATCACTTGTTGTTCCCTTGTCCCTGAGTTTGTTAACACCTCTTCCTTTCTCCCACCTCCCCTTCTCCCATGTCCCATCGGTTCCATTGTTTTCTCCTCTGGATTGTTTATTCAGGTATGCTCTCTTCTTGATTTGCTCCATTTTGGGGGGTTCAGGCCATGCTGCTTCCCCCCCCCATGTGACCCCAGAAATGTCCTCTGTCACAGTCTGCTCCAGTAAGGGGACAGTGTGACACATGCTGTTGCCGGTTGCCCCATCCCCTCTGTGTCCCATTAGCTGGCTGTGCTTATTTTGAATTAAATATTTTTCAAATTTTTAGATTGGAAATGTTTATGTTGATCTAGTTCATAGGGTCTGCTTATGTCATCTCCATTCTGCTACTGAGACAATCCAGTGAAACTTTATTTTGTTATACTGTATTTTTAAAAATAAGTTCTAAAATGTCCACTTATTTCCTTTTATAGTTTCTGTTTCTTTGTTGAATGAGCCCTATTGGTTCTTTCAGGTAAACATTGGATTGCGAACTGCAAGGTTGGCTGGTCTATCGGGTTATTTATGTCATGCATGCTTATAGTCTTTGCTTAAAGACTGTTAATTCTAGTATGTGGGCCATCTCATGGTTGACATTTGTTGAGCATCTTTTCCTGTGAGAAAAGGTCACATTTTCCTTTTTTATTTATAGATTGAGAAATTTTGCAATGTGTCTGGGACATATTGAATATTGTGACCTCAGATTTGTCCTGTTTAAATGCTTAGAGAACATAAAATTTGTTGTTATTATTTGTTTTTTGCAGGCAATCAGCCTTGTCAGGTTTTAACATCAAGTTCTGTTTTATCTTCTGTGGAAAACATTTCCACTTTCAATTCTTTTTAAGCCTCTGCTATGATCTTTGAGAACAACGTGACACCCATCTGACCACCTCTGGCTTCCTGGTTGCCATGAGGCAGGGGCCACACATGTATCTATGCTTCATCCTACTTTACCTATTGTGACATCACACCACTCTACATCTATGTTGGGGTTACTAATTCATTGAAACTGCCACATTGAACCCACAGACAATACTCAGTCATCCAGGGTATTTATCAGGGGTGTTACAGGGTACCCAATGTCGGATCAATAAACAGTCAGTGTACAGGCACTGGTCCACAGCAACACCTCTTCTCAGCCAAGTCTCGCTCTGGTCCTCAGCCACAGGGTCCCTTGCCTTCCTTCTGCTTTCTGGGACCAGGAAGCCCCCCTCTCTCTCCGTCTCACAGTCCCAGTGTCGGTGCTGCTCCCCTTGCTCTGTCCCAAGGTCTCCATGCCACAGTCTCTCCTCCTGGTTCCAACCTCTCCAATCTCAGACAGAGATCTGGAACATGCTCTTCCAATGCTTCTGGGCTTTTTCTTGCTGTTCCTGTTTCAAAGATCACTCATCATTATAGCTAATGGTGGAGGTAGGTGTAGAGGCTGGGAAGTGGGGAAACACAAACTGTGCAATCCCCTCCAGGAGGCGCACCCATGCCCTACTTACACACGCCACCCAGTCAGGGGGGCGGGGGGGGGGGGGGCTCCAAAGACACAGGTCGGAAAGCCTGAGGAAGAAACGTCCCTCCAGCGCAGGGGTTAGTCTGTGACTTAGGCAGCTGTGTGTTTCCTACGTCAGCTCTCCAGGCCCTCACTGTGCTTTCTTGGGTCTGTTCTGGGCATTTGCAGCCCCAGGATAAGCCCGAGACTTGTGTAAATTCAGACACAGAAGTAGGGGATAGTCTTCCCCAACTAACTCCTCTCCGGGACTGCTCTCCCTGGTCTGACTCCGGGGCCCCTTTGTCCTACGTCCTCAGTCCTTAAAGACTGTTTTCTCTGGGAGTCGTGGGTCTCCTGGCTGCCACCATAATCAGTGTAGCTCTCTACAAGTGGATCTGCCTTGACAGCAGGACAAAAGGGAAAAGAGACAGACAAGTAAAGAAGGCAAGTATTTCTTATTCCCTGTCTGCGTCAGCTCAGTTCTCCAGCCAGAAAAAGTTAAAAGTGGGGCTGGGGGGGGTTCTTTTGAAGTTTTTACTATCTGAACCTACTGTGACTCAAGTTGCCGGACACCTTTTGGGTCGAAATCTGATGATAAAGGAAAGAAAAAACAATCTTGGAAAGGCAGTTTCTAGTAACAGTTTTCTAGTTTTCCAGATACTCCCCTGTCTCTTTGCTGCTGCTTAACAGCTCTCAGGGCCCTTCCTTTTGTGCTCCCTTTAGGGGTTTTGGTTGCAACAGTGAGAGAGGTCGGCAGTAATGGGAATGGGAAAAAAAGAATGAAGTCTAGTCTCTCTCCTGTACTGGGTTGTTATCTCCACAAACACACAAAATGTGTGTATCTTCATTATTGTTATATTATTGATGCCTGATCCAGTGTGATACACAGAAAGACCAGTAATTATTGAATGTATTAGTAGTTGTCAAAGAAGAAGGAACAAGATAATAGCCATATAGGGCAAAAGAAACACACAAGAGTTTTTAAATGTGTAAATGTAAGGATATTAGACTCATAATGTTAAACCCTAGTAAACTCTTGGTACAGGGGAAAAATGATATACTACTCAGAAACAATAGAAATTGGATGGATTTAAAATTAAATCATTTTGGGGGGAGGGAGGGGAAAATGAGGAGCTGATACCAAGGGCTCAAGTAGAAAAAAAAATGTTTTGAAAATGATGATGGCAATAAATGTACAAATGTGCTTGACACAATGGATGTATGTATGGATTGTGATAAGAGCTGTGTGAACCCTCAATAAAATGAAAGAAAAAAATAAAATGATGGCAACATATGTACAAATATTCTAGATACAACTGATGTATGGATTGTTATAAGAGGTGTAAGAGCCCCCAATTTAAAAAAATCATTTTTAAATCTAGGTGTTATGCTTTGATAACAAAATAGCAATAGTACATGTGTAGGAAATAAAAGAAGAGAGGAAGCTTATTGTCCTCTGTACACAATACGTAATAAAATGCTTGAAAGCAAAGATACTGGGAATTGTCCTTTTGAACTGTCCTCTGAGTTGACAATGGCTGTCCAAATGAGGCTATCAGAAAGACACTCAGAAGCCGGATAATAAAATGGTCACAGGTGGAGGCAAGAGACACAAATCTAAGGTCATTGCTACAGAAAGAATGACATGACTAGGATGGTTGTTGACATCTCTTGGCAGATGAGCAGGGGGATTACCAGGGGGTTCGCTAGTAGCATAGAATGATTGATGGTCAGTCACAAACAGCTGCAGCTCATTCAAGTGGTCTGTCTCTAGGGTAGCATTTTCTTTAAAGAAATGAAAGGAATGGGGATAAGACATACTTAGAAAGCACCTATCATTCTAAAGAAAAAAGTTGTTTAAATGTCAGAAAATAGTAAATCACCAATTGGAGAAATGCTACAGTTGCACTTCTTAGGAGGTAGATTGCAAACCTTTATTCCAAGCTTCCTCTAGGCAGGTTCAAACTACCAACCTTTAGAGTAGTAGTCGGGCATTTGTCTGCAGCACCCAGGAACTCTTTGGTTGAATCTTAACCAAACCCAAATCCATTGCCAATAAGTCAATTCCAACTCATAGTGACTCTATATAGTGTTTCAGAGATTGTAAATCTTTATGGGAACAGACAAGCTCACCTTTCTCCCTCAGAGTGGCTAGTGGGTTTGAACTGCTAAACTTGCAGTTAGCAACCCAAAGCCTAACATGAACCATCATCAGAGCTCCACTGGTTGAATCTTAATAGTCTTTTTATTTGAGAGCTTTCTAAGACATATATAAGGGAAAAAATTTTATATTAAGCAATTTGCAACATTTACTTTAATGCATAAAAGTCCTTAAACACTGAATATAACCACACATAACCATTCCTCGCATTTATCCATTTATCGATGGAGGTTTGTGTATTGCTATGATGCTGGCTGGATTTTAGCAGAGCAGCCAGACTAAAACAAAACCAAAAGGGAAACTCACTGTCACGAGTCAATTTCAATTCATAGAGATGCTGTAGGGCAGAGTAGAACTGCCTCTGTGGATTCCTGAGACTCTAAATCTTTATGAGAGTAGAATGCCTCTTCGTTCTCCCATGGAGCAGCTGGTGGATTTGAACTGCTGAATTTGCAGTTAGCAACCCAATGCCTAACCTTCTATGCCACTAGGGCTCCCTCCTAGACTAAGAATAGTAAAAGAAAAAAGCCTTGGAATTGATCTACTTTAGAAGATCAGTCAATGAAAACCCTACAGCTCACCAGAGTTTGATCTACAACCAATTATGGGGACAATGCTAGGACCAGCAGTGTTTCATTTCATTTAGATCCATGGGGCATGGTGTTGCCTCATTCAGGGACTAAGTTGATGGTCACTACAAAGACAGCAATGGCTCACCAAAAAGGTCAGAAACAAATTCTAAGACTTCCACACTCTACTGTCTTAGCTGACAAACTAAAAATGTTTTTTGTTTTTTTTTAATCATTTTATTGGGGGCTCTTACAGCTCTTCTAACAATCCATACATCCATTGTATCAAGCACATTTGTACATATGTTGCCATCATCATTTTCCAAGTATTTTCTTTCTGCTTGAGCCCTTGGTATCAGCTCCTCTCCCCTCCCCCCACCCTCATGAACCCCTGATAAATTATAAATTATTATTTTTATATCTTACACCGCCCACTGTCTCCTTTGCCCATGTTACTGTTGCTCGTCCCCCTGGAGAGGGGGGAGGGGAATTATATGGTCCGTCGTTTTCGTCTGTTCCTTGTTTCTCCCTCTTTTCCTCCTCCCACATTCCCTGTACCTTCATGGTATTGCTACTCCCATTGCTGTTCCTGAGAGATTTATCTGTCCTGGATTCCATGTGTCCAGAGCTCGTATCTGTACCAGTGTACATGCGCCGGTATAGCCAGATTTCTAAGGTCATGATCATGGGGAGGAGGAAGCATTAAAGAATTAGAGAAATGTTGTGTGTTCTGTTAGTTCTGTGCTGCACTCTGTCTGTCTTGTTTCCTTGTTGACCCTTCTAAGAGGGAATGTCCAATTATCTACAGATGGGTTTTGGGTCTCCACTGTGAACCCTATCATTTGCATCAATATATTTGTTTTGGTCTTCTGATGCCCGATACCTTATCCTGTTGACATCTCATGATCACACAGGCTGGTGTGCTTCTTCCACGTGGGCTTTGTTGCTTCCCTGCTAGATGGCCACTTGTTTAACTTTAAGCCTTTTAGACTACAGATGCTCTTTTACTATCTGGGCACCATCAGCTTTCTTCACCACATTTGCATATGCACCATTTTGTCTTCAGCAATCTCTAAGGGGAGGTGAGCATCACAGCATCCCAGGTTATTAGAACAAAGCGTTCTTGCATTGAGGGAGTACTTGTGTACAGACCCAATGCCTGTCTGCTACCTTAATACTTAACATTTAAACATAAGTACATAGACCTATACCCCTATTGTTATATATTAATGTATTTACATATATACATGCCTATATTTATACCTCAAAAATTATCTTTGCCTCCTAGTTCTTTCCTCTAGTTCTTTTTACTTTCCACCTGCCCCACTACCATATTCAACCTTCATTCGACTCTCATAACTTTCTCTTGGCTAAACTGCACTCGGTCAAACCCCATCAGGCATTCTACTCCCTCCTCGCCATCAATTTTAGGTCTCTTATTGTTCCCTTGTCCCTAGGTTTGTTGGCTACCCCCCCTTTCTCCCTCCCACCTCATCCTCTCCCATGTCCCCCCAGAACCATCATCCACCCCACCCCACCCCCTGAGCCATCAACCTCATTATTTTCTCCTCAGGATCAGTTATCCTGCCTACCTTATATGAATAGCCATAAGAAATGTTTTTATATTTTCATTAATATCTTGTAACAAGTCTCTAAGTGTAATTTTTGTCCTAATAGAAAGCTATGATAAAGTTAGAATTAAGATGAAAAAGGAGAAATCAGGCTACTTACCATAAAACCTATATGATTTTCCAAGAATCACTGAGGGATATAAAATTTGAATTTTAAAATGAAAAAAAAAAATCAATTTAACTAATAATAAATGCACATAAGCCAAGTAGGAGACAATTCAGTGGACAATACAAATCGAGGTTGTAGCTCAGTCCTATAACACTACATACCTGCTGTCTGACCAGGGCAGGCTCGTGAAGTTTTGGTATTGATTTACTGGAGTTCAAGATAGGAGGCTGAACTCAACAACACAACAGCCCTCTTATGGTAAAATTTAGGTAAGTGTGACATTTCCCCTGTGGTCTACAAAACAGAAGGATGCATATTCTCTTGCATGCAAACTGTACAGTATTGAGCTATCCTAGTAATGGTTTCAGTATTTCCGTCCATTATCGCATGTAGATCACATAATTGCCTGCTCCCTGCTATTAAGGGTTAAAAAGTGGTTTAAAAGACTTATACAAGGAAAACTACAGAACCCTACTACAGGAAGCCAAAAGTGACCTCCACAAGTAGAAGGATATCCCATGCTCATGGATTGTAAGACTCAATAAAGTAAAGTCGTCAATATTACCCAGGGCACTCTATAAACTTAACTCTATCCCAATTCACATACTAACATCCTTCTTCAAGGAATTGGAAAAACTGACCACAAATCTCATATGGAGAGGGAAGAAGCCCAGAACTAGCAGAGAACTCCTCAAGAAGGACAGTCAGAGAGCTCCTTTACCTGACATTATCTCCTACTATCCAGCCACAGTGGTCAAAACCGCATGCTACTGGAGCAATGACAGACACTCAGACCAATGGAAAGTAACAGAAAACCCATAAACAAAACCATAGAGACAACTGATCTTCGACAATGGCACCAAAAGCATCAAGTGAGAGGTGGATGCCCTCTCTAAAAAGTGGTGCTGGAAATAATGGATATCTACCAGAAGAAAAGTGAAACAAGACCCTTATTTCACCTCATGCACAAGAACAAACTCAAGGTGAATTACAGACCTAAAACCCCAAACTATTGGGACTATCAATGAAGGAATCAGGACAAACCTAAGAACGTTGGCCTGGGGAATACATAGGCTAAATGTAATAGGGAAGGGTACCCATACAGATGAAATTGAAATTGACAAGTGGAATATAGTAAAAATAAAACACACGTGTATACATCAAAAGACTTCACCAAGAGAGTAACAAGAGAATCCACAGCCTGGGAGAGGATTTTTAGCAGTGACACAACAGACAAAAGGGCTTATTACTAAAATCTACAATACCCTCCTACCCTGTCAAAAAGAAAACTGCCAACCCCCTGAGGAAGGGGGCAAAAGACCCAAACAGATGTTTTACTAGGGAGAAGACCTGAATAGCCAATAAACATATGAGAAAATGCTCCTGGTCATTAGCCATCAGAGAAATGCATATTAAAACAATTATGAGATACCACCTAACACCTTTGAGGATAGCCCAAATCAGAAAATTAGAGAGGAGAGGATGTGGCGAGATAGGAACTCTCTTCCACTGCTGGTGGTTGTGTAGATATATATAGCCTCTGTGGAAAGTGATCTGGGAATATTTAAAGCAAATGGAATTGAGTTACCTTATAACCCTGCCATCCCTCTACTGGGCATATCCCAGAAGAGGTAAGAAATAGGCAATGGCCAGTCATCTGTGTTCCAATGTTTATTGCTGCGCAGTTCACAATCAGGAGGAATTAGAAACAACCTAAATTTCCACCTATTCTGAGTGGATTAGAAAACCCTGGCACATACACATAATGAAATATTATGCATTGTGGGATTATAAGGAGACATTTCCCCAGCTTTGTCTCCCCCAAAGACATGTCAAACATTAGAGGCTATTTGCTAGCATGTGGGGGGAGGTCAGATGCTTAGAGACATCCTCCCTGAAGGCAGTCAGTTGCCAGACTTTGGTCTGGTCCCACCATGGATAGGCCTGCTCCCTGCTGTTAAGGACAATGGGCTACTTCTCCCTAAAGGCTTGCAGTCATCAATTTGGTTCCTGTAGGTGGAGTTCACACCCTACCTATAATGGTCTCTATAGTTGAGCCAGGGAACAGGTCAAACGGGCTTAGTGACATCCAAAGTTAGGCTGCCATCCTGAATCTAGGATCCGCCCATCTTGCCACATGTATACTACATTCCCTTCTCTTCCAATTGTGTATATACCCCTAAGTCACCCCCATCCCATTACTGTATTACATATAGCACAACCCTTTCCTGTGACGTATGTCTTCACTTGTAATTAGGGGGCTTGCATGTCCCCAGAGAATATAAAAGGCTTGGTTAGCATTAAATCTCTCTCTCTCCACATGGACCACCAAGTGAGGCTGAGGTGAGCATTGCTACCATGAAATGTGTCTGACTCCATTATTTCAATCTCTCATGATCTTTATGACTTTACTATAATCTTTACTTATCACTGTACAATTGCACCTACCGGACCGTGATGATGTGCTAGGGGCTGGTTAACCCTGACAATGCATCACTAAAAAGCATTGATGATCGCAGAAAGCACATAGTCTCATGGGAAGAGTTGGAGGAAATTATCCTAAGCGAAGTTAGTCAATCACAAAAAGACAAGAACAACATGAGTCCACTGAGGTAAGTATAATCAGCACAGTAGATATGGAAGAAGAACTACTTGTTTCACACTACACAGGTTGAGGTACAGGCAGTTGGGTAGGGGACAGGTCTAACCCAAGGATGCATATATCATGCCGGCACAAAGAAGGAGAAGGGGGCAGGGTGGAGAGGAGGGGAAAAAAGAGGGAGAGGATGGCACTGGGGAGCAGGGCACTAATCCATCCAGGGGGAGGTATTGTTTATGTCACCACAGAAGTGGCGTACAAAACCTTGAGGGCAATGAAACCACATGGAGTAACTCATGAACAGAGAGGGCTACAGGGCTGGCCCCAATCAGAGCCAAACTAACCCCCTTCCTAGAAGTATGTGCTACAGAGGACAACACTAAACCTCCAGGTTGGGGGGCTGGCCTACCATGCTCACACCGAAGCAAACTAAGAAGGAAAAAGAGAGAGTGAAGGACTAGACCCTATACTGGCACCCCAACCGCTAAGGATGGAGCTGCTAAGGCACAGAGAGGACTGTAAAGCTGACAACAGCATGAGACATGATGTCCCCTTGCTAGAGCATACCACAGCAGGTAGAAGTCAGTGGGCAGAACTGGAATTATGCATACTTTTTGGTTTTTTTGTGATTTTTTTTGCAGGTTTTTTTTTCCACCCTTTTTATTCGATCTTTGTTTTCTTTCACCCTTTTTATTCAATCTTTGTTTTCTTTTTGTTTTTTCCGTTACTGTTGTTTTGCCTACCTATATAAGATAGGCATAGGAAGCAAGCCCCAGGAGAAAGTAGCAGGACCGATGGTTCTGGAGGGACTTGGGGAGAGGAGAAGGCAGGGGAAGGACGCAGTGAGCAAACAATGCTATAGACAGGGGAACAACTAGGGAATTAAATCAGTAAGGAGGAGGATGTAGAGAACCTCGGGGTGTTGGAGCAACAGCAATCTACTTGAGGGGAATTACTGAGAGGCAGAAGAAGGGCGAGCATGATGGTAGGACAGGAAGAAGGTAAAAGGGAACAGAGACAAGATCTAGGAAGCAAAGCTATGGATAGAGGTATAAACAGAGGTGTGTACATATGTCAATATATTAATTCATAAAAATAGAGATATTGGCCTATGGACATATATTTATATGGCAATATATTGAGGAAGTGGATGGACTTTGGGCTCAAGCCCTCCCTCAACCAAGAAAACGTTATTCTAACAATCTGGCATTCTGTGATGCTCACTGTGTTAGCCTGGGTTGACCAGATAAACAAATCCAGAGATACTCACAAATGTGCAAAAGAGAGCTTCAGATCAAAGAGTAACTATATAACAAGAAAACATCCTGGCCTAGTCTAGATTAAGTCCACAAGTCTGACACTAGCCCATATTTCCAACACCAGTCCACAAATTCCTCTTCAGAATCATGCAACACACACAATGATGCCAAATGCAGGGAGATCACAGGCCTGTGGGTGGAAAGTCTTGTGGATCCAGAGGCAGTGGAAGCATCTCAGTGCCGGTGTGGGTCTCCATGTGGCACCTCCATCTCCAGAGCTCTGGCTGGGATCAGCATGGCTCTATGTGTCTTGTCATCAGGAAGATGAAGCAGAGAGTGTGTGGGTCCTGCCTCCAGAGAGGAAGACTGGAGTTCACAGAATCCTCAGGAGAAGGCCAGGCCTCCACAGAGGCTTCATTGGCTATGACCTGATTGACAGGCTAGACTTCACCCCTTCACTCAAGTTGACAGGAGTTTCTGTAACTTCCACACTCACCCTCTCAACAAGATCACTGAAGACAAAATGGGTGCATAAGCAAAGGTGGTGATGAAAGCTGATGGTACCCGATTATCAAAAGATTTAGCGTCTGGGGTCTTAAAGTTAAACAAGCAGCCATGTAGTAGAGAAGCAACAAGCCCACATGGAAGAAGCACACCAGCCTGTGCAAACATGAGGTTTCCCCGAGATCAGGTAAAAGGCATCAGAAGATCCAAAAACTTTTGAGGTTTTTTCTTAATGTGATAGCGATGGAGGGGGTGGTGGTGTAGGAGAGGTCTTTTAATTTGTGAGGTGAGGACATGCCTTTTATTCCCAACTATTTTATTGGCACATAGTTTACATATCAAACAATTCAATAGGTCCATTGTTGAATCATATGAAGGAGAATTGTATAATCATTACCACATCTATCCTAGAGCATTCTCCACCCCCACAAAATAAGTTGTGCAATCACAATTCATTCCAGTGCTCCCTTCTCCCTTTAGCCTTCATTACTTACTCCAGAAATTCCCTTTCCCTCCCTATCACCCGCCCCCACTCTCGTATTCCCTATAACTCCTCTGTGATGTTATTTTTTTAAATCATTTTATTAGGGGCTCATACAACTCTTATCACAATCCATACACTCATCATTGTGTAAAGCGCATTTGTACATTCATTGCCCTCCCTATAACTCCTTGCATCAATTATTACCATTATGTATACACTCCTCCTGTGCTTCACAGTTGGGAGACCCAACAGAAAACAATAAAAACCAAAATCTCCTTAAGGTGGTAATAGTATAAAGACAAAATATATTATATGAGGATGGGGAAATAGATCTATGAGCCTACATTTATAGGTTTAGTATTAAGGTAGCATAAGGACATTGGGCCTCCACTCAAGTACTCCCTCAACACAAGAATACTTTCTTCTAGTAAATTGGCATTCTATG
>NW_022103906.1:11350095-11368989 GCF_000313985.2 Echinops telfairi
ACCATCAGCTTTCATCACCACCTTTGCTTATGCACCCATTTTGTCTTCAGTGATCTTGTTGAGAGGGTGAGTGTGGAAGTTACAGAAACTCCTGTCAACTTGAGTGAAGGGGTGAAGTCTAGCCTGTCAATCAGGTCATAGCCAATGAAGCCTCTGTGGAGGCCTGGCCTTCTCCTGAGGATTCTGTGAACTTCAGTCTTCCTCTCTGGAGGCAGGACCCACACACTCTCTGCTTCATCTTCCTGATGACAAGACACATAGAGCCATGCTGATCCCAGCCAGAGCTCTGGAGATGGAGGTGCCACATGGAGACCCACACCGGCACTGAGATGCTTCCACTGCCTCTGGATCCACAAGACTTCCCACTCACAGGCCCGTGATCTTCCTGCATTCAGATGCATTGCAGTCAAGTTGATTATGACACAGAGAACTGCTGCATAGGATTTCCAAGGTTTAATCTTATCAAGTGGTTATACGTTAGGCTGTGATCCGGATGGTCAGTAGTTCCAAACCACTGAGCAGCTCCTCAGGAGAAAAACTGGACATTCTACTCCCGTAAACAGTGACAGTCTTGGAAACCCTCAGGGGGTCGCTATGAGTCGGCATTGACTCTATGGCAGCGAGTTTGGTTTGGTTTTAATCTTTATGATATCTCATTATAGTTTTAATTTGCATCTTCTTAATGACTAATGAAAAATGCTTTGGTGGTGCTATTGGATAGCCTTGGACTGTTAGTCACAAGGTTAGTGGCTCAAATCCACCAGTCAATTTGCAGAAAAAAGAGGAAACTATCTACTCCTATCATGATGTCTAGCCTCAAAACCCCTGTACATTGCTGTTGTTGCGATTAGTGGGATCTGACTCATAGCAACCACGTGCACAACAGAAGGAAACACTGCCTGGTCCTGTGCCGTCCTCACAATTGTTCTTATGTCTGAGCCCATTGTTGAAACTGTTGTGTCAATTCATCTTGTTTTCCTCTTTTTTTTACCGCCCCTCTACTTTACCCAGCCTGATGTCCTTCTCCAGGGATCGCGTTCTCCTGACAACATGTCAAAAGTACTTGGGAAAACAAAGCAAAAAGAAAGTAAAAAGAGGCTGCTTGAGAAGAAGCCTTACCATCTTGCTTCTAAGGAGGCACACCTTAGTCATAAAAGTAACACCCTTGCTTTCCAGTGCTTTAAAGAAGTCTGTGAAGCAGATTTGCCCAATGCACTATGTCATTTTGCTTGTTTGACTGCTATTTCCATGAGCATTGATTGGGGGTCCAAGCAAGACAAAATCCTTGACAACTTCAACCTTTTCTTCCTTCATCATGCTGTGACCTATTGGCCCAATTGTGAAGATTTTGGTTTTCTTTCCATTGGGTTGTACTCCACAGTGGAAGCTGCAATCCTTTATCCTCATGGGCAAGTGCTTAAAGTCCTCATTTCCAACAAGCAAGGTTGTGTCATCTGCATACCACAGGTTGTCATTAAGCCTTCCTCCAAACCTCATGCCTCATTCTTCTTCAGATAGCCTGCTTCTCTGATTATTTGCTCAGCGTACTGATTGAGTAAGTATGGTGAGAGGAATATATGCAATTCATATATTGCATATATGAATAAGTATGCAACACTGACACACACCTTTCTTGATTTTAATCCATGCAGTATTCCCTTGTTCTGTTTGCATAACTGCCTCTTTATCTGGGTAGTTTCCACATAAATAAAATTAAGTGTTCTGGAATTCTCATTCTTCTCAAGGCTATCTATATATAGTTTGTTATGAACCACACAGTTGAGTGCCTTGGTATAATCAATAAACACAAGTAAATATCTTTCTGGTATTCTCTGGTTTCAGCCAAGATCCATCTGGCATCAGCAATGATATCCCTTCTTCCATGTTCTCCTCCGAATCTGACCTGACTTTCTAGCACCTTGCTGTCAAGGTATTGCTGCAACCATTGTTGGCTGATCTTCAGGAAAATTTTCCTTGCACGTGATTATCAATGATATTTTTCTATAAACTGTGAATTCTATTTGGCCAGCTTTCTTTGAAATAGGTATAAATATGGATCTCTTCCAATCAGCTAGCCAGGTAGCTCTCTCTCAAATTTCTTGGCATACATAGAAGAGTAAGTGCTTCCTGTGCTTCATCAACTTGTTGAAACATTTCAGTGGGTATTCCAGCAATTCCTGGAGCCTTGTTTTTGGCTAATACCTTCAGAGTAGCTTACATTTCTTCTTTCAGTACCATTGGTTCTTGGTCACATGCTACCTCTTAAAATGGTTAAATGTCAACTAGCTTTTTTTTGGTACTTTGACTGTGTGTTTTTCTATCTTCTTTTGATGCTTCTACCATTCCATATTTAGCCCATATAACCTTCCAATATCTCCCTTGAGGTTTGGCTCTTTCCCTCCGCTCTTTCCGCTGAAGATGTGCTGAGCATGCATATTGCACTTTGTCTTCTTGAGTCGCCCTTTGAAAAATTCTCTTAAGCTACTGCTTCATTTGTCCATTTGCCTTAGTTACTCTAGAATGAAGAGCAAGTTTCAGAATCTCCTCTGACATCCACTTTGGTGTTTCTTCTTTCCTGTCTTTTTATAAAACCCCCCACAAACATTTGTTTTTTATTGTCCTTTTTAATTACCTTTTGCTTTTTTATGTGTGTTCTTGATGTTATCCTACAGCTCATCAGGTCTTTAGTCTTTAATGATCAATATATCAAAACTATTCTTGAGGTGTTATTTTGGCTCCTGTGAACTTATTTTCATTTTCTTCTAGTTCAACCTGAACTTACATCCGAGCAACGGATTGATGGTCTGCTCCACAGTTGGCCCCTGGCCTTGGTTTAGATGTGGATATTGAGCTTCTCCAGCATTTCTTTCCACAGATGTAGTCAGTCTGACTTCTGTGTATTTCATCTGGAGAAGTCCACATGCATAGTTGCTTTATTTTGAAAAAAGGTATTTGTGATGAAGAATTTGTTGGTCTTGCAAAAACCTACCATTGGATTTCCAGCTTCATTTCAATCACCAAGGCCATATTTTCCTATTACTGTTCCTTCTTTGTTCTTTCCAACTCTGTATGTTGACTGATAATTATTACTGCATGTTGATGCATATTTGATCAGTAAATTCTTCCATTTCGGCTTCACTAGCCTTAGAGGTTGCTGCATACATTTGAACAGTAGTCATAATGACTACATTTGCATATTTTCGGATACATACTATCCTATCACAGACAGCATTGTATTTCAAGAGGGAACTTCAAAAATCGTTTTTGATGATGATGATGATGCCATTCCTCTTTAACCTGTCATTCTCAGCATAACAAACCACATGACTTTGTGATTCACAATGGCCAAGACCAGTCCATTTCAGCTCACTGACATCTGGAAGATTGGCCTTTATGTGTTCCACTTCATTTTTCACGACTTCCAATTCTCCTACATTCATTTTTTCAGACACATCAAGTTCCAATTACTAGATGTGTGTAGCCATTTCTGGTCATTTTGAGCTGCACCCCATCTGCCTACAGGAATCGCATAAGCTTTATTCCATCCATACCATTATGATCAACACTGCCTTGAGGCAGCTCTTCCTCCGTCACATTCTGAGTGCCTTCTGACTTGAGCGGCTCATCTTCTGGAACTATAACTAAAAATATTCTGCCACTGTTCGTGATAGTCACTGCATGATGATGTTTTGCTGCTGTTCATACCATTTTCAGAGGATATCTATGCATAAGCGGACACCCCGTCCTTTTTTGTCATCTGTTCTTAGTGTGGAAGCTCTGCTGAAACCGGTTCACTTTGGGTGAGCCTCCTGGTATTTGAAGTACCATTGACATAGCTTCCCGCAACACAGAAACTAACACTCAAGCCACCACGGCATAACAAACTGACAGACAAGTGTGGAAACATTCTATATATGGTCCTCTATAGAATTTCTATGAGTCAGAATAAACCGAATTGCAGTGGTTTTTGTTTTGATTTGTTTTGCTTTAATCTTTATGGAAGGAGACTGCCACATCTTTCTTCCATGAAATGGCTGGTGGGTTTGAACCTATGACTCTTTGGTAAGCAGCCTAACATTTAACTACTATCCTACAACAGTTCCTTTCTATCACAGTACTTTCATCCAAACCCTGTTCTTATGATTGGAGAAGAAAATGGACGTTTTGTAATTGCATCCCACTAAAAGGGGGACCTTATGTACACTCTTCATTGCTTTTTTCCCAGGTCCTAGAACAGATCCTTGGACCAATAAACAACATCCTAATACAGGGAGAAGAGAAGACAGTGAAGAAGAAATAAAGCCAAAATTCTCCTTAAAAAGCAAGGATAGTAAGGCTTTACTTCATGTACTTTGGACATATTGTCAGGAGCTACCGCCTCTGGAGAAGGGCATCATGCTTGGTAAAGTACACGGTTCATTATAAAAGGGGAAGAAACGTAACGAGACGGAGTGACACAGCAGCTGCAACACTCAGCTCAAACACAATGACTGAGAGGATGACACAGGACCGGGCAGCATTGTTTCCCCTTGTACATATGGTCACTATGGGTTGGAACTAATTCAATGGCACCACAGAAAACAACAGGGCCTGTTCTGTCCTAAATAACCATGTATTCAATGAATAAGCAACCTCGTACCTAAATGGATACCAACAGGTGGAGAAGAGGGAAAAAAACAGATTAAGTTCTAGGTTGATACCTTGCAGGGCTGGATAGATAATAGGGGGGAAAAAGAAAACTGTCTTTAAAGGTAAATAGTTGCTTGCTCAATTATTTACCTTTAAATAATTGAGAGTCAAAATGGGTCTCAAAATTGGTTTGATTCAACAGCTTCTTGTCCATTTCTCTAGTCTGCCATCCGTGTGTCAGCTTTCTGGTAAAACTGATTCACATCGTCACGGCAAAGTAGCTCTGACATTGCATGCTCCACCCCAATCAAGCCACCATCTAGGGCAGAGTGAGAATATCTCTTCTGGCAGCGCCCTTAGTCCAGTAAGTCTGATTCTTTTTCCAACCACCCAAATAGTCTACTAAGGAGTCACAGAATCTCTAGGGGGGTTTTATCCCTCAATGAAATGTTGTCACAAGAAAGGGTGGGATATCCTAGGGAAATCAGTTGTCCAGGAACCGTTCACATAAAGGTCGTTTTGTTTTATGTGAGTTATGTATGCTGATATTTGCTGCGTTGAAATTTAAAAAAATATTTTAATACTAATTCCTTAAAAGTATTAAAGCTTATTTTAATACTTACTAATTCCTTAAAATATCAATAAAATTATTACTCATTAGTATATTATTTCTATGAAAAATACCTATATTCAAAAACAACAAAAGTTATTAAGAGTGACATTGTTTACCACTGAAAAAATTAAAGTATATGGCTATAGAATAAACTTGGACATGCATATCTGCTCCTGAATTCTATCTGTTGGCATGCTAATTTTCTTTTTGATTGTGACACATGAGGAAATGGCAGTTTCATGCAGATATGTGATTGGAAAAAGGAAAGAGTGTTTGAATAGCCTTCTCAAAATGTGGTTATTTTTCCTGATCTTCCAAATATTGACACGTCTCCTCATAAAATATTGAAAAATAACAATGGTTTGTATCATCACAGATCTCATCAGAAAAAAACAAAAAACCTTAAAGGTACTGGCAAGGTGCAAAGCCCATTGGAACAAACATGTTTCCCAAACATCCAAATTTGTTTTAATGTTGGGTACAAATATTGTCAGTTGTTTTTCTTAAAGTGACAAAATAATTTCATTCATCTTTGAAATATATATCTGCCAAATACCCCGAGTATAACTGTATTTGGTCAAACAAACAAACAAGATATTCTAAGAAAAAAAAAAACCAGGAAGTTCAGTTTACAACTCAGCTTTTTTTCTTTCCGAAAATGATTGTATTTCTCTCTGTTCATCTCTGGAACATCTCGTGGATCAGCAGAAATGGTGGAAGGAGCCTAAGAAGCGAGCTGCCTTAGTCTCAAAGGGTGAGGCTGAGGCCTCTGGAGTCTCAAAGGACACATCCACAGCCACCGACGTTTCCAAGACGGATCACCTTTGTTCTGCGTGGAAGGCTGCCCTGCCCTCCAGGCTGCTGCCCAAAGCTGAGAGGGGCCACCACCCCTAAGAGGCAGAAGAAGGGGGCTGACAGGGTTGAGTGGTAAGGCTGCCACTCAGTTGAGCTAGTCGATATGAGGTTATGCCGAAGTGAAGGAGCAGAGTTGCCAGCCCAGTGGGCTTAAAAGAGGTCTGAAACTCTGGGCCCAGAAGCTTCTATCTAGAATCCAGAGAGCAGGGAATATTGTATGGTTTAAAATCAAGAAATATGTGTGCCGGGGTTGTAGCCTTTTACCACATTTACTCAGCCTGTATGCAGAGCAAATAATCAGAGAAGCTATATCATACAAAGAATGAGGCATCAAGATTGGAGGAAGGCTTTTTAACAACCTGTGATATGCAGATAATGTAACCTTGCTTGCTGTGAGGATGATGGAAGCATTTGCTAATGAAGATCAAGGATTACAGGCTTCAGTGTGAATTACAACTCATCCCAAAGAAAACCAAAATCCTCACAATTGGGCCAATAGTAGAGATATGTGAATGGCCTTGCCATCAAACAGAGAGCAGTGGAAAGTTGATTACGGCAGGAGTAGTTAGGTTAAAATGCAATACCTTATCATTTGATTTCCCCTTTGACCCTTTTTGAAGTTGTTTCGGTTTTTAATATTTTATAATCTCTTTTTGAATTAGGTTTTTCAGTTTTTGTCTAGTTATTGTTGTTGTGCTTTTCTTGTGTTTTCTTCCTATTTGTATTTCATATAATTTTCTCTGTACGATGCCTGGGATAGGTACACCCATAGAGCAGTAAGTAACTGGGTGGATAATCTCCTAGGGGCATGGCAGGGGAGGATGGGGTGCAATGACAATGAGGACAAGAAGAAAATGTCCTGGAATTGATCGTGGTGATGACTGCACAAATCTTAAGCTAATGATTAAATTGTATGGCATGTGAAGTATCTCCCAAATACATGTGTATATATGTATGTATGCATATATGTGTATACATATATATAACATGTTAAGTGGAGAAAAGGTTGAAAGTTGTCAAGCATTTCGTCTTGCTTAGAACTATAATCAATGCTCATGGAAGCAGTAGTCCAGAGATCAAACAACACATTGCATTAGGATAATCTAATTCCCTAATTAGATTTACCTAATTTGCACAAGACCTCTTCAGAGTGCTTTAAAGCAAGGTTGCTACTTTGAGGACTACAGTGCACCTGACCCATGGTATTTTCAATAGCCTCATATGCACATGAAAATTGGACACTGAATAAGTTACACTCAATGCGTTTGAATTACGGTGCTGGTAAAGAACATAGATTACCAAAAGGACAAACAAATATATCTTGGAAGAAGTGCAGCCAGATGCTCCTTAGAAGCAGGAATGGCAAGACTTCATCTCATGTACTTAGGAGACATTGTCAATAGAGACCATTGGAGAAGGACATCAGTCTTGGAAACGTACAAGGGCAGTGAAAAAGAGGAAGGCCCCAGACAAGATGGATGGACACAGTGGCTGCAACCATGGGCTCTGTCGTAAGAACAATTGAGGGACAACGCAGGACACAGCGGTGTATCGTTCTGTTGTGCGCAGGGGTGCCGTGAGTAGAAAGTGACCACGGCAACGACAGGTAATGAAGGCAAGGATGGAGATCGAATAACATTTTTAATGATATTAGAAGGGAGTCAAGCACCAAGGGCACAAGTAGAAATTGTTTTGGAAATGATGATGGCAAGATATGTACAAATATGCTTGATACAATGGATGTATGGGATGTTCTAAGAGCCCCGAGTAAAATGATTTTTTAAAAAGGAGTCAGTGCAATGGGCGCAAACACATCCAAAAATGCACCGAAAAAACAAATAGAAAGATACAGTCATAACCTTTGCGTCAGAAAGATTTGAAAAAACTGTGAAGAGTTCTATATTTGTCAATATTCAAAATAGAATATTGTTTGATGTTATAAAACAAAAGTGCCTTTTTCTTTGTACCAAAAGACAGCATGAATGGGAGATTTTTAATGATCAAGGAGAAGCAGAGTATTGGCTATGATTTTAAGCAGTTGTCAGTGAACAGATTGTGTTCTAACTAAAGATCTTTCCATCCTTTGACCTTGAGACAAACAAGTTTACCTTTGCTGAGGAGGGTATTGCATTTACATCAGCACCTTTCGGTTACCATTAAGGGTGGTCAATCTACAATACTGCTGATTGGGTTACAGCTTTCTTTAATTCCATTTCAACTCTGAGTCCATGTAGACTGGATTTGATGTTCCCCCAAGGACTTAAACAAAGCACTGAGATCTACTACTTCTAAGGCTGTCTACATTCTGTCATTTGTAGTATGAAAATGGTTTTATTTAACTCGACTTTGTCAGATTGTCCTATGGACATTTCAAGATCTCTTGAGACTTACTATTTGATGATTTTTGGCCTTAATAAGCCAAGTACCTCAAGATTACAAATGATCATCCTAGATATTTCCCAGTATATTTTCCAGATTTTAAAAATTCATATTTTTGTTTAAATCTCACCTAGTATTATTTTGCAGTAGGTCGTGATGTTTTTACACAACTTTCCCCCTCAAAATACATGTAGAATTGTATCAATACCTATTTTTGAGTAACTCATCTTTTTCCTCTTTCATAATATACAATGCTCAATACACGGATACACCATATACAGGTTTCCAGAAGCTTCATTCTAGTCCAGTGACCTATGTTTTATTCTGAATTAGCAAAATGCTAGTTACAGTAGCTACATGTTCTTGTTAGTGCTTTAGGGACTAAATCAGCTCAGAATCGTATTATGTACTACAGAACTAAGCACTGTCTGGTCCTGTGCCGTCCTTATATAATTGCTGCTATTTTTGAGGCCTTTGCTGCAGCCATTGTGCCATTCCATTTCATTGAGGGACTTTCTACCAAGCATTATGGCCTTTTCCAGGGACTGGTCTTTCCTAATAATGTGTCCAAAGTATGTTAGGTAAAGTCTCCTCATCCTTGCTTAAGGGGAAGTCTAGTTGTCCTTCTGCCAAGGCATATTCATTGTACAGCTTTCATGTGCTTATTAGGCAACTGAAGCTATCATGGCTTGAATCAGGGGTCCCTTGGTCCTCAAAGTAACCTGTTTGCTTTTCAACACTGTAAAGAGGTCTTGTGCATCAGATTTACCTAGTGCAATGATTTGATCTCTTGACTGATGCTTCTATGAGTATTGATTGTGGATATAAGTAGGATGAAATCCTTGACAACTTCAATTTTTCTCCATTTATGATGTTGTTCATTGGTCCACTTGTGAGGAGTTTGGTTATCTTTACAGTGAGTTATAATTCATACTGAAGACTGTAATCCTTGATCTTCAAAAACAAGTGCTTCAAGTCCTCTACCATTTCAGCTATAAGGTTGTGTCATCTGCATACTGCCGGTTGTTAATAAGCCTTGCTCCAATCTGATGCCACATTCTTCTTTATATAATCTAGGTTCTCTGATTATTTGCTCAACTGTCAAGTGAGCAAATAAACTTTATTGGAAGCATTTGAGAATGCTTCTTAGAAGTGAGCTGACAAGGCTCATGTACTTTGTGTTACGAGGAGGACCAATCGCTGGAGAAGGGCATCATGCTTTTTAAAGGGGCCAGAACAAATCCAGGGATACATGTGGTAACCAACTGAAAAGGAGGGGGTAAAAACAAGATGGGTAGCAGTGGAACAGGGCACTAACCCACTCAAGGGGAGGGAGTTGTTTGTATCTCCAGAGGGAAAAAGGGATCAGACTTCAACCTGTTGGTACAAGACATGAATGCAACATACAGGCATGAAGCAGGGAACCAACAGAGAGGTCTAATGAGCCAGCCCCAATCTCAACTACATGGACAGTCCTTCCCTCCAGAAGAATTCACTTCAGAGGACAGCAATGAAGCTATAGCCCAGGACGAGGGACATGTCTGCTCAGAACACACAGGAGCAGCCAATGCACTACGAGACATGATGTCCCTCACTGACCCATAGTGCTACAGGAGACAACACTGGAGACACAGTGCGGGAATTATGCCAGATATGACCCCACCATACCGAGAATAAACACTAAAGGCGTGCAACAGAACAGCAAGAGGAGTAGAGCAATGAAATCCCCAGGGAATATAAAAAATAGGCTTTCGGGCCAGGGCGTGGCAACCCATCAGACTCTACCAGAAAACATTCCTTAAGGTCAACAAACAGACTTTGAACTATTTATTGGTTTTTCATTTTATGTGGTTGTTTTTTGTTGTTGTTGTTTTGTTACTTTGTTTTGCTCTGTCTTGTTTTTGTGCATATTATTATCTCTGCATGTCTATCTATATAAAATAGGTGGGATAAATAATCTGAAGGAGAAAACAATGGGACCAACGGTTCTAAGGGACATGGGAGAGAGGAAAACAGGAGAAAGGAAGTGAGTGTTAACAATCCCAGGGACAAGGGAACAAGTGATCCAAAATAGATGATCAGGAGGGTGTAGGAGGTCTGGTAGGATTTGATCAAGGACAATGTAAGTGAGAGGAATTACTGAAACCCAAATGAAGGCTGAACATGATAGTGGAACAAGAGGAAAGTAAAAGGGAAATAGAGGAAAGAACTAGGAGGCAAAGGGCATTTATAGAGGTCTAAATACAAGCATGTACATATGTAAATATATTTATATATGACAATGGAGAAATATATTTATGTACAAATTTTATACATACTTATGTACAAATTTCGTATTAAGGTAGCAGATGAACATTGGGCCTCTACTCAAGTACTCTCTCAATGCAAGAACACTTTGTTCTATTAAACTAACATTCCATGGTGCTCACCTTCCTGACACAATTGCTGAAGACAAAGCAGTTGCATAAGCAAATGTGGTGAAGAAAGCTAATGGTGCCTGGCTATCAAAAGATATATGTTTAGGGTCTTAAAGGATGGAAGATAAACAAGTGGCCATCTAGCTGAGAAGCAACAAAGCCCACATAGAAGAAGCACACCAGCCTGTGATCATGAGGTGTCGATAGGATCAGGTATCAGGCATCAAAGACCCACAACAAAAAATCATATCATTGTGAATGAGAGGGAGTATGGAGTGAAGACCCAAAGCCCATCTGTAGGCAACTGGATATCCCCTTATAGAAGGGTCTTGGGGAAGAGATGGGCCAGTCAGGGTGCAGTATAGCACCAATGAAACACACAACTTTCCTCTAGCTTTTTATTGCTTCATCTCCCCCACTATCATGACCCCAATTCTACCTTACAAATCTGGCTAGACCAGAGCATGTACACGGGTACAGATAAGAGCTGGAACCACAGGGAATCCAGGACAGATAAACTCCTCAAGACCAATAATGAGAGGTGTGATACCATGAGTAGTGGGAAGGTGGGAGAAGAAAAAGGAAATTGATGACAATGATCAATATGTAACCCCCTCCCTGGATGATGGACAACAGAAAAATGGGTAAAGGAAGACATTAGTGCAAGACATGAAAAAAAAAATCTATAAGTTAGGAAGGGTTCATGATGGAGGGAGGGGGAAAATGAGAAGCTGATACCAAGGGCTAAAGTAGAAAGAAAATGTTTTAAAAATGATGATAGCAACAAACATACAAATGTGTTTGACACAATGGATGGATGTTGTATAAGCCCCCAATAAAATAATTTATTAAAAAACAAAAATTAAAAAGTTGAGAGTCAGTGAAAAGAAAAGGAAGATCCTCTTCAAGATGGATGAGACAGTGGTTGCACTGACGAAGAGCTGGCTCGTGTTTGTTCTGCTGGATACAGGGCCCAACGATGGGCTGGAACCAACTCAACAGCACCTAATAACTTTAACAGCTCTTTATCAGTTGGGAATTTTACATTTATATTTTCTTTCTTTATTCTTTTGGGAAAATACACATCCATTCATTCTACTTTTATGCTTCAAAGTGTTACTGATGAGACTATATCATTTGGATTTCTGGATTGAGTTATTACTGTTACCAGTAAACAACTTCATCAATATCTGTCATGAGATTTGATGACTAATTACTTAAATAAAGGTATATCGGAAATTATCTACTAATGGGAGAGAATTGGTGGGTGTCCTTATGGAGCCTTAATAAAAATAAATTGTCAAGTTACTCATTGCAGTCTAAAATAGTTTTATATCTTTCCAGCTCGGTGCAATGCAATGTTAGACAATTTGAGGTGGGAGACGTCGGGCAATTTTTAAATGTAATGTTGCTCTGTGGTCAAGGGCTCTCTTCAGGCAGATCAGATTTAGTTAAGTTAGAGTTATGCAAATTGAGGCCCTTCTAACTACTCATGACCTGTCCATTGGAAAATTGTCACACATTCTCAGGGATCTCCTTATCCCATCTGTTGGATACTGGTAAAGGGGGCAAGGGAAGGAGAGAAGGATGATAGTGGTCATGGAATGTACAAAGAATGAAACTTAGGAAAATTGGAAGTAATTGAAAATAAAATGGAACACACATTTATGTTCTAGGCAATAGTGAGCTGAAATGCACTGGTATTGGCCATTTTGAATCAGATAATCATATGGTTTACTGTGCAAGGAATGACAAATTCAAGAGGAATGGCTTTATGTTCATCATCATAAATAACATGTCAACTTGATTCCTAAGTATAGTTACTGTTTATATTGTTTGGGGGAAAAGATATTTGCAATGAAGAAGTCATCAGTTTTTAAAACTTCTATGTTGATAGGATATGTACATGACAGGACAGTATCTGCATAGCTATAAGGCAGACAAGTTAATACAACTATTTTGCAAATTTATGAACCAACCATTAAATCAAATGATGGTGACATTGAACAATTCTGCCAACTTCTTCAATCTGAAATTGATCAAGCATGCAATCAACATGCACTAATAATTACGAGTGCTTGGAATATTAAAGCTAGAAACAAAGAGGAAGGATCAGTAATTGGGAAATTTGGCTTGATGATAGAAAAGAAGTTGAGATCAAATAATAGAATTTTTAAAAACTGATGACTTCTTCATTGCAAATATCTTGTCCCCCCAACAATGTAAACAGTAACTATACTTAGGAATCAAATTGCCTTAATCTATGGGAACTCATTTGCAAATTCAGAATGATGCTGAAAGAAATTAAAACAAATCTATAAGAGCCAAAACACATCCCTCAGTATACAAAAACTACAAACTCACTGCCATCAAGTCAGTTCTAACTCATAGTGACCCTCTATATAGAACAGGTAGAACTGCCCTTTGGGATTTCTGAGACTTTACAAGAGTAGACAGCCTCATCTCTCTCTCTGAGAGACTGGTTAATGGACACTGCTGACCTACTACACCAGGGCTTTAAGGCATCTCAAGAGCAGATTTGACACAATGAATACTAATGAAATGGTTGTACTTCAGTTCTCATGGGTTTAATTTTCAGCAGTCAAAAATTGAACTTGCATTATGAGCACGTGATGGTCTGCTTCGCAGTGGATTTCTGACCTTGTTCTGATTGATACATGGATCTCCATCATCTATACACAGATGTAGTTTTAAATATATGGTGTATGTGGTAGTTACATAATCTGGTGTCAACTAAAGAATATTAAAAGTGAAGGGGTGGCATCTAGCCTTTCAATCAGGTCATAGCCAATGAGGCCTCTGTGTGGGCATGACCTTCTCCTGAGGATTCTGGGAACTCCTGTCTTCCTCCTTGGAGGTGGGACACACACTCTCCCTGTGAGACATTCCTGCTGACAAGCCAGATGAGAGCCAGAGCCTTGGAGCTGGAGGTGCCACATGGAGACCCACACCAGTGCTGAGATGCTTCCAAAACCATTGGATCTACAAGAATTTCCACCCACTGGCCTGTGATCTTTCTGCATTCTGCGTCATGGCATGTGTTGCGTGAGTCTGAAGAGAAATTTACAGACTGGTATCGAACATATGGGCTAATATCAGACTTATAAATTTGATCTGGACTGGGCTGTATTCTTAACATACAATTACTCTTTGATATAAAGCTTTCTTATACACATATGAGTCTCCCTGGATTTGTTTCTCTAGTCTACCCAGACTGACACATGTAGGGTATTCAATTAGTTTGGTATATTAGAATCAACTCAATGGCAATGGGCTTTTAGGGGTCTACTAAACAGCTTTATACAATGTGATTTTAAAATACCATTCACAACTCATTAGAGATTATTTCCTTTGTACCTATTTACATTCATGTGAAAACTTTTTTTGTGGTAGTTATATACTCTTTTGTCAATTTGAGACTTAAGAGTGAAGGGAGTTTAGCCTGTCAATCAGGTCACAGCTTGATGATCTCATTTGGAGGTTCTAAGGAGATAAATAGCTTGCTGGATGCAGGATACATGCACACTCCCTGGGAGACATTCCTTCTGACAAGACACAGGGAGCTACTCTAGAGCCCTGGGAGCTGGAGGAGCCACGTGGAGACCCCTGCCAGCACTGACATCCTTCTACTGCCACTGGATCCACAAGACTTTCCACCCACTGGCCTGTGATCTTCCTGCATTTGGCATTATTGTATGACTGTATGAATCTGAAGAGGAATTTATAGACTAGTATTGGACATATGGGCTAATATTGGTCTTATGGATTTAATCTGTACTGGGCTAGGATGTTTTCTTAATATGCTCTTTATATAAAGCTCTTTCTTACACACACGAGTGCCTATGAATCTGTTTCTCTAGTCAACCCAGACTAACACACTTTTTAAGATATAAATCCAAAAGCATGTAAAGGGAATGCATAGCTTTCTCTGAGGGAAATCTAAGTCTCGCTTCCCCACAAAGTGCCTATGTATTACTCCACAATAATCCTTCAATCCTCTGAGTACATTGTGCTCTCTTTGCTTCATGAATTCCAATATGCTATCCTCATGTAAAAAGTTCTTCCTTATCCCAGCATAGCTAACTCCAACCCGCAAGTGTCATCTTAAAAATCATTGCATGAGAAGCCTTCTTTGTTTGAGTGTATATTAAATCTGCTTAATGTGTTTCCATAGTTCCATGATATATAAGTTCTACTTGCTCTCCCCAAGGGCACTAATTGCTGGGGCCTTCCAGGTGGGAGATTCTATTTTTAGCCAGTGCCCTACAGGCACAGCCACTACTCACCTATTAGTGGAGGCTTGTGATTTGCTTTGATGACAAACCAGTTTCAGTAGGGTTTTCAGCGTAAACAGTCTAGGAAGGAAGACTTGGATCTCCACTTTTAAAAAAGGGAAAAAAGAAAATGAAGAGCTAATGAAAATGGCCTGATCCTGTCGAGCATGAGGTTCCTATGTGGTAGGGGGCTCACTCAATAGTAGCTAACAAGGGTCCCATATTTCCCCCTTTCATAAAATAACTTCTAAATGTAATTCTTTGTGAAACCTATACATATCACAAAGAAAGGTAAACGCTAGACAGGCATAAATAGAACCAGTCTTTCCACTGTCACATCCCTGCACCTAGCACAATGCATAAACACCAGGTCAGTTTCACTCTTCAAGAACGATTTACCCTGCTTGTTGCTGACCTCTGTGAAGTGATCACTGAAGGTATGGGTGCTATAGCCAAGTGTGGTGAACAAACTACCGGCCGACGGTGTTTGGCTATCAGAACAGGGTCTTGGGTCTTAAAGGCTTATCTTAAAACAAGCCGCCATCTAAGTCAGGTATCAGCCAAGTCCATCTGTCTATGTGATCCAAGGACTGTAAGTAATAAAAACCAAACCCAGAGGAGGAAATGGTATTAGAGCCCAATTCTGAACACCCAGTTTGCAGAAGGCTATGGATGACAGTGAAAACCCAAAACCCATTTGCAGGGTGCCCCACATGGATTAAGCCTCAGGTGAATCCCCTCTGACTATGGATCAAGGATGGGGAAGGAGTTGTTATCAGAGAGAGTACATTGGAGGGTGGATTACTTGTAGTTAGGTAACAGTGGGACACAATGTCACTGGATTTCTCTTGATCCAATGTGTATTTTCCCAGTTTTTATTATTTTATACTTTGTTGTCAATTGAGAGTTTTCTATTTCATTCTGTCATTGTTGGGTTGTTTGTGTTTTGATTTTGTATGTTTTTCGGTATATGAAACCTGGGATAGGTAAATCTAGAGAGAGAACCACTGTATTAACAGTTTCAAAGGGGCATGACAGGGGAGGTGGGCAGGGATTGGAGCTGACAACAATGAGTACATGACTGCTGTATGATATGTGAACAGAATGCCATTGAAATTGTCAAAAACAATTAAAAGGAAAAAAAGAACCATTTCAGCAGAACGGAAAGGACGTCAGAATGCTGGGATTAACAAAAGTACCAGGTAAGGAAGAAGGCAGAGGGTGTAGGATGATCATAGCTTAACGAATTTGAGTACAAAATGGGGGAAAATAAAAACAAACCAAAGCAATGGAAGGTAGTGGCAGCAAGGGCGAGAGGATCTGCACTGTTAATAGGAAGAGAGGAGGATAATAGCCGAGGAAACAATAATGTTTGGGGCTTGGAGATAAAGGAGGGATACAAGAAATTTAAGAATGCATTAGGCATTCATTTAATGTTCAACTATCTTGGTAAGAGTTACACATTGAAACATTTTTGCTAACAAGCCCACATGGAAGAAGCACACCAACCTGTACAGTCATGAGGTGGCTACAGAATCAGGTAACAGGCACCAGAAGACCCCAAACAAACAAACAAAAACATATTGTTGAGAATGAGGGGGTTGGAGCAGAGACCCCAAACCCATCTGTAGACAATAGGGCATCCCCTCACAGATGGGTCACAAGGAAGAGATGAGTCAAATAAGGCACAGGATAGTACAATGAAACACACAACATCCTCTGGGTTTTTAAGGCTTCCTCATCTCCCACTACCATGACCCCAGCCCTGCCTTTCAGTTCTGGCTAGACCAAAGCATGTGCACTGGTACAG
This sequence comes from Echinops telfairi, assembly GCF_000313985.2. Lineage (NCBI taxonomy): Eukaryota > Metazoa > Chordata > Mammalia > Afrosoricida > Tenrecidae > Echinops > Echinops telfairi. The sequence continues at coordinate 11,367,094 of NW_022103906.1, forward strand.
ATAAGAGCTCATGACACACGGAATCTGGGTCAGATAATCTCCTCAGGAGCAGAAATGACAGTAGGGATACTCCTGGGATACTCCTGGAGGGTAGGGGGAAGTTGGAGGGAGAAGGGGAGGAAGGGGGAACTGATCACAATAATCAACACATAACACCCCCCACCAGGGGGACGAACAACAGAAACATGGGCGAAGGGAGACAGCAGTTGGTGTAAGAGATGAAAATAATAATTTATAATTGATCAAGGGGTCACAGGGGGGAGAAGGGAAAAAGGGAGCTGACACCAAAGGCTCAAATAATAAATGTTTAGAAAGTGATGGCAACATATGTACAAATATGTTTGACACAATTGATGTATAAATGTTGTAAGAGCTATAAGAGCCCCCAATAAAATTATATATATATATAGATAGATAGATAGAGAGAGAGAGAGAGAGAACCATTTTTGCTGCTAACCAAAGGACAGTAGAAAGATCCAGAAGATCTAGTTTTGGATTCCCTCCCCTTTCTAATCAATAACCAACTTATTTTTCGTGAAGATCATAAAAGTATGAAATACTTAAGTATTATACTCACACATGTGAACACAAGTACTTTATGTATTTTACAAATAAGGCTTCACAACAAAAATTAGAATCAAGTTCATTAGCAGGGCCCTGTGGGAAGCGAAGCAAAAGTGCATTTTAAAAGGTCCTATGAAATAAATGGTGTGGAAAGAACCTTTTAAAAATCTGCTAGGCTTTGCACAAACACGTAATTATCATCATTACCTGGGCGGAAGAAAGGAGCTTAAGTCTGAAATACTTTGTGGAGAATGAAAGTTAAGGAAGAGACTGCAGAGAAGCTGTGTGCGCTTGCTGGGTGGTGGGTGGGTGGGTGGTGCAGGGGTACGTAGGGGCTGTGAAAGTCATCTTGAGTCAGAACAGGACAATTTTGCTAAGGCTTAGTATTGGGTAGAAGATCTCCCGTGCTTTGCCTGTGCTAGGGAACTTTGAAAGTATGTTCCACAACTGCTTCACTTCTGTCTTGTTGGCCTTCCATAGAAAGTTTAGTGAATTTTAATTAAATTCATCAACTCCCTTAACTGGGATGCTGAGATCTGCAGCATACTTTTTTTAGTATGAGCTTTTAATTAAAATTAGAATCTTATTGTAAATAATACACTTTTATTTGATACTCAAAAATTTCTAAATAGCCTTAAGTATATACATACATATTTCTTCTGCAATTGTCTGTAACAGTGGTTCTTGACCTTCTTAATGCTGCGACCCTTTCATACAGTTCCTCATGTTGTTGTGATCCCCAACCATAAAATTATTTTCGTTGTTACTTTTTAAAAATCATTTTATTGGGGGCTCATCCAACTCATCACATACTTTTATGTCCCAGCGTGGTGTCTATGCACCCCAGATTGGGGACATCTTGACGTGTCCGCTCAAGGACGCATCCCCCAAGGCATGCAAGCAGGAGCCGAGGCGCTCCAGGAGGCCCGAGAAACCTTCACGCTCACAGTTCCACTAAGAGGCTGGGCGGGTTGCCAGGTCGCATCTCCTTGCCTGCACCCACCTTCAACCCGTTCGGCAAGACTGCACCAGCCCTTCCCGCGTCTACGGGGCAGGAGGACCTTCCAAGCATGCGCAGTGACTAGCCCTGCAGCACGCGCGCTCCGGAGTCGGTTACACTTCAACGGGCGCTGCATCTCGGCCAATCAGGAAGCGTCTTATTGCCCCGGAGTCCCGCCCCCGAGCAAGGGAAATATGGTGCCTGGCGAGGGTCATGCAATGTAACCACTCCTGAACTGCCCGAACCCAGGAAGGACTGCCCCGAGGCCGCGAGCAGCTCGCCGGGCACCGCGGGCACTTCCTCCTCGCTGGGCCAGCGTCGGGCGCTGCGGC